>NC_140627.1:28986886-29309386 GCF_057382275.1 Copadichromis virginalis
GTAGTTCTCTCACATTTTCAGTTCCTCTTATATATCATGACTTTACATCAGTTTATCATAGTGTAATCTTTAGGGAGGTGTTTTCCTGTCCAGCTGCACATTCACAATAATTGGGATTTATATCATCTGTTGATAAATATCTCTTTTGTTTTCTGTTAAGAATTAACTGTTGAAAGCGAGATTTAGTTTGGGGGAAAAAACACAAGTCGATTTTATTTCAAAAAGGTGACACCGGAATTGGGAAACTAACGCTGTTTACTTATAGGAAAATGACTCTGTGCTTTCAAAATATTAGCACAAAACTGCTAAGTGGTGGACAGATATGAAAGTAACTTTCGAAATAAGTAGATATATGATTATTTTGTCTTGTATTTATTTCTATGTTGGTTTACATTACGAATAAACGCAGGCCTTTTGGAGAGTTCACAAGTGGTGATTTTATTTTGAAAGACAAACCAGAAGTCGCACTCTTTCGTCGCTAGCTTGACACTAGTTGTGATGTTAGCTTGTTTTCTTGGACGCTCCTAGCTCTGATCTCACCGCCCTGCTAATTGCCTCACGCCCCCCTCAGGAAACCATGGCCTCGGAGGCCTCGGGATCCCCTCAGTCGTCCCAACATGACGGTAAATTTCTTGTGTCTTTGGCGGTTTGTGGTGGGTGTGTTGAGGGGCTGGGAGCAGCGAAGCCAGCGACGGCCTCTGCATCACTGGCAACATTAGCTAGTTAGCATCCTCAATGCGACGTGTCACTGCCTCATGCTGGGCATTTAACATTGCGCAGTGGTTCACAAATTTGTGGAAACTTACTGAAGCTCTGTATAGCTGAACATGAGGTGCATGTGTGACACATCCAAGCTAACGTGGTTGTCTCTTTAGTAATGTTACACCTAGCTGGTTAGCTCCTAGCTCTGGCTAGTCTGACTAATTTGATCTAAAGGTCGGCTCTGGCCTCTGGCAGTCCGGCCCTGCACTGACAGGGTCAGTCATATGGGTCGCATCGGTGGCCGTGCTCTGTGGTGTGCACGGGATACTGACAAATCCTGCAGGAGGCTTTCCCTTTGGTTATCAAGCCGAGGTCCAGGGACCCAGAGGCGGCATTGAGAGCATCTGGAGCTTCAGGAGCTGAACGTGGGGCTCCCACTTTCTACAAACTGTGTGAAGAATTCCAGTCCAGGTTTATGTTAAACAAAATAGACTGCGACAACGGTAATACATGCAAAACAATTTAAGCTTTATGCGTCCTCGGAGGTAATATTACAGACACTCTGTAGCTTGAGAGTCTGTCACAAATCCACACACACATTAGAGATTGAGGGATGGGAGCATCTCCTAGTGGTTACCTTTGTTTTTATGCCTTATAAATAGACCTGTACATAATGTTTTAAGATGGCACTTGGTGAGGTGTGTGGTAGGAGTGACAGATGGGTTCAAGGTGGGATTACATCAGGGATATGCTCTGAGCTGCTTCTGATGATGGACAGGCTGACAGATGAGGTCGGGCAGGATTTTCAATGGACTGTGATGTTTGCCACAGATCAACATAGTGATCTGTAAGGAGAATAGGGTGCAGCCTGGAGAGGTGGAGGTATGCTCTGGAGAGAAAGGAATAGAAATTGTATGTGAATGAGAGGGAGACAGGTGTAACAATGAAAATGCAACAAGTAGAAATAGTGGCGGTCGAGGAGTTTACCTGGAATCAACAATCCAAAACAATGAGCAGTACACACGAGAGATGAAGATGAGAGTGCAACAAGGGTGGTACCGATGGAGACGAGGGTGGGAGTGAATTTTGACAGAAGGATAAAAGCAAGAGCGAAGGGGAAGATTTACAAGATGACCATGCTGACTGACAAAAAGAGATGTTTCATGGGTGTACTGAGGGAGGACATGAAGAGTGTTGGTGTAACAGAGCAGAGTACTAGGAGCTGGGTGAGATGGGGGCAGATGATCTCCTGTGACGACCCATAAATGTAGCCTCTGAAAAAAGGTGCCTCTTTTATTTATTATTTAATTTGGCACACATGCACCTCTACAAATAATGGGAAGTTCTTGCATATTCGCTGGCGTACAAGCACTTTGTGTTCAGCATCATGTGGTGTGATGCAAAATTGTGTTGTTGGTATTGCTTTGGTTGTGTTAATGACTTCTCAACAAAGCTGTTTTTTTTTTTTTCAATATTATTTTTTTGGCATTTGACTTTAAGCAAAGAGAGAGAGAGAAAGACACGCAGCAAAGGGCTATGGTCACCTGCTCACCCACTGAGCTGCAGATACCTGTAGATTTTTGGAGAGCCAGGTGTTAGTAATGGTGCTGCTTTGAGCTGAGCAGTCATACACATGTCATTACTTCTTGACAATTGCACCTGTTGAGCAAAAGTTGCTGTGGGAGTGGGTTACAAAGGGTGGTGGTAAAATAGACTGAAAGAAACTGCTTCGTGGCGGTTTTATTTTTATCTTAATATATATTAAAAGCAGCCAGAGAAAAGACGGTGTCTGTTCAAAGTGCAAAGCGCTGCCTGCAGTGAGTAAAAGAGGAGGATTTGAATATTTGAAACAGTAATTAGTAACGGGCCTACCTTCATTCAGTCGTGAGGTTTGAGGGAATTACTTACTTCTGAAAATGCAGGGCCTGTTTAACTTGAAACTGGTATAAAATAGCTTTGACCGCCAATGTGGGTGCCTCGGGTGACTTTAACTGGTTTACTAGTGTGGGTAAGATAATAGAAAGTTTTGTGGAAGTGTATCAGGGTTCGATATAATGGCTTAGTGGAATGGGAACAGTAAAAATGTACATTTGGCAAGTTGACTGGCCAATGACAGTGTTTCTACTCATCAGTTCACCTGTGAAGCAGACTGGCTCACTAATGATTAGTTTTTTTTTTCCCCACCAGAAAATATTTTCACATGAAATTAACATTTAAACAGTCTGGATAGTTAAAATATGAATGGAAGCCCTGTTTTCTAACTGTATGCAAAGGGTGAGTCAAGGACAGATAGCATTTACTCAGTTTTGTTTTAAAGGTTTAGCAACTATTTTTTTATTCTGATTTACCAAGTTCTAGAATTGTTTAAATATAATCATGTGACATCATATCATGTTTATTTGAGAGAAACGGCATAAATGCAGAAGCAGTGTGTGAAAAACTGAGTACACACCCTGATTCAGTAGCTTGCAGAACAACCTTTAGCAGCATTAACGTGAAGTAATTGTTTTTGGTGTGACTGTATCAGTCTCTGATTGTGGTGTGGAGGATTTTTGGTCCACTCTCCTTTTCAGTGTTGTGTCAGTCCATTGAGGTTGGAATTGAGGTGGCTGGAATTAATTCAATGCATTTCATTGTGAGGTCTGGACCGTTGCAGCACCTTGATTATTTTCTTTTTCAGCCATTCTCTTACAGACTTGCTGCTTTTTGGGGATCATTTTCCTGTTGCAGGAAAGTTAAGTCAAGTTTGAACTTTCAGCTAGATGCCATCACATCTGACTCTAGAATACAGAGAAGACTGGATTATCATGGTGGATTGCAAGCCCAAATCATCACCCCTCCATCACCGTAATGTGGCGTGATGTGGTGCTGTTCGTTATGGTCAGACACCTTCATTGTGGTCAGACACCTCCACATTGATCTCGTATGTCCAAAGGACATTGTTCTTGCAGCTTTGCAAACCTAAGAAGAGACTTTCTCCTGGCAACCCTTCTAAACAAGCCATACCTCTTCAGTCTTTTTCTAATTGTAGTGTTATGAATTAACATTTAACATGCTAACTGAGCCCTGTAGTCTGAGATGTATTTCTTGGGTGTTTTTGCAGTTTCTCTGAGAAATGCACCACCATTTGACGTTTGGTGAATTTGCTGGGACGTCCACCCCTTGGAATGTCATGGCATTAACACACACCTGAACACCACAGACCAGCAAACGGCCAAGTCTTTTATAGAAGTTGTCACACATGCTGCTGATCAATTAAACAACTGCATTTGATTAGCGGTACTTGGCTACTACTTACCCTGTTAAACTTGTGGAGCAGTAAGGACAAACTTAGGTTTTCACAGAACTGCTTAGAGTACTGTGAAAACTTAAGTTGTATGTCAGCAGGAACTAGGATTATAGCCTTATGTGTGTTTATATTTTGGGTTACTCAGCACAGGTTAGGAAGTTACCACCCTGTTTACCTGTGCTTATTTAGGAGGATGCAGGTGAGGCTGGAGCAGGGGTGGGCAATTCCAGGCCTCGAGGGCCGGTGTCCTGCAGGTTTTAGATCTCACCTTGGGTCAACACACCTGAATCACATGATTAGTTCGTTACCAGGCCTCTGGAGAACTGCAGGAGCTAATTTAGCCATTTAAATCAGCTGTGTTGGTTCAAGGACACATCTAAAACCTGCAGGGACACCGGCCCTCGAGGCCTGGAGTTGCCCACCCCTGGGCTGGAGAGACATACGAAATAGATGAAGTGGTGGATTGCTGCAAGGCTGTCTTTTGACTTTATTTCAGCTTCCTGTAATGTGTTATTACATTTTTTGTTATTAAATGTCACTTTTTTCCAGTACCCCTGCATCAAGACTTGCTTCTTAAACACTCCTTCCTTTGCGGTGTCACATGATATCAACCACCTTCTGTGTGGGATCTGGTTATGAAGCCCTGATCATTTTTGCCTTTGCTTTCTTGGCATTTTGAACATGGATGTGACAAGCAAGGCGTGGACCTGACTGAAACTGTTGAAAATGAAACCGGACATCTCCACTTTAGTCCTATTAGCCTTGGACAGATTTCCAGAAGTCTTGTCGTTTGGTCAGATACAACTTTGCCGTTCTGCCATGTTTTTTTTTTTTTCTTGGTGAGAAAACACTTTCTACTGGCAGCCCTTTCAATGAAGCCATATTTGGCCTGTTTTTTTTTCCAATTATGTTATTATGAACTTTAACATTTAAGGTGCTAACTGATGCCTGCTTCTGCATTTTTGGCTTACTTACTAACAAATAGATAGAGAAATGGTGTGATATGTCACATGCTGTTGTTAATCTCTTAGAATTTAAAGTGGGTGTGCTTCCTTTTTACAATAGTAATCTGTTGCCGGGCGTCGGTTTAACTCACCTTGTTCGACAGATGATCTTATGCCGCTAGGCTTGGTGTTTGAGTCCAACCCAGGGCCCTCTGCTGTGTGCCTTCCCTCACTCTGTCCCCACTTTTCTGTCTCAAACCGTCACTGTTTTATCAAGCAAAGGCAAAAACGCTGCTGTGAGGTTGAGCCTCTGTTATATTTGCATCATCATGAACTGGCGTTGCTGTTAAATTGGTTAATTAGTGACTTTCTTTATGCGCTCTATCATGTGATCTTTGTGGCTTCCTGACGTGATCGGTTACACACCAGAGCAGTCAGCTTTTATTTTAATACCAAGAAGGAAAAGATGCAGAGCTTTTGAGCTGAGGTAAGTGTGAGAAAAGGAGATTGATATATGCTGTGCTTGAATACAACACAAACTTATGAATACGTGGCGATGGAGTTAGTGTTTCCTTTTGTTTGGCTGTCACATGACCATGGTGGAATTGAGCTGAACCGTCCGGCTGCTCGTAAATGTTTCCGTTTGGCTGTCTGGCTTTAAGGATTTTATCTGTATCGCTGTGGTTTTAAATAAGAGATGAAGAAGTAGGAAAATGTAGGACCGTAGGAAAACCAGTGTCTGGTTGTGTTTGCTGGCGGGAGGTTTTTATACTTCATTTTATGCGTCGCCTGACTGATATATTGGTGGGCACAATTTATCAGCTGATATTAGTATTGACCTATTTATAATGGCTGGCTAAACAAACACGACAAAGGAGAGAGGAGAAAGGCCCTTTAACTAGGTTCTGCATCTCGATGTTGGATAGTTTGCCCACAAGAACAAGACTGCACTTTGCAACTTTACTGATGGCAGCATGTGTTTGTAACGCTTCAATATCCAGCTCATCCGAGTTAAGCAGAGCAAGATTTTTAATCATGTCAATCATGAAAATCGTCCCAGCAGTTCAGTGGATGGCTAAAATATCTTGCACTGCACGTACCAGTGCTCGGTGAGGTGATGCCAACAATAAAAAAGCATTTGAAGATCTTGTCAAGTTTGAGTTAAAGTTTGATAATGGAGTAAAATATGTTATTCATTTGACGCTGAAGGTTTTGTGCTTTCGTAGATCCACTGTGCATTGTAGCACACATGTAATAAGATGTGCTGTTTTTAATTTAAATGTGGGTGTTTATCATGATGGTTCATTAAATGCAAGTGTGTAAGTAATAAAGGTGAGTACTTATCGGTTTTATTATACTAGATATATTAAATGATAAAATGATGTGAAGATGTTTTTCATAGTTAAAAAGAACCAGATTTATCTGAAAAACAGGGATGACACCACTCATTATTATTATTATTAGAAAGAACCAAGTTTTTGTTAACATTACATTCAAAATTTTCTAAATATTTTCTACATATACATTTTTTAAATACTTATTTGTCCACAGTATCGTGATAGTCCATATTCATAAAGCTATAGTTTTAGATCCTTACCCCCCAAAATAGTAAGTAGCTTTCTCCATATTGAAAATTTTAAAACGATACTACAAAACTTGTGACAGTAATGACCTGAAATATTTCATCATTTCATTTAAGAAGTGTATCTTTCCCATGGATTTTTTTTCAGTCAAATTGTTGATGGTCACGTGGAAAGTTTAAAAGGTTAAAAACAATCAGTAAATGTGATTGTTTATGAAATGTTTATAAACGACTAATGCCACATACATTATATTTATTTTTCCTCACACTTCTCTTATGAGCTTCTACATATGATATCTCTAGAAGTTATTTAAAATTATCTAAGAAAAAGCTTCCATTTAGCTGACTATTGACAGCCTTGTAAAAGAGGCCACTGGTGGACTTTACTCTGTTTTTAAAGGTGTCACGAGCTGAAACTTGCTGGTATAATAAAAGTTAAGTAACTGACCACATGAAACCACATGAGCTCTCTTATATTAATAAATGAATCTGCAAAAATCACTATTTAGAACTTTTGTTTAAAGTAAAAAGTAGTCTTAGTTCCCAAGTAGTTCAAGTTCCCAAATTTTGCAGATTTGCTACTTCGTAATAATAAATTATTTGTTAATGTTTTCATTTCTGTATCGCTATCCAGAGACATTTAGTCTGTACTGTTTTGTCACATTATTACATTAATGATCAGTAGATTAGATAGTACTGGATGTAATAACACATATTTCAGCCTAATTACATTTAACATTTGCGTACCATTATGGCTGAACCATACAAGGAATTCAGTGATTTAATCGTTGTACTTATTGGTTCGATTATATTAGATATATTTAATCATAAAATTGAAATAATTTCTAAGAACCACATTTATCCCAAAAACATCAATAATAATTTGTATTCATATCATTTTAGGGCTTGTTAGCTTTTATTCACCCTCTGATTTGAGTCCTTAGTAATGAGATAAACGACGTAATGAGTGCACTGATTTTTGTGGATGTTTGCCCTTTGACTTGAATGATTTCTTTTCAGCTACATGTAATCAGCAGCTAATTTTGTTTTGTTTTTTTCCTCCTTCATTATCATTCAGCGGTGCTACAGCAGCGAGTGGCAGCTCTGGAGCAGGAGAGGGCCGAGTTCATCAAACTCAAGCAGCAGCTGGAGGTGGAGTTCAACCAGAAGCGGGCCAAGTTCAAAGAGCTTTACCTCTCCAAGGAAGGTGTGGATGGTCATAAAACGCTACACAATGTAAAGTGTCTTGTTGGACATAGCTGTGGAGCATCTTTGGCCTTTTAAACTGTCTGTTTGAATTGAACTCGTGCATGCTGAGGTGCAACACTGAAAGAGGTTCTTCTTTTAAAATATATAAACAACTGTGCTGAATAAGGAAAAAAGTCTGAAATACACAAGTGTCACATTGTGCATTTTTCCTCTCTCCTCCCATCATTCATTTCATGTCTCACCTCTCTCCAGAGGAGCTGAAGAGGCAGACAGCTGCACTGGAGGACGCCCATTCCGAGCTGAGCTCCATCCAGACCCAGCTCTCTCAGGCCCGGGCTGAGATAGAGACCATCAAAGCTGTGGCCACCGTGTCGGAAAACACCAAACAGGAAGCCATCGACCAAGTCCGCAGCCAATGGCAGGAGGAGGTGGCCTCCCTGCAGGCCATAATGAAAGGTAAATGGAGCCTGACGCTATGTGAGCAGTGAAAACCTCTATTCCTAATATCATTGCTCTTTTGCTTATTATTTGGGAGGGTATTTACTTAGATTGATAACACTATGAATATATTCTCTAAAAGATTGTTTACATTTAAGTGGTGTGATGAAAACATTTCTGAAGGCAGGTCCAAAAAACAAAAACAAAAGCTCTACCTGATTTAAAGCTTGTTGATTTCACCTTCAAGGTCCCCTTCATGTCTGGTTGGCTTCCAGTGCAGCTTCTATTCATAGATCAATCCCTGGAAGTCCACTTGGCGCTGTGCAGCCTGGGATCAACTTATGTTTCAAAGTGACTCGGTCTCCCCCTATGACTCTGTGATTTTCAGTCAACAAGTCCACAGTTTGCAAACTACTTGTTCGTTCTTTAAAAACGTTCATCAGGTTATGCTCTGTGAATTCATCCTCTAAGTTCAGATTGTCAACGTGGACTTCTAGCACAAGTTCATGATTCACGTGTAAGCCATGTTATGCTGGCTCAGACAAATCTTTTTTTGGCCATACTAAAACAATTTTTACTCACCAGCTGGACTAGAGGAACAAGTACAAGGCCACACACAAGACTTCCACTGAGAGTATTAAAACCAGCGTCCCTGTTGTAAACCACCTGCAGGTTTTAGATATCACCCTGGGTCAACACACCTGAGTGTTTAGTTCATTACCAGGCCTCTGGAGAACTTCAAGACATGCTGAGGAAGTAATTTGGCCATTTAAATCAGCTGTGATTGGATCAAGGTCACATCTAAAACCTGCAGGACACCGGCCCTCGAGGCCTGGAGTTCCCCCACCCCTGTTCTAGAGCGTGATCTTTGGTGGTACATCAGACACCTTTTAGTCAGACTTTGACTTTGACATTTTACGATCATATCTCAAACAAATTAAAGTGAGCATATCGGCAACGTGCAGGGACCAACCTGTGCATGAGAGCTGTGCATGTAATAGGAATAAAGATTAATGTAGAATAACATGACCTGATTGTAGTGCAGTCACAGTGGGGTTATTAACCGCTGCTCCAAAATTAAAATGAGATGATATAATCAGTGCTTAAACTCAGTCTCGATGTGCTGTTGGTCACAAGAAGCACTCCTAAAGTTTTGTGGAATATTTACATTTTCGTTTTAATCTTTGACTCGACTTTTTTCTTTAGTTGTGAAGTAAATCTAATTGATTTAATCCAGTTTTCTTGTTTTTAGCACTTGTTGATTTTTACTGATTTAAAACATAAAACAATGTTGAAAATATTCATTATATGTATGTTGGAATAGATCTTTTAATACAATGTAATACTGATACATGTTTAACCTTTTTAACAGTTCATTTTCAGTAATTGTTACTGCTGCAGAAGTATCAAAATGTCATTAATAGTGAGGCAAGTTCCTATAATCCATTGTACACACCAAGAAAAAACATGTAATTTGAGGAACGTCTAGTTGTACTTCAATAGAACTTTTAATTTAGCGCCTAGATGGATCCAATGTGAGATGCACTGAAAGTTTGTTTGATTTTAAAGTAAATTGAACCAGAACAGTACTATCAACATGCTGAAATAAGCTCCAGTAGATCCTCTGAATGTTTGTGATTATGAATGAAGCTGTCCTGTGATTGATTGTTTGTGCAGCAGTAAAGTGTGAATGAAAGCTGTTAACTGTGAAAACAGTGCATACTTATGCCCGTTGTGCTTAATGTAATTAAAGAGGGAGGGACCGAGGCTTCAGGTAGATAATGATCATTTGATTTGTAAAGGCATGAAGACAGTGGCGTATAAAAGCTGCTAATTCACAAGCAGATTTTTATAACCAGTGGCCTTACTGATGCAACACGCAGAGGATTTGTGTCAACCCCTGGAACTGAACTAGGGGCCTTTGCATTTGTAGATGAATATTTTAAACCACTACACTCCATCACTCTGGTTGTTCCAGGGTTTTTCCCATACTTTAACACGCTATACTGGGAAACTCATTTTCAAACTTTATTTGGAATAATTCTAATGCACACAACCATAAATTTGGTGGTCTTTTCTAATGTTACCCAAGCTGCCAGGGTTTTTATGAAACACAGACTACACACACACACACAATCCATACACTGCATACAATTTCAACTCATCTGTCGCCTCAGCCTGACTGAAGTGGTATGTGTGCAGCTCATCTGTACACAGGCAGACAAACCAGTTAGACTAGGCTTGCTGTCTCAGCTGTTTGTTCACTACATTAACTGTGAGGTCGCAGTGAAACACAAACAAATGTGAATAAGTAACTATTGATTAAAAAATATTTTTTATCTTTGTGCTGCCAGACAGCTCTCTCTGAGGGGGGACTGTTATACTGTTCAGTCTCCTTGGATTACAGCAGTAATTTAACATCTCAGCTCACTTAATTTGTTGCTCCACAGCTGATTTCCTTGATTTCTTATGCGTTTTTTGACATTTGAATCAATGAGGTAAAACCAGAAAGTTGTATTCTGTCAAGCAAAGTTCCACTTTTTGTAAAGTGTTGTTGCAGATTTGTCGGCTGCACATCCAGGATGTGAATGCCCACCGCATCCCAAAAGTCCTCTATTGGACTAGACCTGGTGACTGCAGAGGTCATTTGAGTACGGTGAACTCCCTGTCAAGTTCAAGAAACCAGTTTGAAATGAGTTGTACAAAACAAGGGTGTTATAGACTTTTTGTAAGTAAATTTTAACTAGTTTAAGACAGTAAACCAAGAAAATAGTTGAAAGATTAACTGATTTAAAAAAATTAATGCAACCCTAAAAATCTGTTGTCTACTCGTTTATCATGAATAACCATCACAAAAACATTTTGAAATGAAAATTATCCCCCACCTATATCAGAAATATTGTTCCTGTTTTTATGTATTCACGCTTGACTGCACGACTCGATGTGGATGTGCTATTGTTCGGTTTCATCGCCTGCTTCCTCTCCTCTCCCTGTGCAGACACTGTGTGTGAATATGAGGTCCAGTTCCACCAACGCCTGGAGCAGGAGCGTGCCCAGTGGAACCAGTATCGCGAGGCGGTGGAGAGGGAGCTGGGCGAGCTGAGGCGCCGGCTCTCCGAGGGTCAGGAGGAGGAGAACCTGGAGGATGAAATGAAGAAAGTATGTCTGCTATGTGCATTTTTCAAAGTTTTGTCTGCTCCCTTAATTTCTGCTAATATGGAATCTTAACTTTCTGAAGTTTGTTTGTTTCCTCTCAAGTCTCCCCCCCCCCCCCCCCCCAAAATAAATAAATAAAATTAAAAAAATAAAAATACAAGATGGATACCAGAGAACAGAACGCAATGTCCCAGATGCTTCGGCCAGCTGGACTCCTTCCTGTGTCTTAAGCAATACTGAGTCTTGCAGGCCAGTTCCAAAATTCATATCAGAGCTTTCAAGTTTCACACTGCTCATGGCTGGGACTGTGTGTCATTTGTTGTCAGATGCATTTTCAACTGTGTTTCATTGCCAGGAAGAAAAATTCATCCAAACGGTAACATTATTTTCACATGCTGCAGTTTTGACTGGCTGTCTTAAAGATCTGCCCATGCTTAGTAAAAATGGAGTGAGGACTGCTGGCCCTCTCCCTCACCCACGTTCTAAGAGACATCTTAATTAAGACAGGGAAACATTTTTAAGAAGAGCTCTGTAATCAAGATCTGTGCTGCTGTTGTGATTTAAAAGTTTTATTAAGCCATTTGTAGCTGCAGAGGAAGCTGTGAAATCTGATAAATATCTCCCAGTGATGAGAGTTCAGTCATTGAGGTGAAGAGTTGGTAATAATTCTTCATTTATTGTAACAAGGTTTTGGTTAACAGTGCAAATGAATGTGTTTCAAATCTCTTTTTTAACATTAAAATATATGTTATCATATTTGTAATGTCCAAATTCATCAACAAATCTTTGTGACTTCAGAGGAATAACATCCCAACTTGGGAGTCGTGATCATCTGAGGAGCACATAGCTGCAGGAACATGCAAATCTTTGAATTGTTGATCATCTGGTTGGATCAGATTATTAATCAGATTATGGACACATTTGCTTTGAGCCCTTAAATGTCTAAAAGCTGAAGAGCTGAAAATAGCTAAAACTCAAGGAGCTGATTTATTGGAACAAATTAAAGCTAATTTTAAATGACCTGGAGGCAGGTATGTTTTCCTAAAATATTACTGTGTTCTTTAGCGTGATACAAATAAGCTGATGTTTTAGGCTTTATTTGCATTGAAGTTCACGAATTTAGGTGTTGTACTTTGTATTTCCTGTTGATTGGGTATTTTTTCTATATTGTTTTGTGTATTTGTGTGTGTGTTAAGTGTCTGTGAAACTACTGTGGATTTGTACAGTCTTAGGAAACAGGTTCATGATTTACCAAATTGAACAAAAATGTATCAAAATAACAACAAAAACTAAAAAAAATAATCATCCAGCCTCTCAACACTCCATCTCTGGTTCTTCTTTTATCATCTACATGTACAGATCTAACTAATGATCTGCTGTTTAAAGGAAATAATGTTTCCAGATGTTTCCATGTGTGCACATTTATAATTATCTTATGCAAATTATTTTGAAGGCCCAGGAGGATGCAGAGAAGCTGCGTTCCGTAGTGATGCCTATGGAGCACGAGATCGCAGCCCTGAAGGCCAAACTGGCCACAGCCGAGGAGAAGGTGAAGGAGTTGGAGGCCTCGAAGGTTAGTCAGCAAGAAATTGATGCTTTTGCATTTTGTTTTTGTTTTTTGCTTTTATTTAAATAGGTTTCAGTCCCCCATAAAGGGGAGAATCACAAAAATTGTAATAAAGACATTAATAACTGTTTATTTTTAAGCTGTGAAATAATTTCTAAATAACTTTTGGGGGGGGGGGGAAAGCACAGACTTTGGTTTGGTAAGATAACGGATAATTGTTGCTTTAAGTAAACTCTGCATGTGCTTAGCTGGACATCTTATTAAGCACTCTGTAAGTGAATTTAATTTGAAATGGCTCATTATGTCAATAAGCACAGCTTGCTTTTTAAACCAGTTTATCTTCAGTATTCAGTATTGAGAGTGTTCTTCACTGTTTTCAATATTGGCCAGTTGATTAATCGATTGAGCGTTTTTGTTCTCACTAGTCGGCAATAGAAATACTCTGTGGTTAAAAGAATCATTCATACTTTAAACCTGAGGCGTGAAAGACAGCTGTGCAAATCAGGGCGGTGCTGCAGTAAAGTGATGTAGGTCCTGAGTGGGTGTATGTCAGCTGTAACTGCTCGACCGGAGGGATGCATAACCTGCACCATCTGTAAAGCACAGATGTGTGGACGCTAATATACAAGGAAGGACGGCTACTGCTGCTGCTAGCACTGCTAATGTTGACTACCCTAGGCCAAACTATTATTATTAACAGTCATGGACTGTGTGCGTGTGTGCTATCGTATACATGGCATCACAAATTTCAGCGACATTTAAAACACTGTTTGATTAGTGACGCTTTTGATTAATTGTCTTAATGGCTCATTTTTATGTGGGCAGTGTTTGACCTCGTCTTTTCTCAGTGTTTTCAGACTAATTGATTTTGATTGGTGTTTTCTTTCGTTTTTACCTTGGAGGGTCCCTAATTTGCACTCACATAAAAAGTGAGATTTTTATTTAGTATACAGTAGCAAAAAGAGAAATGAAATTGTACAGCACCTGTAATAAGTACTCAGCAGTCAAAGGTGTGGAAAAAAACCCCCCAACAACTGCCAGTTGAAATTTTCATACACAGGGTTGGCTGTGGTTGCTGTATGACTGCTGTACTCTTACTTATCACTGGCTCTGCAGTTTCCACTGAGTCTATGGAGTATTTCAGCTTCTTATGGTCAGACGATGTAATTCCAGTTTATTTGAGCCTGTGTTATCTCCCGTTGATGCAGCTGTTGTGTCTCTGTGGCTCATCCTAGCTTTACTCTTCTCACATCTGTCACAGAAATTCAGGGAACAGAAGTTACTGATTCAGGACAAATAAAGAAAAAAGAAAAATCCCTATAGCTTTCGAAAGTGTTTGAAAGGGGGGTGAGAATGCTGAAAAACCAACACGTTTCTCACCCAGTTGAAGAAATTGAGCTCCATATCTGCTGGATATGTCCGCTGACAACAGTAGCTTCAGTTAGTAGATTTGAATTTGTTTTGACAAAATGGACTTTTTAGTTGATTTCTGGTGTTCAGCTAAAATTGTTGTAACCATTAGACTCTCAGCTCCTGTTTATATTCCAGGATTTTTTTATGTGCTCTCAATCGTATAAATTATTTTTCTCGTTGTCTTTCACAGGTCAAGGAGCTCAATCACGTTCTGGAGGCTGAGAAGTCGTGTCGTACGGACCTGGAGATGTATGTCGCTGTGCTGAACACGCAGAAGTCCGTCTTGCAGGAGGATGCTGAGAAACTACGGAAGGAGCTTCATGACGGTAATTTCTTGTGGAAATTGCTTGATGAATTAAAAAAATTAGATGCTTTGGGAAGTCATATCATGCCAGCAGTCACACAACAGCTTATCTCAAAGGTCCTTGTATTGCTAAAGGCAGGGTGGCCCTCAGTCATTAAAATGTTCCGAAAACACTTTACTAATAAAAGGCTTTCAAAAATAGTTGATTATTTTAGATTAACTTTGGAAATGTGGTTTTTTTTTTTTTTTTTTCATGCCTATTTTTCTGCATGCAGTGCCGCTTTAGTTGCGACTGCATCGTTAAGACAAACGTGCTTTTCTGGAAACGAGCTAAACTCCAGCAGCAAAGCACCGAATCACGATTAACCTCTCTCAAAAACAGCGCTGAATGATTTAGTCTGCTGTAATTAGTGAGCGTGCGAGTCTGGACATATCAGCTGGACAACTTAAAGGTAACATTAAAGAAATTCATGAACTTTACCTGGTTAAAATAATAGTTCGACTGTCTCTGTCAATGTGTTTTTATATATGTAAAACAGTAGCTGTAGCCTAATAACCTACACTCACTGGACACTTCATTAGGAATGTCTTGTTATTTCTGGGTTGGACGCCCTTTTGTCTTCAGAACTGCCTTAATTCTTGGTGGGAGAGAGCAACACAGTGTTGGGAACACTCCTGAAAGATTTCAGTCCATATCGACATGATAGCATCACAAAGCTGCTGCACATCCATCCATCCATCCATCCATGGATGGATGGATGGATGGTAGATTTCTCATTCCACCACATCCCAAAGATGCTCTGTTGGATTGAGAGCTGGTGACTGTGAAGCTCATTTGAGTACAGCGAATTACTTTAAGTTCACTGCATTACCACGTGTAAGGGGTACAGTATGGTCAAAAAGGGATAAACATGGTCAGCAATGGTGTTTAAACGATGCTCAGAAAATATCCCCCACACCATTACACCACTAACAACCTCAACTGTTAATACAGGATGCATCCATGCCTCATGTTGTTTCCTACAAATCCTGACCCAAACATCAAAATGTCGCAGCAGAAATCGAATCTCAACAGACCAGCCAACATTCTCCCATCTTCTGGGTCCAATTTAGGTGAGGCATGTAAATTTTAACCCCAGGTTCCTCAGAGAGGCACGCAGTGGCATCTTCTGCTGCTGTAGATCATCTGCTTCAAGGCTCCAGATTTATTGTGCATTCAGAGATGCATTTCTGCATACCTTGGTTGTAACGAGTGGTTATTTGAGTTACTGTTGCCTTCCTACCAACTTGAAGCAATCTGTTTTTTGTTTTTTCCCATATTTTTGCCCCGAGGACTACCACTCACTGGATATTCTCTGTTTTCTGCACAATTTTCTTTCAACCTAAAGATGGTTGTGTGGGAAAAATCCCAGCAGATCAGCAGTTTCTCAAGTACTCAGAGCAGCCCATCTGGTTCAGAGTCACTTAAGCCAGCTTCCTTCCTTATTCTGATGCTCAGCTTCAACTTCAGCTGATCATCTTGACCATGTCCGCATGCCTACATGCATTTAATTACTACAGTGTGATTGGCTGATTAGATATTTTCATTAACAAACAGTTGAACAGGTGTACCTAATGAAGTGGCAAGTGAATATGAGTTGTTAAAAAGTCAAAAAAATACAAACTTCCCCAGTGCTCATATTCAGCGAACAGTCATGTTGATGACAGAGGTGACAAAAACACTCTCTTAATTTTTCCTCCTTTTACCGTAAAGAACAATATTCAAAAATGTTTGAGTCATCCACTTTATAAAAAAATGATAAATAGCCTGAGATGTCCCTAGAAAAATAAACCGCAGTAATATATTTCAGCTTTTCCACATTCAGTGACTCTGCTCTAAGTATGTGCACATTACAACTGAGAGATGGAGTGGAAAAGTGGAAAACCTTCCCATGTGGAGTTTTTGGATGACTCCAATAATTGATCTTATTCATAACTTCACTGCAACTTTCACACTTAGCAAGGCCATCCAGCTGGAAGGCCAACTCTGATCCTCTTATAGGCCGGTTCTGGCCCCTGGACTGCTAGACAACCCTGATTTAGTGCTTGCAGTACAACGATGGAAACCCTGAACATGATGAAGCAGAAAGGTTTTCTAGCCAGGCTGCTCGTTGTTGTTGTTGCTTGAGAGTTATGATTACGCTCTGGTTAAAGCTGGTGCTTGGAAACGCTTGCAGAGCAAACTGTGTTGTAGCTTAAAGGTGTTCCTTTGTTTGCTTTTCACATTAATAAACGTTCACAAGCTCCTTTTACCATTGTGTTCATTTTGAACTGATGCCAGTTTGCATTTCCATTGCAAATTTGGTCTTAAATTTGATTTAAAATGCCAGTAAAAGGGTTTTAAATGTTTTGTATATGACTTTTGTATAGCTGCAGACTCCATGGAGGACGTGTGTGTGTGTGTGTGTTCATGTTTAGTCTGCAGCTCCAACTTTGTCTTTCGCCTTTCTCTCTGCTGTTTATGACCTCAGTCTGTCACAAGCTGGAGTTGGAGCGGCAGCAGCACAACCAGCTGAAGCACACATGGCAGCGAGCTAACGACCAATTCCTGGAGTCTCACCGCCTCCTTATGAGGGACATGCAGAGGATCGAGAGCGTGCTGTCATCAGAACAGCTCCGCCAGGTGGAGGAGATGAAGAAGAAAGACCAGGTACATAACATAACCTAACAACAGTGTCTCTGCAGATAGTTTAAAGAGGCTTGGCTTTCCACTTGGGAAGCATAATCGTCTTTGCAGTGGTTAGAGTTAATAGAATTATTGGGTTTATCTCCTGTGGAAGTGGGGAAAGGCCAAACAGGCCAGAAAAAGTTGCCAAGAACAAGAGTGTTCACAAACTGTAGCTCAGAGGACTAAAAAAAGCCCAAATCACAACCTTTTAAAGGAGGTCTTTTATGTGTTTCCTTATTTTCTGTTAAATATATACATTTATAAATCTGCATGCTGATGTTAAGCATGGCCAACATTTCAAATAATGAGGCTCAGATTGCTCTAAACACTCAGTTTCAGGCAGTTTGTTTCAGAGAGAAGATAAACTGAGCGTCTGCACCAAATACCAGTACTACATCATGCAAAGCTACTCCAGTAATTAAAACATGGAACTGGGAGTGATCATAACAGTCCATCTTTAATAGTTTTGGGCAGTTTGGGTGGATGCTGATGTAAGGTTTTGAGGATGCTCTTGGTCAGGAGCTGGCTCCGACTTGCAGCTTCCACGTTTAAAATCAAGCGTCTGTTAAATGTCTCACCTCACTCTGTGCCTTTTGTCACCAAAGCAGGAATAGTCCAGATAGATCTAGAACCAGTTGCATGTGTTTCAACTAGAAAAATGGCTTTGGTGACAAAAACGTTACGCGGGCACGACGCCACAAAGCTGCTGAGCCAACACTGTTGCGAGTTGCCGTAGGAACAAATTCACCATCGCGTCTCAGATTCTGTCCACCATGACGCACGAAAGCAGAAGTGGTTGTGCGCCATCACGGGCACCGTGTTGTTGAAAAAGAGGTAGTGGAGTCCACACTTTGGTAAAACTGAGCTGCTTTTGGCACCACATAAAAGACTAGCTGCGTACCGGGCTGTGGTGGTCATGTGTAGCACACTATAGGATTTAGGACTGTGCTAAGGAAACAAATATATCCTTATAACAATAAAATGTGATGATGATGTCAGTAAAACTCAGTATTATTTTATTTATTAAGGTAGAATCTAAGATTTTAAAGGAGTATCTATTTAAGTGTCCACTGAGTGGGAATTTAATCGATGTAAAACAAAACGTGACCAAACATTTTGTCTCTCCATCCAAGGAGGATGACGAAAAGGAGCGCCTGAGTCAAGTGAAGGACCTGCAGGAGGACAACGGAGGAGACAACACCGAGCCTTTGGAGGACTTATTCCTCGGCCTCAGCGTCGAGGAGGTAAGAGCAGAGAGTAATCTGATACGTCCCCACTGAGCAGTCTGTAATTGGATCAGTCTGTAATATATTCGCTTTGAGCCATCTTCACATTCAAGTACCAGGTTATGTGTTGTGTCTCTATCGTTCCTAAATTGGGGAGAAATGGCAACAATATCTTCTGAGAAATATACATTTATGATTCAGTTTAATCTCAGTGTAAATATTTGATCTGATTGCACGATTTCAGTCATCCCCGTTTCTGAAAAACATGTTTACTGAGACATGCTGTAAGTCTTGTTGTAACGATGTCATGGTTTTATGCCTTCGGCCTACATCAGCTGTGCAGACACTGGAATAAGTTTGAATCTGGATTTCGTTTTTCAGTTTTCGAGAGTTGTGATATATAGTTGATCTGCTTTTGGAGAGAATCTGTTGGACGTCAGAAATTTATGATCACTGTTTAAAGTTTGAGCAGCTTGAGCTCGTTTTCCAAAGACCTGTCAGATTGTCGGGAAACTTGTCTTCGCATTAGTAACGTTTTACACATTGCAGCCTGGCTGATCTTAAAGAAAATGGTATTAACTTTGCAGCAGAATCAGGACAGAATCGTGATAAAAATCAGCATCTGAGCCATCTTTATGTTGTTGGAGCTGTCGGTGGATAAAGTGCCAGTTGACTGGTCCGTGTTGTAAGGCCGCTCAAAAATCAGACTTTAAAATCACGATGTTGTCAATAGTCTCATGTTTTTCCAACATGATTATTTATTTACTTCCCAAACTGCTCAGCATGTGAAATGCCACATTGCTGCTGTTCAAGGAACTTAATTTTTTTTGGTTTATTTTTAACTTGTAAAGCCGAACACAAATTTTGGAACAGGAAATGCTGGCAAAAACAAACAAAAGAGGAAGATCACACCTCTGATCATCAGGTTTCTCACTTCATCTTGCACTGGGAAACTAAACCAGTAAAACCAAACACTCACCCCCTTAAAAAGTGAATAATTAATAAGCAGCAAAGCTACAGAAGAAAAATGATTATAGCTTTATATGCACGCGAGTGATCGTCCAATGCCAACTCTCATTAAGAACGAACCAGAGAAGGAAAGCAGGTTAATAACAATGATAGAAAATGACCAGATGCTGAATATGTGGCAGACTTGGGCACATGTAACAATGAACTTTAAAAATGGCAACATTTTTACAGGGGATTTCCTTGAACTTGAGTTATTATTCAAATGAAAATGAATAAATAAATGTGGATCAAAAGAGGTGGAGGCAGGCGGGGATCATGTTGTTTTTGCTAGCCAGCAGCCACCACGTGGAAAGGTCTTTGGGTGCGGATGTGGGCACTGAGAGGCCCACGCTGTGAGAGACTCGGGAGACTAACACATTAACCACTGGCGTGTTACTGTAAATTATATATTTAAAAGGTGAATTAAAAAATATTGTCTGCCCAGCTTCATCCCACTTATTAAATAAATCTGATACTATGAAAGATTTTTTCTGAGGATGCCTTTTTCCGCTTTTTCCTCCAGCCCCATGTGAACCACAGCGCCCACGGCTCTATGCACTCCTTAGACACTGATGTGGTGACGGGCAGCCCCATGGACCCTTACAAGGACAACTTGCGGCGAGTTCAGTCCACAGACAGCCTCGGTTCCTCGCTGTCCATCCAGCAGGGTCTTGGCGGCCAGAACCACAAGGCCAAATCAGCAGGCCACTTGGACGAGTCGGACTTTGGGCCCTTGGTTGGGGCCGACAGCGGGGTGACAGACAGTAGTTTTGGAGAGACTGCTTCAATTAGCTCAATCAAGCTGCCGACAAGTCACTTCCTGCTGACTAAAGACCAGGAGAAGGCGATCAAAGCCATGACCCCGGAGCAGGAGGAGACGGCGTCGCTGCTGTCCAGCATCTCTCACGCCCCAGACACCGCTTACTTACCGCCTGCCGGCTACCGGCTCGTCAGTGACAGCGAGTGGAACCTGCTACAGCAAGAGGTGCTTAACCAAGGCTTTACAACAGCTTTAATGGTCTGAGCACTGCAGGGGTCAAAGGTGGTTCAAAGGGTTTAATGGTTATGACTGGACGTAACATTTTTACAGCGCAAAAGGTTTTTACTTCGCTTTAGGATCTTTACTTCCTGACTAGTTCTTCTTTGTACCTCAACATTAGAGCAGCATATGCACGTTGTAGTGCAATTTTGAGTGTTTCTCATTTTTATTTACCAGCATTTAGAACAGAAAACACATTTTCCTCCTTTTTCTTCAAATTTTTCCCCAAAGTTGGGAAAGCTTAAAGTGGCTTAAAGTAAAATGATGGTGATACAGAAATATAATAAACGCTAAACACAGTGAACATGGCTGACTAAATGTAGTAGTAAAACAAGAACAGCAAATATCAGATGAGTAGTGTGGCCATGTCACCTGCTTGATATATTTTTAATGGTCTTAATTAAGTTTCTTAGTCTGTTGTGGCTCAATAGTGCAGTCGTTTACACAGCCGCCTAACGAGTGAAAGATCCCTGGCAGATCCCTTTGGGCATTGAAGGCCATGTGGTGTAAAAATCTGCCAAGTCATACATGAAAGCTACCAGCCGTGAAGCGACCCCTTGTGAATAAGGGAGTAGCTGAAAACAGCTTCCGACTGAATCATCCTGACAGATATCAGGAGATCAGCCTCCTTCTCTTAGCGCTTTCCCTCTGCGAAATCTGCAAGACTCATTTTTTCATGTTTTCAGTCATAACAAAGTCTTAATTTGTTACATCCTAGAGCTGAGCATCGTTATTGAGTATTAAGTAGTTTTTTATCACATGGGTTTCTTGTTTATCTGTCGCCAGTTGAAAAATGCTGGCAGGAAGCTCGGACGAAGGTGCGACATGTGCTCAAACTATGAGAAGCAGCTTCAGGCCATCCAAGGACAGGAGGCTGAGACGAGAGATCAGGTTCGGGTTTTTCTTTTTCATGCCATTGCGTTTTAATCACATCAAGCAGATATTTAAGGTTTGACTTGTAATGTTCATCAGAGGGGTTCTCATTTCTTACTGTCCTACAGGTAAAGAAGCTGCAGGTGATGCTACGTCAGGCCAACGATCAGCTGGAGAGGACGATGACTGAGAAGCAGAATTTGGAAGATTCAGTCAAAGCAGGAAACGAGGAAACCGCTGCTAAGGTCAGGACCACGTGTTCTCTTGGTTCTGATGTCCGTGTGGATTTAAAGACTTTAAACCCCCACTTTTTATTCCAGTGTGTCATACTCAAGTCAGAGTTGATGACATTAGAATAATTACTGTAGAAAAATCATTCGTTTGGAGTCTAATGGGATTTATTTGAGTTGCTTTTAGCTATGTTTGTTCATTCGTTGGTTAAATTTGGTGTGATGTCTGGCGGATTATTTTCCAGAGACAAAGCCAACGGAGCAGAGATTTGGCCAGTTTCCACATTTACCACATATGCAAATAAACATAATAAAATATTCATGCCTTAACCGCTCACGTACGCGTTACTTTAATTGGATTTCCATCCAGCCATCGTCTTGGAGGCTATCCCAGCTGCCATACTCAAGAAAAATCTAAAACAGCTCAAGCAAGTTCTTCAGTTTAGTTGTCCCAGCATGGCACTGGTGCTGTGCCGAGCTTTGTAAACACACGTCGACATGCGGTGGCTGTGTGAGGTCAGCTGGAGGCAGTGCCAAAAACATAACTTTAGATTAAGTTATAATAGATTAAAAATTTCTTTCTAGCAAAAACTTCCCACTGCACAGTCTGTCTGAGCTTATTGGTAGCGTTTTTCCACACTTCTTCCTCTTTGTGGTGAACAACACTTTTAATCTCTTTCCTGTTCAAGCCAACTTTTCAGCCAGTCAGCACTCAGCGTACACGTAGCTGCTGTTTGTTTTGTGTTTTTGTCTTTTTGAGACTTCAAAGATGACACGACGCACGCTCAATGAAGGGTAGCCATCTAGAGGGGTGAGGGGAAAGAGAAGAGAGCGTTGTGTGCTCTGCTGCACATCCAGTAAGTGGTGCAGAGAGTTGTCAGATCCACTCATTATCCACAGGCTTTCACCATAGCCACAGATGACATGTGCTTCATCGCTCAAATTAACATCGTTGTCCACCCGAAAAAAGCCCTGAAGCCAGGTACAGTCACATGCTTGTCCAGGAAGTGTGAGTTTAGCAACATCTCCATGAAACACATCAGACACGCTTGACAGTGTTAGCTCTCCATCCGTCTTACTGTAAAAGGACCCATTTTCTCAGCTAACAATGGCTGGAACAGTTTATCTTCTTATCTCCTACTCTTGGCTTTTCCCCGATATCTCCTCCGGCGCAACTCGGGAAGTATTCAGTAGGATCAAATCACAACAGCAGTCACTTTTAGACACTTTGTATTATCAGGTAAACACCATTTGAACCACGAGTAAACCTGCAATGTGAGAGCAAAGGGCTCTACTCAGAGGTTACAGGCTACCACTCAGAATAGTGGGAGAAAGAAAATGTATAAAAAGTAAAGCAAATTATTAAATTAAAATTATGGATCTACTCAATAAATACGTATTAATATAAGTTAATAATATCTTCAGAAAGCAACTTTTGGAAACAGGAACTCGCCGAAGTAATTAAAAACTAGTGACCCTGATTTAGGTGATTATTATAAGAAAGACGAAAGGTCTACTGTGAACAAGGCAACTGGAGGCCTTTGGTGAAGCTAGTTATTCAAATTATTTAGTGTCACCACCAAAAATGTTGTTACTGTGTAATTATTAAGGCCGTCTTCCTCGGTGTAGTGCATTGGCTCAGTGGAAAGGAAGTTTAGTACTTCCGAACAGTAGTGTGTTGATACATGTGAAGGTGCTGGCATCCTGTGTGATAAAATGGGCACCATCTGTGTGCAGGTGGTGCAGCTTTGCCTCAGCACTGCTTTGATGTTTAGATGACTTGCCACAGCGGGAGGAGAAATAACCGGCAATGAAACGGTGAAACACAGTTTTTAACAGTTTAGCACCGTGCACCTGCTCAATCCAGGGCACCCATACTGACTGTTGCTGTCGCTGTAGTTGATTAATATTCATTCACAGATCCACAGAAAGTCAGTTTCATACGTGTTTGTCTGTTCATGTACAAGATCCAAAAAAGTCCTAAATTTAACTTCTGTATACCTGTAGACGCCCCGTTGACCAAATAAATCCTATACATCTGTACGTCAATATGCCCAGTCCCATCAGCTCTCTCATCTGTTACCAGGGCAACAGCAGCATGGCCAGCAGTTGTGAGCCTGAAGCTTTTAGCCTCTTTATTCAATCCTGTGAGTGCGATGACGAGAAGAACCACAACTGCATCTTTGATTTTACAACACTGAGGTGGTGGTTTACAGGTGGTTTCTGCGAATAGTCGCCTCATGGTGCTGTATATTAAACAAACTCTGGGTTGTCTTTGTAGAGCCTACGATGTAACCAACGTAAGCGGCCGACATTGTAACCGGCGTTTATGCTTGTGCTGTTGCATTATATATTAATTACCCAGTGGTTACTGGCCTTTTTTTGCCCCTCTCAGTAAGCGAGAGCCCAGCCACCTGTAAGAGGAATCTTATCCACTATCTGATTCCTTCAGTATCCATTGCTTGTGGCTACAGGTGTAACTGAATCAACTGACATCTTCGCCTTTATTCTGCTCTCTCTTCACCACAACACATCTTCATCAATGCTACACCCATCAGTCTGCTGCTTACCTGCTCCATCCCTCCCTCACTTGTGAGGAACACCCTGGGAGATACTTAAACTCCTCCAGTTAAAGCAGCAACTCATCCTTTTCCCTATTCTGCCTGAGAATCATCACTGATCACATGATTGGGTAGCCTCTGCATCGAAATATGTCTGCATGCATCTAAAGAGGCGTTCGCACACATTTGAATTAAATAAGTGATAGATATGGCTTAACACTTGTTATATCGAGTGCATTTCCTTTGTTTACTTAAAACTGCAGCGTCACTGTGAACGGCACGTTTTCCAACTTTCATCCCTGCTTAATGAGTAATAACAGCCCTGCAGATATTCTGCATATTGTGGCCTCACAAACACGTTGACTGAACTAATTTCTACACTTAGATTTTCCACCCGTGTTACCAGTTAGGCTCTGTAGAAATGAAGCATCCAGTATGTCCAAAACGTTTACACATCACTAGATGTCACTGGTTCAGACAAATATTTTCGCACTTTAAGAAAACATGAGAGCGGTAATGTAGAAAAGCTTTCCCAGAATCTGCTTCATTACTTAACTGTCTCTGCCCAAATGAGAAAAGGGAAGCTTTTAAGTGTCGAGTGGAGCGGATGTGATCGCCCTTCATTGTTAATATCCTCGAACACACTGTTGTTGCTAACTTGCCCACAGATGATGTGTGATAACGGATTCTTTCTTATCTAACGCTGCTGCTCTGCACACCCCAGGGTGCAGCTCAGGGCTCCAGCAAATCAGTTCAACAAACTGTGCAGTCATGCTCTCTGCACACTCATATGCACTTTTCAGAGAGTCATGAAAATGCACTGTCTGCCTTCAGTATGAAGGTGTTTTATTGGGTTTACTTCTAAAAAAATGCAGTTTGTAGGGAAGGCAGTTCTCTTGCAGAAAGTACTGGAGAAATATACTTTTTTTCTATGTTCTTTGAGATCTGATTGCATTTGTGCAGCCATCCTGCAGCGTACCTGAGAGCGGCATGTTGCTTCTGTGTTGCCCCTACATGAACCTCATTATTTTCTTGTTGCAGAACGTGTCACATTGACCACCAACTTAAAAAAAGAAAAATAAAGTGTGTGAATGCATTTTGTCACTTCTAAAACCAGAAGTTAATTTAGTGCAGCACTGCCCACAGCTGGCTCGAACTAGTGTACTAGTTCCTGAACCTATGATCTCACTATTTCAAGTAATTTGTGCCCTATGCAGAACTATTGCATGTCTGTGTAACTGTGGCCTGCTTGCTTTTGTCTTATTGATGGGTTGTTGTTTTTTTGTGCATGTGTGTTGTAGGTATCTGGCCTCATGCAGAGAGTCCAGGAATCAGAAACACTGCTCAGCACACTACAGCAAGCCTTCAGTGACGCTAAGAGGAACACACAGGAACAGATGGTGAGCAGCATATTCATTTGTGAGCTATGTATCGCCTGTTCCTGCCAGCTGCGTCTGGATCTTAATATCAGCTCTGGCAAGTCTGCACATATTTAAATAAATGCTCAGATAACAGACTCTCGGTCACTTATTCGACGTGTTGCCAGACTGAATTGCACCTCAGAGGCACTAATGATTGGATTTGCATTTTTCTGCCTCTACAGAAGTAACTTCACTGTTCCTCCCACACTACAAATATTTGCTGATGTGACAGAGCTTGTGGCTAAAGAATATTTTGCTTCAGTGTCAAAAAGTTGCTCCTGTCTGAAGCAAAAGTGCACAGCTGAAGAAAATGTTATTTGCATTACTAAGTAAAATTAAAGAGTGTTAAGTCAGCACTGAATCCTAAGAAGACCCAATATTCGTCCAATCAAAAACAGTGCTAAGCTCCAAAATATTTGATTTAAAACAGTCAAAAACACAAAAATATTAAAAGTTTTAGTGTTTTTGAAGTACAGCACAACATTTATCAGTTAAACTAACCAGTTAACTACCCAATGGCTTATTTAATAACCAGTTTAATCTTGAATGATTAAGAAATGTCAGCACATGAATATTATGTATTCAAGGTGTTAATTGGTCACAATTGAGCAGGCTTTTACTGGATATTTGTCCAACGTGACATCCAAAAGGTTGGATCAGATATAGGTGACAATCTGCCGCAAGCAGCAACAGTTTGGTGGTATTTCACATCCGCTGCACCAGCAGCTTTTATTTGTGTATTTGCAGCATTTTTTTTTTACTTTACTGCAAACTGTGGTCACAGTGAACTCACAAGACTGAAAACAATTACGCTTTTTCCTTTCTGGTTACATTGGTTCTGTGTATTGCTTGCTGGGAACCTTTTACGACACTTAGGTAACAAACATGTTGTCGTTGTCTTGATTGACATGATTTATTTTCTGCTCTCTCTGTCAGCTCCACGTGCCGGCGTGTGTGTGTGAGGATGTGCAGGACACTGAGACGCTGGTGTGACTGTAAATAACAGCAGTGTGTAGAATCCCGGTGAAATTAGCACTTGCAAAGCATAACGAGCGCAATGAGCTTGTACTGTGGCAAAGCATCCATCTGACCCTCCACAGTTCACAAGAATCGCTGCTCCTCCTACAGCATCAATCAGATTTTAGAGACCTTGGCACAAATGATCACCCAAACTGTGCTCAAGATAGAATTAATTGTTGACAATACAGCCAACCAGTGACAAAAAGCCTTACCACTGTCTCTCTGCATTTCCCACCTTACAATAACCAGTGAATTATGATGGATCCTGGGCCCGTTGTCATTTATTACTGCACTTTATTCTCTCTAATAAAAGCTAACTCAATAAATTTACATTATTTGATGTATTTATGGTTGATTTTATTTTATGAAGAATTGCTGAGTCTCAGACTGGTGTCGCTTTAAACATTAAGGCTGACTGAGTCCATGTCAGCAGATAAAATTGAATCAGTGCGTATTTCTTAGTATAATATCTTTTAATGAACTGAATCCGGATGTTAATTACAGTCTTGTTAGTTTCTTCTTTCGTTGCCCTTATCAATGCACCGTGTGTGGAGCGGAGATGACAAGAGACACAAGAAAGTAAAGTGAAATATTGTGCGAGGTGCTGACAGCATGTTATGTTACTGTCAGCGCTCTAAAAGCTTCCTGCAAGTGTTACATGAACGTGATGAGAGTGTGAGAGAAAGCATTGTCTCATCCGAGCCTGTCACTCACGTTGATTCACTTTGACCACAGTTTGCAGTTAATTAAAAAAAACATACAAAGAAAAAGTGTAGCAGGTGTAAAATATCTCCACACTGATGTCTAGTTGTTGTTAGCTCTCTGCTCTGTTAGCCCATGGTCAATGATTTCTAGGTCGGGATCAGACTCATATCCGATCCACATATTGGAGCATTATATTCACAAGTGGAAACCCTGAAAAGTCATTAAATCAGCCCGATGTTTTCCCATATTGCTTTTTTTTTTGTAAGTAAATTTGAATAAACATGCAACATCAGTTGTCGTCCCTACCTCCGTATTTGCAGTTGAGATGCAGTTATTTAGTCTTCTATAAAGGAAATTTAAATACATCTGTCCGAATCTACATATCAGCTCCTGTACAGAGGTTTTGCAAAAAATCTCTGTGTCAATATGTGAAGTGCATTTCTAAGCAAGGTACATTTCTTCTCCGAGCTTATTGTCCAAAAGGAAAAGCAGGAAGCACCTGAAACAGAAGCATTCTCAATAATGAATGTGCCTCTGCAAGCTGCATCAGCACAGGCATCAAAGTAACTTGAAAGACTTTGCAAACAGTCTTGTCTTCGACTGATGAGAGGCATCCCCTTTGCTTCTGGTGGCTTTGATGTGCAGAAGTCGTAGCGTCATAAATTAATTTATAGAGCTACACCTAGCTGAATATTAGCTCTGCAGGGAGATTTAGGTGGAGGTGGCTCTAAAAGCAGACACTGGCCTGTGAGTCACTCTTCACATATGTTCACGGGCTGATGGTTTCATATGGCAGGAGGCGCCATTAAAAAAAAAAAAAAGTGACACATGACGAGAGGATTTATTCTTTGTGCTTGTTTGTTTCAGGCGGTGCTGCTGAAGTCCAGGGAGCAGGTGGCAGATGAGCTAAGTCGACTACAGAGAGATAACGAGAGTCTGCAGGGGAAGCACAGGCTGCATTTAGAACTGCAGCAGCAAGAAGACTTCCAAATGCCCACTACTGTTCAAGTACGTGCAGCCTCAGCACCATCCATAACACTTCAGTGGTACTTATTGAAATGTGTCTGAAAGGAGGCGTCCAAAGACCAGTTTAAAGTCTAGATTTGTAGTTTTGTTTACTCTGAAATTATTCATGGTTATAGCTTTTATGCAGTTCTTTACACTTGGATAGACTTTAAGTAAAAAAACAAACAAACAAACAGTATTTCTCTGGCTCCTAAAACGAGATCACTACCATCACCTACCATTATGAGCTCTGGGTGATGACTGAAAAATGCAGGGGCAGGGGAAATGAGTTTAGTTTGAAGGGTGGCTGAACTCTTCCTTAGAGATGAGGTGAGGAGCCGGGCATTCAAGAGGGAATAGCGCCGGATGCCTGGATGCCTCATCGTGAGGTGTTTCGGGCATGTCCTACTGGGAGAGGACCCTGGAGGACAACCCAGGATTTGCTAGAGGATTAGAAGAGGAGGCCGGGATGAGGGAAGTTTGCACTTGTGCTTAGATGGAACAACCTTATCACCTGCTCCCATTCGCTGCTGGTTTGCTGAAGACAGTTTCTGTGCAAGGAAAAGTATTGGGTTGAAATCTGAAGAGTCCAGATAGCTCGGTGAATGTTAGTTCGACTGCACTTATTAAACCAAAAGACTAATCATCTCCACCCAGCCTGAGCTGGTAAAGAATACAGATGATGCAGGGTTTAAATATAAAAGCACCTTCACAGCCTGCTGCTCTCGGTCAGTAGAGTCAACTGTTCATTTAAAAGCTGTCGCAGCGTGAGCAGCTCTGTCCGCTCTCACGCCACAGACAGCGATAAAAGTGACACAGACTGATCCCTGCAGTGAAGCGCTCGGCTAATTGCTTCAGTGGTAACACCTCTGTGGCTCCACCAGCTCACATTCGGTGATTAACAGCAGTGCTGCTTACTTTGAGCTGATCTGATGAGGTGGAAAAAAAGTCTGCTGCACACATAAATCTATTATACGTCCGTGGGCTGCCCTCCCGCCTCAAACACACATCTCCTCCCACACTGTTACTCTCAGCCTCACGCTGAGTTACTCTTCAGCATTACAAAAGAGAGCGGACTCATGTTTTAGCGGAGGCTGATGATCTTGTGACATTCGCAACATGTTGGTGGTTAAAACGTAATCGTTTAAATCTGCTTTGTGAGAGCCAGAACTCCTCCAGTTATAGTAGGTGTGCATTCTTTTTCAGCTACTGTTGGATACCAGAAATCGTGTTAATGTGATGGGCAATTCATTCAGTGGTTTTCCACTTCTAAATGTGCTTCTAAGCATTCATCATGATGCGAGCAGAGGCAGATTTATGCATTCAAAAGCCTCGTGGATATCCATTACTGCAATCGTTAATTTGCACTAACTACTAGTTGGAGTCAGTCGCATCGTTTAAATATAAACGTGTCTTATCTCGTAAAAAACCTCGACAATCAGAAACATCTGTAGCACCATCCAGTCAAAAACCATTAACGGAGGGGGGCTGGGAGGAGTGACCCAATAACTGAGTGGTTTTTGAGCGCATACCCCATCAGCGCCACATCAGCTGAGTCTCCTTTTTTGACAGCTGGACGTCTAGACCGCTGCTCTGAGTCATTTAACTGCCCGTTCTCTCTCCCAGCTGTCACATAACTTGCAAATGTAAACAGTCTTAGATGTCAAGCGATGGCTTATGACCATGTACAGGTATCTGTTTTAATCATTCGTGTGTGCTTGGATAAATTTGTGTTCTACAGGTGTTGTTTCGGGTACCTGTCAAATGAGAAATATGATCCAAGAAGTTCAGTAATTTCTCAGAAACCAAAACAGGCCACAGCAGTTTATAGTACTCCAAAAGAGGTTTATAAAACTTGTCATGGTGAAATAGAGTCCTTTCAAACACAATAACTCAGCAAAGTATGGTAGAAATACAGTGTTCGGGTTACAAATTGGCCCCCTGGAGAGTATGCCTCTGTCTGGCTACTACTGAGTAACTCCATATAAAATCAACCAAATATAAAAACAAGTTCCCATCTAACCCAATCAGAATTGGCCCACTTTTTATACACAATAACTTTAGTTTAAGCGAAGCCATGCAGTTGGTTTCCTTCATCCTACATATATCATGTTTTACGTACATAAGAGTGACTGAAATTTTATTTTTTCCAGCATTTTAAGCTCTCGTAACTTAATTTATACAGACGATAGCCATATTTAATATAAAGGCCGAATCAATATTGCAGAGTGTATATATATATATATATATTATATTTTTAACAGCAAACTGCACTAATTTAATGTCTGTGACATGAATGGAAGTACGTACTGGTACCCTGGATATTTAAGGTTTTCTGATCATTTCCTGCAGAACAGTCGCATCACATCAGAAGAAAATGTTGTGTATACGACGGAGGTGACGGGGATGTCAACATTGGTGGTTGTAAAGTTATTCGTTGATTCTTCTTCAGGAGCTCCAGGGCCTGGTGCTGCGGTTGCGTGAGGACATGGTGGCGTTACGGACGTCGGCCGATCACATGGAGGAGAAGCTGAAGGCTGAGATCTTATTTCTGAAGGAGCAGATCCAGGCGGAGCAGTGCCTGAAGGAGAACCTGGAGGACACTCTGCAGCTGGAGATCGAGGGATGTAAGGAGGAAATAGGTGAGACTCTGAACGATCAACTTGTGTTTAAATCATTGATCAGCTATAGGGTGTGTATTTGTGTTTTAACTGCTACCTTTTTAAACGATCTTCCGTTTCTGCTTTTTGTTTTTCCCCATTTGTCATTCAGACATCCTGGAAGGTATGATCAGCAGTTTGAACAAGCTCACTTTAGCTGCCTGCATGTGTGTGCGTTGATGACTTAGTTGGCAGACTAATGATGCAGTCAGCATTTAACATGATGCTTTCCCCTCACATGTTTTTAATGTAGTTTTCACAGGCCTAGAGACCAGTTAGCCTCTTTGTAGCAACCTCCAGTCCCCCGACTGGTTGGCAAGTGGTTGATATAGGTTGGTGATTGTGCTGGGTGGTGTACCAAAAAAACCTAAAACGGAAAACATCCACCTTCACGTAAAATTTGTGCCTGACCAAACAAAACATTTAAGAAGATGCAGCTTTTATTTTGAAGGCAAATACTCTCTGCTTAAGGTTTGCGTCACACTTCTCACAATTTCACCACCGCTTGACAAGTAGTTTGCAAAGGTTTGCAGACAAGTCTGCATTTCATTCTATGCAAACTCCTTGTCACCACAACCAAAGCATTTGCAAGGAGGTTTTTGGTGGAGCACCGTGCACGTCCACCGTGCACGTCCTATAGCAACTGCCAACAACCTCCTGCAACCACTTGCAACTGGTCTGAGGATACTAATTTTTCCCTTGTGATTTATGGTTGGTAGATGGTTGCTGACAGGTCTGCAGGCCTGTGTGACTGAGGCCTTATCTGTTTTGTTAAGCTATTTCAAAAATGTACCTTGCTGTGTGTTGACCTTGCGCACCGCCTAGTTTACTGAAACTAGGATGTCTAACCTTCAAGTGTTGTGCAACAAGTTCAATAATCTAGAAGGAATTTAAGTCAATTCAAAAGTCCCATAGGCTGTTTTGGCATTCAATTAAAAAAGTAACAAAAAACATCCAAAATGGACAAAAATCAAATCGTTGACTCAACTCTGGAAATGTTCATTTAACATTCGCCCATAGTGAAAAACCAAAAACAACAGGTATTCAATAAATAAAACCAGTAATTAAACTTGAGCTTCACTGGCCTAGTGTTAGTTTACCGGTGTTTCGACTGCGCGACTGCGGCTCCGCATTTTCATTATTATAATAAACAAACAAAGTAACCGATTCGCCATCAAGTGGAGGCACAACGCTGAATGAATCAGCCGGGTTATTTCACACTGTCAAGCAATATGGCGTCAGTAATTAGTCAACTTCTGACAAGCACGCCAACCACAGAGACTGCAGCAGCGGTGACGCAGGGAAGATGCAGCAGATTGACCCGGAAGTTATGCAAAGTTCATTCCCGCCACAATAAATGGATTTCAGAAAGTGGGGTCGGATGTTACCTTGGTTACACTTAACGCCCACTCACATCTTGTGTCAGTTGATCTCAACAAGTCACATAACAGGGTGAGGCGAGATCTCACAATGGTTTCACCCGAAACCTCTGCTGATAATGCCCCACTCCCTGTTTTTCCCACACCTTGGCTCATGTGATGAGGCACATGATAAATCAACGACCCTCTCAAGGGACGACTCCCACTAGGGCTGAAGTGGTGAGACAGGTTTGTTGTGTTTCCACCTTTCAAGAGAAACCATTTTCTTCTTACAAAAAACGTTCACAGAGATAAAGCAGCTCTTTTTGGGAGTCACCGTTGGGAGCTGAGGGGCTCTTCTCCCTCTCAGATGTGTCTGTGCTTGTTTTGTTGTTGCACTAGGGAATGTAAACACCTTGTGTTGCTATATCTTTCATTTTACAAGATAACGCATTAGAAGTTATACATGTTATCATGAACGGGATTTCTACTTGCAGCCATAGCATTGTGATGATTTGCAGTGAGTCATAACTAACAGACCTTGAGCAAAGAGGAGAGTTATCATGAGGTATGTGCTGTGACAGGCTGTGGACAAACCTGCTGCTTTTCCTTTCATTTGATTTAATTTCGTAATACTTTACTCTGTATGCAGTTTCAGGGAATACCTCCCTTTTAAACCAGCCAACTACAGGATAAATATCTGGTAGAGCTGTCTGCACAAACTCCATAAACATAAAGAGTGTATAAAGTCACGGCTTTAGAATATCTTTCATAGATGAAGGAAACGGTGCAGGAATGATAAGCACATTTAAAAAAAACAATCATAAGTTGAGTAAAGTTTGACTTATCTGACTGTTGTTTCGCTTAATGTGCCTTATAATCTGGTGCACCTTATGGTCCGAAAAATACGGTACATTTATATGACAGCTGCTTTTTCCCCCCAAGTGTGTTTTAACGGATCCTTTATCCCTTGTCATGCTTAAGTTCAGAGGTTAAGGAGATATTTAACATCTGATTTAATGCTTTAGAGCAAGAGACCCAGTAATATTCATGTTATTTTGTTTGCATTAACAGCTGGTTCATGTACACATTATGAAAGGGCTCGTCGTTAATTCATTTTCTGATGACTGATAAAACTAAATGTCCTGTTTTAGTTGTAAAACCGAACTGTTTGCATTGCGCTGCTTTAGACTTCTCTCTCTGGGAGATTTTGACTGAAGAAAGTACACACTCTTTACAACGTACCAGGAGGTTTATCTCTATTTAAACACAAGTGCTTCCACTTGATGGATGATTTTTGGTGCCGGTTCTGTTGTCAGTGGCCAGTGAGTCAGTGTAGTCATTAACAGCTGGAGTGTTTCATGCTTGTGCTGTTTGTTTCTTTTAGTTGTGCGCTCGTTTGAGCTCAACACACACAGCAGCTCCGGACAAAGCAGCTTTGTTGCATTATTCATAACTTTCAGGGGATCTCGTAATAATTCCTGAGAGAATATCCGGGCTTTGAGATTCAGATGAGCGCCGTGTGATCCTCTAATGATGTCTTCTTCCCACAGCGTCTTTCTCCAGTTTGAAGACGGAGCTGGAGCGAATAAAAGCGGAGAAGGAACAGGTACGTCTTCTGTGAAATTGTCATGCAGTGAAGGAAAAAGATTTGGATAATGTGCTTCAAATAATGCTAAAAATCAAAATACTAATGTAGATGTGGGAGAAATGCACAGGTTTTTATTTTTTCATGTACCTGCAACTCTTTTAATCTAACCTGTGTGTGGACAGGGAAGGTCATTCTCCTCATCCTGATAAATAAATCTGCACTGATCAATACTTGGATCAAATGACTATGATATAGAAGGGGGCACCAGCCTCCTCGCTGTTTGACTCATACTCACCAAACTCAACGTTATTTCCAGTTTTACTGGAGTAACTTGTGTAGTGAAAAAACTGTGAGAAACTCTCTTTTAACTGACCTTCCTGTTTGAGTATCTCAAACAGGAAGTAAACACAAGGGGAGCTATTAATGAGGATTGTAAGTTAAACCTCGTCACCAAAATGTAAAGAAACATTTGGTCAGTCTTCTTTTAAATAAAAAATATTAACTGATTTTAACATTTTTAATGCAAAAGCAAAATTATGACTTAAAGAAAAGCAAATCTGTGATCCCTGAAATGGCTTTTTTGTCATTCTTAATGTTTTTTCTTAAATGTCTCTATTTATTTATAGTCGTTGCTGTTACTGTTATTATTTATTATTATTGCTGTCATTGTTTTTGTTGTTAAGGTCTTCTAACCCTAACCAAGGTCAAGGTTGCAAATTAGCTGTTGCAAAGTACATAGGACTTCTAGTATCAGTTGCATTTTGTTTAACTGCAGCAATGTAACTGTGTATCGTCACTGTTGTATAAACAAGTACGTTTTAAAAAATAGAAAGGTATAAAATAGGTATTTAGGGGTTTTACACTATGAAGTCATTCAGCCTGGGTGCTGTGACCAAGAAGGATTAGCAGAGATGAACGTTGTCTTCAGATTCTGTAGATAACTCGGATTCTGCAGCGTGGCATGCAGACTGAGGAAATCTGCTTCACTCTGTGGACTCGTGGGATTAAAATTAATGCCTTAGTTTACTGCAGTTAACCAATCTGAGCAAACGTTAGCTGAATTTTTTGCATCTTGTCACTCAAGATTGAGATATGGTTGAGAGATGGTCTTTCCCTTTTCTTCTTCTTTCTCGTTTCTTTGTATTTTGCTTCCATGGAGACTTCCATTGAATTATTTTTCAAGGGATTTTGCACAATCGTTTTTTGGGCTTTCTGAAGGTTTTTCAAAATTTTTGTTGGATATTAGCTGCTTTTTCACCCACTTTTTGTCCTGTCTTTGCACCTGATCATTTTCAAAGGAATGATTTGATTCATTAAAAAATCAAATCAAAAAAGTATAAAAAATTTAATTAAAACTAAATCAACGGATGAATGAGTGTTGTGTGTACAGACAACTTCACAGAGATCCAGTTTTACTCTGTCTTCAAGCCTTTTGTTGCAAGGAGCTTTTCACAAATTTGTTTCCATTTCATATTTTCTTTGAAAAATGCCAAAGATAACAGTTTGACAGGCATAAAATGGTACTTTTTGTAAACTTGGCATATCTCAGGATTGTCTGCAGTGTGTACTTTAAAATATTTAAGGAAAGTGGACAAATGGAGCACAAGAGAGGAAGTGACAGGCCAAAAAAAACAACCTCCACAGCATGTCTTATATCTGAAAGTCATATCCAAATCCAGCAAAGACCTTAACACAGGACCTGAGATGCATTTGAGACAGAGGAATACTAAATGACAAAAGAACTGGACTAAGAATCAGTGATGAGGTTTTATATGCAGTAAGTTTCTGTGGCCAGTCTAAAAAAAGATGGAGGATCTTGCATAGAAAAAAAGGAAGACAACATTCGAAGAACAGCTTTAAATGTCCTTCAAGAAGCCTAAAGAAAGACACCCGAAGACTAGTTACAGAAATTAAGAGAGTTGAAGCTATGTTGAAGAATAATGGTGGTCGCACCAAGTATTGACTTTGAAGCTATCAGAAAGTTAGAATGTCCCTTATGTACTGTATTTACTGTATTTACATGGTATGTTTGCACCTATTTCTCATTTTCCCAGCAAACTATAAAGAAATAAGGGGTGGCTCAAGACTTTTGGACATCGCTGTATATCAAAAGAAAATACTTTACAGTAATTCATATTTCAAAAGATTTCCAGATGGTGAGAATCGGCTTTGACCGATTAGTCCACTCAGATCGTACACAGGGGGGAAACCCTGCAGATATGGTCTATAACAGGGGTGGGCAATTCCAGGCCTCGAGGGCCGGTTTCCTGCAGGTTTTAGATCTCACCTTGGGTCAACACACCTGAATCACATGATTAGTTTGTTACCAGGCCTCTGGAGAACTTCAGGACATGTTGAGGAGCTAATTTAGCCATTTAAATCAGCTGTGTTGGTTCAAGGAGACATCTAAAACCTGCAGGGACACCGGCCCTAGAGGCCTGGAGTTGCCTACCCCTGGTCTATAATCTTGCAAATGGGGTGACACAACAAAGAGAGGTTAGCAGCAAACTGGTGTTGTTTTCCCCGTGAGACAAAACAAACTTAGCTGAGAAATAACACACACAGACGGAAGATAAATATTTGTTTTGTTTTTTTTAAGAAGGAGCGCTTCCTGTAATAAGATTGCTTCCAGGAATTGTTGTTTGAACTGTTGTTTGAGTTGCTCTTTCCAAGCAAAACACATATTTTCAAACATCAAAGAAGCACTCTCTTAAAAAGAAAAGAAAGGCTTTTTTCTCCAGGCACGGTCATGTTTAAATCAAAAAATCTGCACAGCAGCTCTTTTCTACCAATGTTAGGCCAATAGGAATCCCCTAAAGCAGGGGTGTGGAACTCCAGGCCTCAAGGGCCGGTGTCCTGCAGGTTTTAGATCTCACCCTGAGTCAACACACCTGAATCAAATGATTAGTTCATTACCAGGCCTCTATAGAACTTCAAGACATGTTGAGGAGGTAATTTAGCCATTTAAATCAGCTGTGTTGGCTCAAGGACACAGCTAAAACCTGCAGGACACCGGCCCTTGAGGCCTGGAGTTCCCCACCCCTGCCCTAAAGAGACCAAAAAAGCCTCAACACATAAAGCCACTAATCTACCCAGCAAATGTCTTTGTACTTTCCCACTGAGACACTCAAGTCCTGTAGGTGGCACATTATTTTGCATTTATTGAAATTATCATTTGTTCAGTCATTGCAATTATTGCACACGTAGGACTTTTTTGAGATAAAGAGCTATAAAGTTTACGTACTTAATAAAATGCAGTGCTGATATGATATAGTCAGATGTCGTTTACAGTGGGCAAAAATCCATGAACAAAGCCTTTAAACCGTATTATTAATTTTACCACTGCTCATAGAATCTGCCTTGATCTTTTATCAACATCTCTGCATCTCATTTATTTGTCGACTGATTATTTGCGTTACATCGTTTTTGTAGCTGGAGAGCAGTTTGGCCGAGAAGACTGAGACACTGAGGAGCCTCCAGGGCCTGAGGATCAGCCTGGAGCAGCAGCTCAAAGAGCTCACCACTGCAAAGGTCCGTGTTTGGCACGCACATTTATCTGCTGATCCACCACAACCACCCCTGTCCAAAAAGTCACTTTAACTCGATCAGTAACATCATCATCGTCATCTAACCCGGCTGTTGTGGGATTTTATACAGTTTATCAGGATCCGACAGATTATGCAGCATCTGATCCACCGAGCAGCTCATATTTATGAGGCCCTGTCTGTTTGATATAAAATAAAGCACCCGTAAAAATATTCAGCAGATGTTTTGTGATGTTTCTGTTTCACTTTAGGATTTTATTTTAAATACTGAGACTGTGTAGCTTTTCTGAATGAACCTGTGTGTGCATGTCCTTGTAGAGTGCACTTGAAAGTCAAGTCCTCGACGAGAAAGACAAAGCCCAGCGGCTGCAGACCGAGCTGGACGTCAGCGAGCAGGTTCAGAAGGACTTTGTGAAACTTTCTCAGACCCTTCAGGTAAGCAGCGACTGTCTGTTTAACCTCCACCAGGTCAACAACGAGCCAGTTAGAGTTGTTCAGCTTACATTCAACCAAACAGAAGAACCGTGAAGCCAAAAATTTCTGAGTTTATTTGTTGACTTCAGGTTCTTTGTTTGTGCATATAAATAACATCTGTAAACTTCTGACCACAACTTTATGTATATGTATTGGAAGCTTCTCAGTCGACTATAACAGGTAAAAATCAGAGGAGAAATGTATGGAACGCGTCCATTTATTAATAAAAACTGTCTTAAAAACAAAAACACAGAAATAAAACACAACAAGCCAGTAAATATACCAAACCATTATGAAAATGTATCACAAAGAGTGAATACTGTCTTTAATTTTAATGCAGGATGTTTAGATTTTATTTGAAAATATTGTAGTTAAGAAGTTTACCCGATTTACATCAAATTTTTTTTACCAGCAAATATTCTGACAATCTTCAGAGCCCCCAAAAGGTCATGACGGGGAATGTTTTCATGGTTGTTGCAGACCCCTCCTGTGTTTTACCTCATGTGTACAGTTGGTGGGTTTATACACTACCTGCCTGAAATGTAGCTTGGTGTGAATCTGTGGTATTCTGAACGTGTGTTTCTGCTGAGTAAACTGTGGTTTGTCTGTAGCACATGTATTACAAACACACCACAGGACCTCATGAGCGCAGTAGCTTCAGTACAGCTTCTGATGCTGCATGTAGTCGGCGTGTCACAGCCCGAGTCATGACAAACAAAGCAGCCACAGCGGCGGGGACAGCTGTCATCATCTGGCTGCAGTCACAATCAGATCTGCAGTCAGTCCCGGCTGTGGTCAGCCACAGAGCTCGAGAGTTAGCTGCTCGACGTATCTTTCTAAACACAGCGGTGCAGGCTTGAGCCGGTGCAGCCACAACTGAGGGAGCAGTGACTGTAGCTGTGGTCGCAACCAGCGGTCTATTGCACGCTACAAGACACTGCAGTATCACAACTGTAACACCGCTGTAAATATTCCAAATGCTTGCCTTCCAGCTGTTGTCCCAGGCCAGATGCTGAGTGAGTTATTAAAGTAGCACAACATTTAAAAGAAGCACGTTTAAGGGCGCTACAGGAGGGATGGAAAAACTAAAAGTCAAAATAAATAAAACACATGCAGGGCAAAGCTTTAGATGGCCGAGGTGACCAAAGTGTAAAACCATAAAATGACTTTGCATTATGAAGGAGAAGGGACACAGCTGCTTTTAACCGGGTTTTAAGATTACATGCAAAGAAATGGAAAGAGTCACTGTGTTATATATTTAACCCTCAAGCAACCGAGCTGTTTTAGTCATTTTTTTTAATCATTTTTATTTAAAAAAACAAAACACAAGCTTCAGTCACAGTCTTCATCTGTTAACAATGCAAATATTTTTGTTTCGGTAAAACTAAGAGGGGGAAAAAAATGTTTTAGTGACGTCACTGTCAATTTAACAGCAAACTATAGAAGAACTGGTGACTTTGTAACACTTTGGACAACACATTACTTACTCAAAGACACAAAATATTGAGTTTACTCAAATATACACTCACCAGCTACTTTACTCTTCTTTTGATTTATTTGTCAGTTACATTTTAAAGGCTTAAATAGAGTTTTTTAATCTTTAATAAACACATTATTTCACATTAGCTGCTGTTCATGTTTAAAAATGACAACTTGCAGCACTTCTGTAGGCCTCAGTGCAAGTCTACCTTAGACCATTTCTCTCTCCCCTCTGTCCTGTCTGCTGCGTCCTCTGTCCTGTCCAATAAAAGGATGTAACTAAATACATCAAGCTCCACCACAAAGGGATTACTTGTTCATAAATGATCCACGCCAAAGACCTTCACAGAATTGCATTAATTTATGTTCTGAGATCTGAGAGGCTATGCAAGGTACTAACCCTTATAAAATAGACACATGAACCATATGTATGCGAATAAAGGGTCACAAGACTAATAAACCTTGTACAAAAATAACATATAATGAAGAAAACAAAATGTAAAAGTACTAAAATTAGAAAGAAGAAAGAAATGGGGAGGGGAATTTTTTTTTAAAAAGTAACTTTTCTGCATTTTTTATGTGGAGAACTCCCTTCAGATGATATTTGATTATTAAAGCATTAAAGTGCTGTATGAGAAATCCTCCCGTGTCAGAGAATTAATCGCCGTTTGTCCGTGTCCTCAGGTACAGCTGGAGCGGATACGACAGGCGGACTCCTTGGATCGAATCAAAGTAATCCTCAATGACACCAACTTGACTGACATCAATCAGCTTCCAGACACATGATACCACTGAAGGACAACTGCCTTCACTTTCATTTCCCCTTCTTTCTATTTCACCGACCCAGTAACATATTACCCGACCCTTCCTCTTCTTCTTCCTCCTCCTCCTCCCCCATAACCACCTTGGAAGAGTTTGGAGGGACATGGACAGACGTGGCATGAGGAGCTCATGGCCTTTTGTGTACATTAGAAGTCTCTGAACACACCACAGATAGAATAATGAAGAAGAACACTACTAAAAAAATAAAATGTAAATAACTAAATGTGGACGGAGGGAGCGGGCGGAGGTGCTTCTCCCTGTGGGTTCTGTCTGTCTCGTTTCTACTGTAGATACGACTGTCTGTATTAGCTCGACCAAAAAAAGGTTTGTCGTCCTCTGAAGCACTTTTCATCTGCGACTTCTCTTTCCAGGTAAATAGAAAATAATTGGATGCATAAATTTTCCTCCGTCTGTTCTCAAAGCGGTTGATAATGGCTTCCTTTCTCCTCTTGCTTGTGCTTTCCGTGTTTTGTTTTGGGTTTTTTTTTTTTTTTCCTTTTTCCTCCAGTTTTCTTGCTTTTTTTTTTTTTTTCTCTTTGTGACATTTCAACCCTCTTCTGGTCATTTTTAACTCTGTGACAGCAGCACGATGAAGGATGGAAAATACTTGCACATAATTTAACTGGGATAAGAAAATAAGGAACGTAACAAAATGCGAGCAATACCCTTCATGTCTTCAGCACCCTCTGCTGTGTTTTTGCTCTGTTTGTTGCTCTTTAGTGTCTCACAGAAACCTTTTTTTTTTTTTTTTTTAAAAGCTGCAGAAATACAGTGAAGAAACATTAGTCACGTTCAAACTTGTGTTTCTCAACATGTTTAAAAAAATTAAAAGAAGAAACACTAGTTAATCCAGGTCATGTCAGGTAAACGGATGTTTAGGTGATGAGGGAAATTACAGAATTAAAACTGCAAAGTAATGGCTTTTAACACACACTTTGTTCCTGGTATTCTTTTCTTTTTTTGACTTTCCTTGATGTATATCTGAAGATTTTAATTTATCGCGGGCTTTTTGAAGGTGTGATGGATGGATGGCACGCAGACATGTCCCCACGATGAGTGATTTTTCTAAAGCGTAAAGAAACGGTTCATTCATCACTACGAGGATTCTGTTGTCTCTGAAGCTACTAATTAAATTAAATCACCTTTAAGTGTCGGGGTCTTTCTCTCTAAGGACTTCAGCGCACCAGAGGCTAACCATCAGTGGCCTGTGGTTCATGTGTAATTGGGTAAAAAAAACAAAACAAGAATAACTAAATGAAGGTGCTGCAGTTGTTCATGGAGAACACCAAACCAGTCAGTAAAAATCACTTCAGCTGGTTCTACACGACCAAAATTGTATAAATGCTAGCACTAGCTGCCACATCTACAAAGGAAAAAAAAAAAACCTGCAGTCTTCATAATGGCCAGCAGGGGGCGACTTGGTCTCTAGGTAAAAATGTGTTTCCACACCAGTTGGCAAGTAGTTGTTGGAGGTTGCTACTTGTTGCAAATGATGACGTTTAAATGACGACTATTTGCAGATAAGCCGGTGTTAATCCATGCAAACTACTGCGTCCACGGCAATCTGCTAGCGACCAAAGCAATCGCAAGGAAGTTCTTTTTTTTTTTTGTTTTTTTGTTTTTTTTTTTAAGATCAATTTCAGGCTAGCAACTGCCTGCAATCTCCAGCAACCATTTTCCAACAGGTTGCAGAGCACCCAGTGTTTAGCAGGGCGTCACCCACTGGTCTCTAAGCCTGCATGACTGGGCCTAGAGAGACCGCCACCAACCTTCTGCAATCACTCGGCAACCTGTTGTGGAAGCCTTTTCTTTAGCAACTGGTGGTTGTTACATTATCAGTCTCTAGGCCTGCGTGAACCTGAGGCCTAATGTTGAAATCAATGGAAAAATAAACGTTCAGTCCCTTTCATCTCAGTAAACACTTTCCTGATGAGTTTACAGTTTCACTCACTAGTTTTTTGTAAATTATGGTCCCCATCAGATTAAAAAAGGACTTGAGCACACAGCCTCTCAGTCAGTATACTCTCCAACCAATGAACTCTTGTTTCTAAATGCTCAGACTCAGACAAACCTTATTCAACACTTCTGAGTATCTGACATTCAAATGTGCTTAATGTCACAGTTCTGCTGTGAAAAGCTGAGAACAAACACTTGGATTTATTTACAAAGTTCACAGCCCACCATTAGTAGCAGATTTAAAGGTTACCTACTCTGCCCGAGTAGGATAGCTTTGCATGACTGGATGATTAAAATAATACTTGTTCGACTTAAACAGTGCCTATCTGCATTTGTTTGAAATGAGATCTTTTAGTGCCACTGTTTCTTCAGATTTGCTGCCAGCTTTGAGCAGCAGGTGGGTGAGGCTGACCATGACATAAGACTGAGCCAAGACAAGACGAATCTGCCAGAAACGGTGTGTTTAGAGCTTGTAAATATGTGTTTAATATGAGCATCCATCATTATAACAGTACGAGAGAAAATAAAAGCATAATAGGTCCCCTTTAGATATGAGAGTATGGTTCAAAAACGGTCTGGTTGTCATGCATGCATCTCTTCTCTCTTTAAAGTCTGTGTCTTGTTGCCGTTTGTGCTTTTCACACACGGGTATATTTGCTAACACTTTCTGACAGCTGCTGCTGGAAGACATTCATCGTGTTGCTTTCATGAAAACTGACAGAAGTCGGCGAGAAGTCGAGTGACAGTTTGCTTCACTGTAAAAGAGTGTCATGTTGATTTTTTTTGACATGAACGACAAACTGCGAGCACTTCAACTGCCTTTCAGGAGCAAACTGCCAGAAACTGTGCACCGCCGCTTCCAAATTTAAACTATGTCCCTTCAGTTTTCTCTTTGAAAGCGACCTGGAGGGACATCCACAAACACCTCTCATCTCAGACACATTCCACAAAATTTGTAATGTGACAGTCAGAGGTTTTTGGACAAGTGGGTATATTTCGTAGCTGGTCTCCATGCTCTTTGGACCCATGTAGGCATAGGGAGAACATCCAAACTCCACACAGAAGGGCCTCCGCTGGCTGGTGGATTCAAACTTAGGACCACCCTGATGTGAGACAGCAGTGCTAACCACTACATCAATGTGCCGCCCACACGGCACGCTGCTCTGTTCACTTATAAAGCACTCACCTCATTCCAGGCTCTGAGTGTGCAGTGTGCAGCTACATCACTGTTAGTCTCTTTCTGTTTATGAGGTTCCAACCAGGGCTATTATAGTTGACTAGTACACTAAAACCAGGTGTGAGACAACATTTTAACTCACTGAAGTAAAAGTAGTTCTAACATGAGACTTTACTAAAGTTGCTCAAATTTGTCAACAAGCATCAGAAGGCTTTGGTTCATGTGTTTTCTGTCACGACAGGGATTTTCATGCTGTGATGGACGTCACCTGTCCAGATCCAGGTGTACCCCCGCCTCTTGCTTTATAACAGCTGAGATAGACTCCAGAGTGGTGAGCTTGAACTGGAAAGGCTCTTACACGGATGGATGAATGGAGGTGGATGTGTTCCCGTCACGAGGAGTTTTATTCTAGACTTCTTAAATCTCGACCCTTAGAAATACAACCAACAATCATAAAGAAAACTAAAATTACCAACTTTATTTAAAAAGCACTTTAAAACAGCCACAGGAAAAAAATGAATTAATACACTAAAAACTCTGAAAACACCAAGAAAAACAACTATAATCAAAACAGAGTTTCAAAAATGGACAACTGTGCAAAGGTGATCTATTCCATAACGGAGGGGCAGCAATCAAGAATGCTCTGTCCCCCAGCTGAGCTTGCGCTTAGATTTCTGTATAGGTTGGAGGAACTGGTCATATGACCTGAGGGCTTGAAAAAGTACAAGGAAAGACCAATTAAGGATTTAAAACAAAGTACAAGAACTTTTCAGAGTGAGAGAAGAGAAAAGTGTGAGAAAAGTCCAATCTCGAAAGCCACAGAAAGTAAGATAAAGCTTTTACATAAAAATGTAGAAGCTTTGGTTCAAACCTGTTTTGTTTTGCATGCCCCGGATTGTCGTATAGGCCGGATTAGAAGGTGATAAAGCTGTCAGATGTCACACAGTTGACTGCAGATTCTTTTTCATCGTTTTTAATCCAGACTTTTTGATCATAAGAAGTTGCTAATCAGGAGCTATTAGTGCTCTGATCTGTAAAACAGTGCTGCTCTTTATCTTCAAGCCTCTTTCAAAATAAAAAAATGCAGCATGTGAGTCAGAAGACGTGTGTCTAAGTCTGCATTTGTGCCTTGAATATGGCTAAAACTGAAAATGTGGAAAAACTGGTTTTCTCAGATGACTCAAAGGAGACTTTTTACTTACTTTACTGGCAAAGAAAATGAATGCACTGCTTCAACTACATATTATTTTTAAAGATGCAAATGATTTTCCCGGAGCTGGCTCGCTGTGCGATGTTCTGGACTGGTATGAAAAGGCTGGACGCAAAGCTTCACGTTCATGGAAACTATGATGCAGGACAGCTTTTCTTCCATTGTAATAGAAGTAAAGATGTCGAAAGAGTGCACGCAGAAGCAGCTTTGGTTGGTTTGAGGAAATATTGATGACTTTTTTTGTATTTTCCAGCCTGCATGTCAAACATTTCCTCACGTTTCGTTGGATCTGTGAGGGTTAAGGAAAGCCCTGAGCTGAGGCCTGTGAGAGATGAATGCACTGAGTTTACAAAGTGAATTCTGGACATAATTTCCTCTGAAAGCTTTATTGTGTTTGAATTTTATTTATGAAGACCAAAAAACGCCTTGTCTATAACAATTATTATATTATAGTGTCATATGACGTTAATATGAGATGATTCTCCCTGAAGATTTCAGCTGGTCCTCACAGATTGGACTTTTATTTATTAAATCTAATGTCAAAAAAAGAAAAGGATATATAAGTAAATGTTTAAATGAAATTGGTCTAAAAGCTCTCACTGCCTACTGCTACCTTGTTTTTAGTGTAAATAATAACTAATTACTCAAAGTGCACTTTAATTTTGAATTTTTACTGCTAAATTTAATGATGCTTAATTTAAAAAATTGGATTTTGGGTCATTTTTGTAACCAGTTTTTACAGCAGCTGTATAACATTTTACAAACTAAACAAGTGATGACTCATATATGATGACAGAGGTTTTATTCTTGCACTTTTCTCTCAATTAGCCACTAAAAACTGACTCAAGTGCACAGTTTGAGCTTTTATTTTCTTGTTATTTTCCTGGAGAACGAGAAAAAGGAGACGAGGCTTTGCACCCGAAACATTAAATCTCAGTTTACTTTCATTTAAGTTAAATCACGGTCTCTCCCTGCAGAAAACAATCGGAAAATCCTCTCATAACCACGTGGATCCAGAGGGGGAAGTGAGATTTCATACTTGCATATATGAGAAAAATAAATGGGAAATAAATAAATGAAAATAGAGAAGGCAGAAAAGTCCCTTAATTCTTTAAAGGTCTGGAATCAGAGCTTTGATAAACATCTAGTTTACATCGTTACATCCACCCAGTTATTTACAGTAGGTACAACGTTTGTCATCAATGTTTTAGTAAGCTGAAATAAAATACTGTTGCTACAAAACCATTTGTAGGGTTTACAGAGACTGATTCGAGAAAGAGAAAATATCCAGCATCCAGTGTGACTGCTTCAAGCTAATAGGAAGGCAACGGTAACTCAAATAACCACTTTTAAAAACTGTGGTATGTAGAAGAGCATCTCTGCAGGCTGAATCTTGAAGCAGATGGGCTACGGCAGCAGAAGACCACGCTGGGTGCCACTACTGTCTGCTAAGAACAGGAAATTGGAACTACAGGTCACACGGGCTCACCAAAATTAGATCATAGAAGATTCTTGAGAAACATTGCATGATCTGATGAGGCTCAATTTCTGCTGCAACATTTGGATGGATGGGTCAGAATTTGGCATGTATCTGACCCAATCAATCCCTTTATGAGCACAGTGCACCCTTCTTCTGATAGTTGCTTTCAGCAAGACAAAGTACTGTGTCACAAAGCTCAAATCACCTAAAACTAGTTTCTTGAACATAACACTGAGTTTTGTGTATTCAAACAGCCTCCGCAGCCATCAGCTCTCAATCTGTTGGAGCACCTCTGGGATGTGGTGAAACAGAAGATTCACGTCATGGATGTGCAGCAAGTGTGATGTCATCATGTCAATATGATGAGGAATGTGTCCGGCACCTTCTTGAATCTGTGCCATAAGAAATTAAGGCAGCCATGAGAGCAAAATGAGGTTTAACTTGGCAAGCTGTAACTAATAAAGTCTAAAGACATGCACGTCTTTAGACTGTGGCAGGAGGCCCAGAGAGAGCTCACTCCGACACAGGAAGAATGGTGGATGCAAATCCACACTTAAAGACCCCAAATGACTCGTGGATTCAAACCCAGCCCCTATCCTGCTGCGCAGGTCTGGTCAACTCTCCTGAAATCTAATCATTCTTACTGGTATACTAATAATATTTGTTTCCAGTGACTCAGCATCTGTGGACAATGCCAAAAGATAAGACGGTGGTTCGTATTTGGAGAGGCGCAGTTCCTCCAGTGCTCAGGTTTAAAGTTATCATACCGTGCCTTCATATCTTTTCCACACAGGTGATTTTTTTTTTCCCTTAGATATCTTGCCATCATTCATCTTCTATTAGACGCCTTCCTTCATTTTACCTCCATACTTTTATGCATTATATTGCATTCAGGCCCTAGAGAAAGGATTCCTCTTTTTAGTATGTATTTATGAGCAGATGGAGCTCTTCACTTCATCACGCCATCACAGGAGGGATTGTAATAAAATGTAGTAGTTTTTTTTCCTAAGCAAACTACTGCAGACAGATTTTATAAAGATGATTACCGATCAGATATTTGAGCAGTTAGAGATTCAGGATTTTACCCTTTCTGCTTCAGCGTGTGCAGACTGTGCTCCATCACGTCACCGATCCTGCCGACTTCAGTACAACATCGAGTGCTTTCTGCACAGCACCAAAAACACCACCATTATCAGTTACAGACTGTAGCTCCTAGGCCATCCTCACTACAGCATAACTATCAGCTGACGGTCATCTCACTGCTTTACAACCATCACAATTACACATGCACCACATCATCAGATTAAACACCACCTGATCCACCCTTGTCTTTCGGCCCTTCCTTTTCGGTACGTCTAGCCTCCCAGAACTTCTATTTGCTTTCTTCATATTTCTGACTAGCCCATTCTCCTGCTGAATCCTTTTCTGTACTTCCTCGTTCCACCGCCAAGACTTCTACCCTTTCGTCCTCTTTCCAGACAATGCACCAAATACCTTCTTGACAATTTCCCAGTCATCTGATAACTCTTCAGAGTTCATCTAAACTCTTCCCAGAACTCTGTGCAACATTCTTCCTTCTTTAACTTCTGTTATTTAATTTTCACTTCCTTTTCTAGCTTCATTCTCCCCTGACTCCCCTGTGTGCCCCTCCCTCCGCCCTTATATACCACCCTCTGTTCTTCAGTTTAGTTTGGTTTCATTGAAGAGAAAAAGGTTTAAAATATAACTGATACTGTTAGCCTCAGGCAGAAAGCGCTCACTTTTATTCATGAAATCCTCCTTTTGTTTGCTGTCTGTTGGTAGAAGTTATGTGTAGTTCGTCTGGTCGTTCTATAGGGGGCAGCAGCAGCCGCACCCATATTTGTTTGTACCCGCAGCGAAAAAGAAGAAACCACTAGGACAGTGGAGGGTGGAGGAAAAAAAAAAAAAAGCGGAGCAACTACTCCTGTTTACAACCACATAATGGAGTCCAAATGGCCAAATACGATTCGCAAGCGTATATTATTTACTGGATTTACGCTTTGTGTTGTTTTGGGTGAGTGTTGAAGCCCCGCTTGGGTTAAATTTCCATTTGTAAACGTTTGAGTTCATTATTTTAGGTGGGATCTCAGGTTAGCAGGCTAGCAGCGTTTACACCTCTATTCCCAATCCTTTAAGAGTTAACACGCCTTTCTTCAGCCTCGTAAGCGAGAAACTATCTTTAACACTGCCCGGATTTTTTTTTTTTAAAACTGGGATATGGGTTAGAGACTCCACCGTATGTGAGAGACAGTGTTACAGAAAATGCAATCTGTTAAATTCACTAAAACCTGAATGGAGATTGGCACAGGATGGTGGCTGCCGCCCCGTCCTGCGGAAGGTGAAGGTGGGTTCAGGCGTGGAAAGTAGCGATGCTAACCAGCTGTTTAGCTGAAATAAGAGTCCCTGGGTGTTTTAAGACCCATGCCGATTTGATTTAAATGTTCTAGTAAGGCAGGAGATATTTAAAAGTGTGCGCTGTCGTACATGTAACCAGAATTTAAAGTAAAGCAGTTTAAACGCTGATTTCTGAATAGAGCTTTTGTTAGGCGTGTGTCTCAACGGTATTTACGTGTCACCTGTGAAATGTCGTCTACCAATAGAGCTACCAATCAATTCTTATTTTATTTACATAATCGAACAGCACACTAAGACAGTTTTTAATCTGCATGCAGGTGGACTAGCACAGCATCCAGCCCCCGCGATAACGTCTCATTTCGTCGTTTGCTAACCGTATTTTGACCCAGATAACGAAGTATGTTGGGTACTAAACACTGTGTACTTAATGGTACACGTAGCATCACAACGGCGGGGACATGATTTTTGCGCGAAGTTTCGCTTTGGATTGCCAGACTTGCGTCACTATTTTTTTTTTTTTTTTGCTTTTGGCAGGAAGCACAATAGTGGCTTCGTGTTGTAACTACGTGTTACTGCAGCTGCCTGCAAGTTGGTGAGAGGCACGGACTGAAATGACCAGGGGCCCTCTATCTATTCAGGCACAGGGTATATGTGCCCTCGCACAGTTTGGTCGCATAGTAATATAAAAAGCTGTGAACTACAGCACGAACTTGCATTCATTACTTTGGCTAAGCCGTTTTGTGCTATACATTTAGCAGCTCAAAATGTGCATCTTAAGAAGGAAAACATACACTTTAATCTAATTTATCTGTAGTTAATTTTTTAAAACATTTTTAACATCCTGAACATTGGAAAAATTATATTTGCATTCAATTTGAGTAGTTTTAACAGTATGTGTTAGGAAAGTGTTGACTGTAATCCACAATTTAGTATGTATACTTCATCCAGGTCTGAATGTGAAAGTATCAGTTTTTCTCTCAAGATAGTTCTTATTTGGAGAAAACAAGACCAAACAGTGTGGAGCTGAGAGGGATGTTGTTTGGGGTTTAACTGATTTAAGAAAATGCACCGTCCAACATTTCACATGATGAGACAGTTTAAAACAAGTTTTTATGATCAGCAGGTTTCATGGGAATTTAGATCTGTGATGTGGGTGTAGTAAAACTAAATAAATGACAAATGACATAAGACCTACAATTGAACCTTATGGTGTACCATAAGTTGCATATTCTTATTAGATAATTTTTTGGGGTTTTTTTTTTTTTTCCCAAGAGATAAAAATGAAACCAAGTGGTTTGTCCCTGATCCCAACCCATCTATTAAAATCCTAGAATCTGTTGTATTGAAAACTGCTCTTATGTCTAAAAAGATATAGTGGCCTTTTATGTTGTTTAAAAGAAGGTGTTTGGTTACCTCGAGGAACCTCTTTTCTGTGCTGTGTAGAGCTCAAAAACCCTATTGAAATTTCTCCAAACTGCCATTTAGGCACACAAATGCTAAAGTGGGTTGAAACCACTGTTTCTCAAACTTTTGATGAAGGATGAAGAACTGAAGGATTGTATCTAACAGTTAACATCACTGAGACAGCACCTAGGGTTTTAGGATCACCAGGTCTCACGGATATATCCTAATGTTGTTGGTGTTGCATTGAAAGAAGAAGTAATAAGAATAAGTAAATGTGGCAGTGAAACTTAATAAAAGTGACCAGCTGGAAGCATAAAAACAGAAAACACCATAGGACCTAAAATCGAACCTTGTGGTACACCACAGTTAATGTGAGCTGCAGATGTGTGAAGCTTTTCAAAAGAACTGAATCTCTGTAATTTGTGATTAAAGTTAAGAAATTGGTCCGAAGTTATTAAGAACTGAAGGATTAAGATTTAGTTTGTTTAAAAGATGCTTGACCACACTATATTGAAAAAGCAATGTATAAAGAGCGGTTAATAATCGATAAAACAATGATTTAATAAGGTTTGTGAAGAAAAATGTTGAACATGTCTCTGCCATCTAATATTTAAAAAGGCAGAAACAGTTTAAAACGGCAGCTTTTAGGATGACTAGGTCAAAGTATGTCTTTAATGCTGGTGTACAACTGAAAGAAGAAGTTCTAGGTTCACAAATAGAAAATTACACCACCTAAAAATTGAACCTTGTGGTAAAGCACAGAAAGTATGAAGTGCAGATTATGGAGAGCAACCTTTTTTAAAAAGATAAATTCTAAACTCAAACACTAGCAGGTTATCTTCTGCATAATCCAGCTGTTTTTTTTCTTTCTTTTTTTTCTGTAGTTTAGTTTATTTTTTTCACTTCAAATTACATTTAAATCATCGTTAGATCACTCGGCTTTTACAGGCTCAACATGATCTGGCATTTAGAAAGAAAGAAAGAAAGAAAGTGTGTACATTATTGTACTTTATTGAGCCCCGTGGGGAAATTGCTCTCTGCATTTAACCCATTCACTCAGTGAAGCAGTGGGCAGCCATTGGGCGCCTGGGGAGCAGTGTGTAGGGACGGTACCTTGCTCAGGGGTACCTCAGGGTAGCTGTTAAGGGGAATCGAACCCCCGACCTTCCGATCATGGGGCAACCACTCTACCTACTGAGCGGATGTGCATGAAATTGCAAATTAGCCGGCTCAGCAGTTGACAGTCACTTTATTTGATTTTGGACAGGATGTTTCTGTGAAGTGAGATTAAGAGCAGAAATCACAAACAGTTTTGCCAACCTTAAAAACAACTTTTAAAACTGTTTCCTGAAATTTGAAGACGGAAAACAGTGTTCTGCTTTGAATCACAGATATCATCTGACAAATACTTCCTTTCGTTTTATAAATTATTGTGAGATTGCCTCAGCAGTGTGCTGACTATATGCTGCTCTAAGAGTTGCTTTTGTTTTTGAAGCACGGTGTTTCCCCGAGTCTAAATCTGAGACTTGGATCTAATGTCTGCAAGAGGCCGAGGCTACTTATTGCTCTGTTGCTTTTATACCTTGGCCTGCTAGCTCTTCTGATTACAAGATGTGGAAGTCACGTATCTCTGTTTGCTAATACTTGTGTGGCTCGATTTGTATATTCATAGTTCTATCAAAACCTTTCAAGGTGGCAAAAAGGTGAATGTACTGCCAAACATTTCCTACTCATAGCTGCTGTTATTAATCATCAAGCTGTGCAGTCAGTGTTTGACATTTATCACACAGCCTTTTAAAGAACATTTGTTGCATTTATTTGTCTCCAATGTGTCCAGTATTGCACTGCAGTCTTGTTTCTACAATTTATAGTGTAAAAAATGGTTCTGATTTGGTGTTGAAGGTTGTGCAGTTAGTCAGGGTCACATTTGGGTATCTATTTTCTCAGCTATAAGAACAATCAGATTGAGTATCACATTATCTGATGCAGGTTGCAATGTTAACTTGAATTTAACAGATAATCTAATCTGGTCTGAGCAGTTTAGGTTTAAAATTGGCACCAGGTGCGACATTTTCACTAAATCATTGTAATAATTATGATCAAAATAAAAAGTGCTTTCATTAGCTCTGTGTTCATCGCTCTCTAAGAAGTCATACCGGCCTAGAGAACAGTTGGCAATAATCTGGCAATCAACCATTTGCTTGGGAAAAATGTGTGTTCTGCAATTGGTTGCTGGAGGTTGAAATCAATCACAAAGCAGGTGTTGCAACAGAAATTTCCCTGTGGTTGCACCTGGTCACTAGCAGATTGCCACAGTCACCGACAGGTCGATGAGTTACACGCAAGTCATCAACTTGTGTGCAAATATTCGTCAGCTACTAGCCGAGCGCTAGTATGACTTGAGAAAGTGCAATCCAAAGCCGGAAATGGTGAACACTGACTTAAAAAACCAGAAAAACAAAAACAAAGTAGTGCCTTATTGCCGTAGTCATTTCAAAAGATGGAACTTTTTGCCATGTAGTTTCACTATGTCTCAGAGGGTATTCTTGGCGAGTGTTTGCAGACAAGTCTGCATACCAACCACTCACCTGCTGGTTGGTTATACCTTTTGGAGCTGGCATTGCACCTTTTTTTTTTTTTTTTTTTTTTTTTTTTAGGGGGGGTTAATGTGCTGTGTTACGCTGCGGCCACTGCAGCTAGGTTGAAGACACAAGTGTACGATTGTGTTGGTTTTTATTGTATTCCAGTACAAGAGCTTAGAGATGTACATATATACAAAGGGAGATGTTACAACTGTGGAAAAACCTTGCAAAAGAATACTCGGCAAAGTCTCGCGGACCTACGTTTACACCAGAAAATCTCTGAAAATTAATCAGTCTTTTTGTAGGATGTTTTTGGCTAAAAGTCTGAAACTTCAGTCTCTTTATTTGCAGCTTCAGTGCTGCGTTTTACAGTTTAAAAAATATTCTTTATATGTCTTTGTCTTATATCTTTATCTTTGTTCCTTTGATAATGTCTAAATGAAGCAGGCTCTGTCACGAGAGTCATGTGACTCTTGTGACAGCGCCTGAAGCAGGAAGCCTGGTTTAGCAGAGACTGCTGATAATCACCATTGTGATACCTTTTAGGTTGTTTCTGAGCAGAGAAAGCCCGTGTTGCTCAGTTGTACGTCTCTCTTTACATTATGCACAACATCAAACACCAAGTTGCCTTTGATGCAGCCATAAATATGGGAATTGAGGATTCTGGATAAATGAGCAGAGCTGTAAAACCATCCGTCTGTTTTTCCGGTTACATTAAAATAGTTTGAGTAATCTTACAGGTGGCTGGATAAGATACCTCCACGTCAGATTTTAGCCTGACACGGACTAAAATCTGTGTCAGGCTTGTCTCGCTGCCTGTGACCTCACTTCAGTTGTTTATTTAGTGCTCTGACTCATACACATGTGTTTTCCCACACAGAGGCCAGCTAAGAGCAAGCAAGAAGTACTAAAACAACGTCCAGCTCTACAGGACAAGCGTGAGGAAGTTTAGAAGGGTTCAAAGATCAGTGGCATGAATGGGTTAGACCGTAATTTATGATTTTGGGGCATGCTCACAGTAATCGTTACTACCACTGCAGGGTTTGGACAAAATCTTTTTAATTAGGGACACTTGAATATTTTAATTCAGTGAAATTAAAATTTAATAGGGACACATGTTTCTTTTTCTTATGTGTATGTGTTGTGCCCTTTGTGTTGGGGGAAGCAAAAGAAATCTTAATTTTAAAAAAACCCAAACCCTTCAGCTCAGCACAGTTTAATTCAGGTTTAAGAATTTAAGAATATTGACTGATACAGACGTTTGGCTGACGAAGTTGCCCGCCCTGTTTGATCAATGGTGCCATCTGTGCTAATACCAATCTAAGTTTTTACATATATATGTGTCATGATGTCAAAGAAGTTATTTTAACAACTTCAAACAAAGCAAAATATTTTACAAACTGTGAAAGAAAACATTTCCTGCTAGAAGTGGTAACAACACTTAATTCACTACTTGAGGCAAAAACACCATTGGAGTAAAACCAGGCCGCAGAGGATGAGAAAACTAAAATGCTTGACTCAGCTGAGCACTCCCTAGCTGGACTCCAAATGACAGGAAAAGCAAACAGAGGATTAAAATTACTGATGCAGATGGTAACGAGAATAAGAATAATAATGATTAAAAAAACCCTGGGATAGTTTTAGCAGTACTGCTGCTCTATAATGTTGCTGGTGAATGATGAAAAATGCCTCTTGTTTTGTTTACCTTAATAAAGGATGCTTTCTGCAAACGACAGTTACGGAGTTCCTAACCTAAAAACTAAAAAAACATGATGTAATTCTAAGGTGCATTGACCACACTAACTCGTGCAGGTGAAGGAGGCACAGAGGAAATTGGAAACATGATTCAGAGTTACATTAAAGAGATTGAAGACCTTCGGGCAAAACTCCTGGAGAGCGAGGCTATCAGTGAGAATTTGAGGAAGAATCTGTCCCGTGCCTCCAACCGTCAGTCGTTCTATGGAGGGTCCAGCTCCTTTTCCTCCACTCTTCTGGCCCCCGAGAAGGAGACTGCTAACATTATCGAACTCGCTAAGAAAGATCTGGAGAAACTGAAGAAACGAGAAAAGAAGAAAAAGAAAAGCGTCAACAAAGAAGTTCCTGACAATGAGCAAGACAGATTTTGTCCCTTTTTATTAATACTGTGGGACTGCACCAAGCTTCCGATTATTAACTGATGATTAACAAGGCTATTATAGTTAACTAAAACTAAACCTAAAAATTACTTATGAAAAAAAATAATTAAAACTAACTAAAAACCATTTTGGGATCTTGGAAGACTAACTACAAAATAAACCAATAGCCTTTCTAGATTGTATACCTGCTGGCCGTGGTGTTGGTTTAACCCCGAACCCTTGCTGCTTTGTGTGCTTACACTTGTTGTTTTGTGTTCACAAACAGTCACAAGACCCACGTCTGCGATCGAGATACACGCTGATCCTGAGGTGATAGTACAGAACGGTACCACGGGGATTCTTCGATGCACCTTTAGGTCCAGCGAAGTGGTCAGCTCGGCCACCACGGTGACCTGGAACTTTCAGTCGAGTCATCCCGACAGTCAGTACTACAAATCTCCATACGTGGTAAGTCCCCGCTGGTTGTGTCAGCTCTGGGAAGATTTCCCACAGTTTTTAAGGATGTTTTCCTGCGATTGTTTTATCTGTCGTGACACAAGAAGAACGGATTCGGCTGTTCCCTGAGGGATGGGTGAGAGCACATTGTTATGATTTGGTTTCAGTAGGCTTTCAGTTTAAGCGCCAGCCTTTTTTTTTTTTTTTTTTTTTTTTCTTTTCTAAAAATATATCAGGTACAGTTATACTCTCTCCATGTACTGTCTTTACATATCTACATATTTGTTTTTATCTAATTTTTCCGTTTGCTTTCATCTGTTTATGTTCTGCTGCTATCTTGCTTGAGCATCGTAATTGGATCCCGTGGTATGCTTTCATTTTTCTCTTTAGTTCTTATAGCACTTTGTCGACTTAAATCTCTTTGTAGACTTTAGTTTTCAGCTACATATTTTTCCTACAGTGTTATTTGTTACTGCTGAGAATTGACTTGTGGTGAGTAGCTTGAACTTATTAGTGTATATTCCTCTAAAACTCTTAAGCAGCTAAAAAAAAAGAAAAGAAAGAGGGATGTTTGTGTGGATCATGTCCTATCTACAAAGGAGTTTTGTTTACAGTCCAGTCAGGCTGGGCGGGGCCTGTCTGTCTGCTGTGATCTGACTCATGCATATATAATGACATAGCTGAAGGGCCTTTAATTTGCAGAGCAGTCATGGCAGAACACATACACGCAGTCTACACTTGGAGCATGTTGTAACATTGAGCTGTGTATCTTAAAACATCAATCTCTCTGACGTTTCAGACCCATCATTTGCAGAATAAATACTTCTCTTCCTACAGAAATGATGCTTGTCCAAAAAAAACACCAAAAAGCTAAGATAAGGGAAAGCTGCTCAGTGAAGGAAAAAGGCTGTGCAGCAGTAATGTTGAAAAAAAAAAGGTCTTTCTAGTACCTCAGATATTCTATATAATAATCAGCAGCTTGTTTTTAAATATTTATTTCCCATAATAAATTCAACAGGGTAGATGTACTTAAGGAACATGAGACTTTTTCAGATAAATAAAGGCAAATATTGCAAACTACACAAAAGGCAGCCGCTAAAGCGTTTAAGTTTCAAAATAGAACAAACAAAACAGACTAAATTGTCAATTCCACTTAGAAACAAAATATTAATTCTAAAAATAAATCTTAGTTTGTTTTACAGAAGAACAGACAAAACTGACTAACTTTTGTCAATATCAAATAAACTGAGAACTAAAAGGAAATTCTCAATCTCTCCTTGTTGTATAGTTTAGCTTTTCAAACAGTTTTAACAGTTACTTTAGTCTGACAAAAGCCGAATGACGAATTAGCGCTTCCAGTCAGAGACTGAGGCTACGTCCACACGTACACGGGTATTTTTGAAAACAGAGATTTTCCGTTTTCGTTTTAAAAAATAATCCCGTCTACACATAAAGGCAGAAATGAAGGAAAACGCTGCTATGAACATGCCAAAGCAGCAGGTGGAGCTAGATTTCTAACCGTGCAGAAATGTTGGCCAATCAGAAGTCTAGAAGCCTCGGTGGGAAAAAGTAAACAAAGCTGGGGCATAGAAGCAGAACAGAGTCGTATGTGTGGAGGGACAGTAACTGTGTGTATATGTAAGCATTTAAACACTGCAGAGAGTAGAATTAACAGTATTGTAGAAATTCATTTCACCGAAACAATAACGTGGCGCACAGTGTGACGCATGCACCAGTTTATTGTATTTCCAGACTTGCTTTCGGCACAATTTACAGTGCACGCTACTCTGTTTCTTGAAATAGCCGAAATACCTTCAAACTACGGAACTTCTATGGCTCTTCCGTTCGACAATCTCTCCGGCATTGGAACCATCATCTGTTTTCTCTTCGGTCACGCTCGGTTGATTTTTCTAGTCGGCACACTCATTTCCTCCATTACCCGCTGGCTGCTTCCCAAACAAACACACGTGCGGCTTGGCACTTGTGCTGTACGTAACAAGTCACGTGACGTGACGCTGCGGCTGTGATTGGTTCGGCTCTGCGCTACTGAATTTGGATCGGCTGACCTTTTTTTTTTTTTTTTTTTTTTTCTTTCTTCAAGAGGACAAGAGCGGCGAGGTCTATCGCGATAGCTTAATTTCTCTATCGAGTAAAAGTTATATCGCGATACATATCGTTATCGTTCTATCACCCAGCTCTAATCCAAATGTCAAAATTGTCCAACATACTAAGCAACTGTTGTCATTAGAGATGGCAGGATACCAAAAATTTGTAGTTGGTGCATGCGTTTCAAATTCTACGCATTTCAGTACAAAAAAAAACTAATCAAGAGTGACCTACTTTCCCTGTAAACATCTGCAGGGCCGTCTTTGAGCTGCCTAGACAGGTTTGAGGTGTTCCCTCCTTTTGTTTAAGACATTGTGCAGTGAAAGAGGTTCAAAGTTGGCTTGAGACCCAAACTTGACATTAGTGAGCAGCTAGGAAAACAAAGGGGACATGCAGGAAACGGTCCAGGGCGTCAACCAATAAGATTTTAAATTTAATTAGGCTACATTAGTTTTGGCTTTCGGTGATTTATAAAAACAAAATTGCTGGGATAACATGATCATTTTCTTGCTTTCATTTTGACTACAAAGGAGAGCCTTTAATCATCGACTTCCATCCAGAGAAGAAGTTGTCAATCAGTACTGTCTAATGTTGCATTACTAACCCTTAAAAAATCTGAAATGAGCTGCAAGACAAATTGAAGCTACAGCTACAGTAACACAGCTTTCACCATTACTGATTGGTACAAATAATTACATTACAAGTTATTTAGTAGTTTAATGTTGGATTTTAATTACATTAATGCTATTTTTTGTTGCATTTATGTTTATAGAACTACAAGAATGAAACTGGTTTACTGCTTTAATTATTACTAATAAAACTGAATAATTGTTAGCATATTTAATCCTTTATAGTTTGACAACAATATGAAAGCCACTTCAAGTTCTGTCTGTTTTTCTACAAAAGAATCAAATTATCTGACATCAACTTGAGAGAATTCTTTATTTATTTATTGTTGTGTTAATTTTTGAAGGTAAAGAAAAAACCTCAGCCATAATAAAGAAAAGGAAAACTGCAAAACAAAATTTGGGATTGCAGTAAAGAAGAAAATCTAGTTGAGTTGTGGCAAAAAAAGCCTTGTTTTTGTATGATGTGTCATGTCATCGTGACTGAGCCAAGGCCAAAGACCAGAGAAACAAATGACAGAGGAAAAACTCCCGTCTATGTTATAATCGTAGTAGCAGCAGCAATAGGTTCAGTAAGTTCAGTATCATCATACAATTCACATACATGATGCTTGATGTCCTGTCAGTTCCACGTAGCACAGTGTGGCTGCAGTGAAGGCTGTTCAGTGTGTAGGTGTCTTATGGCAGCTGTTGTTCCAGTATACAGGAATAATAGTCACAGCCAGGAAACCAGTTTGTTTGACCTCTTTGTTTACTAAATTATGGAAATTATCTATTAATTTATCTATGTCAAATATAAGAACAATATTGCTGCAGTGTCTGCAGTGTCCAAAAAAAGTCATTTTATTTAGCACATATGAACACCTTAGATGTTGACCAAAGTGCTGGACGATGAGTAAAACCCAATACAAAAAATAAAAGGACAAAAAAAGAATAAAAATTATAATTTTAATAAATACAAATAGAGTACAAATATAAAACGATGGTAAGAAAGCAGTAAATATTAGAGATTTTTGTTCAAGTAATTGTCAAAAGAATGTATTATTATTGTTTTTAGTACCTGGAGATTTGTTTTTTGTTTTTTAATTATTGTACACTTTATTGCATTTTGTCTACATGTCTGTTCTTTTACTTAATCTAGCATTACTGTACTTTTATACATTTTATTTAATAGTAAAAGTCCATGTTACAGTATTGCTTGGTCTGTTTTTGCTATTCGAAAACAAGTACATTTAATCGCATTGAGGGGAGAAAAATGTGGGATTGTTTGATCAATAAAATCAGGTCATTTTAGCCCGTTGCTCGGTGGTTGCTAGAGAACACGGCTGATCTAGATGAGAACCTTCAGGGGTCGGAGATGTCCCCATTTATACATGAGTACATTTTCACCAGCATTTCCTTCCTTTTTGTAGATTTTCTACTTTACAAGTGGGAGAGGATTCCCAGGGTCAGAGGAGTTCAAAGACCGCGTGCAGTTTATCGGGGACATCAACAAGAGGGACGTCTCGATACAGCTGAGCCCAACTTATTTCAGCGACAACGGCACGTTTTTCTGTGACGTGAAGAACCCCCCAGATGTGATGGGGACGCAGGCTCGAACCGAGCTCAGGGTCGTGCTGAAAGGTGAGTTTTTGTCAGATTTACATTGAAATTAATGCACCAGAGTTAAATGTTGGAAATGTAGAAAATTAATAAAAAGAAAAATCAGTGACAGGTTGAGTTAGTGTGGCTGGGAAAGATGTCTTTCTAAATGCCTCCTGCTACTCTGCGGCCTTGAACAGACACTCGTCAGTTGTTTTCACCCACTCAGCAGGGCTCTGCTCACACACATGCTGATTGGATGGCGAGAAAACACAGTGTAGCACAGTGTGAGCCTCTGCGCACTATCGCTTGTGTTTCCAGGCAAAGAGGGGACTTTTCTTTTTCACTAGCCAATCAAACATGATGGACTGGATCGTGGCCATCTTAACCACAGTGTGTCGATTGCACCACCTGTAACAAGTTAAATCCTGGACTACTTAATGGTTTATCTAGGAATGCTGTTGCGACATGCTTTTGTACTACTTGCAGTTCAAACCGGATTAACTGCAAACTTTCTTTGAATCTCCTGTTAGGCATCTGTAAACATTAGATCCATATCGCCCAAATTCAAAAGATAAATGAAAGACTGTCAAGAATAAAAGTGCTACTCTGCCTGCTGGCACTAAACAGCACACAGTGACGTATTTAGCTGCAAAAATGCTTTTCTTTTTTCTTATGGGCTCACATTTATTCCCTCGCATGCCATAAAAAAATCCCTTATTACACGTTACAATTGAGCATTATGTTACAGTGTTGTGTGTTCATATTAGATGTGGGTAAAGTTATGATTAATTAAAAAAAACAACAACGGAGAAACAATGTTTGGCGACAAGCTCGTTAGAGATTTATTGATGCCATCCTGTTACAGGAAAAGGACGTTACCTTTGGTCTTTCGTGAGAGCGGGTTTCCACTTGCATTGGCATTTTTGTGCATTGCAAAAAGGGGCACACACATACTGTTTTTATATGCTGTGTGAGTGATGGACTAAACCCGTTCACTATGTCCCTCGACAGATATTTGTGTTATTCTCTCTCATATTCCTGATCAAACTGATTTGTAAAGTTGCAATTGCCAATCAGGAATGAAAAATGCAATCATTTTCTGGCTTTACCCCATAATTCACCAGGTTTTTGAGGCCCTTCACGCAACTTTAAATCACACCAGGAGTATTTTAGCCTCTAGAGTGCATTGCGCCTTTTATGGACTGCTCAAATCACAGAATTTTGACCACAAGAACTGTGATTTCATCACCGAGTGGGTGTGACCACTCTGTTCCCTGCCAGAGAGATAGTATTTGGGTAACTGGGCAACAAACATTATCCATATAGCCCCGAAAGCAGCAACAGGTCCACGGCCTGATTGTCTGCTCTGTCTAATAAACTGCATGTACCTCAGCATATCTCTGAATCTTGTTGTGACTAGGTCTGTCAGCCAGGGTTCACATTGTAGTAATCTGAGGTGGAAAATTGCACTAAAATAAAAGCCTTTAATGTTGCATATACAATTTTCCATTATCTTTGGCACATCAATGGGCCAAATCCTGTAAAAGAAAAACAAAAGGAAAATAAAGGAAACTATAAAAAGTTGTAGGAGAAGTAGATCAGACGTACATTTTTATGATTAAAATGATCACAACGGTACATTTACATACATAGCTGAGGTAATAAATGACTCCATTTGATCAGTTAAAGGTGAAATTCATTAAAGGTACAAAATAAACACATCAAATATCATCAGTTAATGAGAAAAGACTAATAAATGCAAGCTATTCAAGCACATATGGCAAATCACTGCACAACCACTGTTTGTGTTCACTCAGCTGAAGACCACATGTGCATGTGATGGCTTGTCTGCTTTACATGTGGCTGCACCTTTTCGCAGGTTGAGGTTTTTCTTTGTACCAAACATCTGTATCTAGGAAGCAATAAAGAGTCTAAATAGAGCATGTGTGTTGTACTCGACTATGTTTTAGCCGCAGTTTCTTTTGGCTCTCACAATGAGCTGCCTTGGTATTGTTCCAGCTTTTGTTGCTCAGCTTTCAGTGATACGCCCAGCTGTGCTCTTGGTTTCCAGGCCTGGGGGTTCAAGTTTTGTGCTTTATTTATGGTAGCATAACTGTATTTATACATGATGAAGGAACCGAGTCAGCCTTGTGCTCACAATCTTATTTTTGTATTCTGAAATCTACTTTTTACTTTGAAATTATTATTCGCACAATTCTGTTTATCTTCACACGCTTTGGCTCTAACAAAGAGCTGCCTTAGTGTGGTTCCAGCTTTTAATACTACTGGATACTCAGGTTTAAGCACCACTCCCATCTGTGATGTTAATTTCCAGGAATGGGGTTTAAAAGTGTTTTATTTATAGTAGCGTAGCTTTATTTACAGTGACTGGGTGATGTGGGTCTTTCACATGAAGTCTAATTTGTTTTAGTTTGGAGGACATTCTGAAATCCATTATCAAACTAAGTAAGATGAAACTCTTTTGTTGTGTTTGCGTGTGTAATATCCGTACATTTCACAATGTTGGGCAGTTTTGTCATAATCTGTGAGTAATTAGTCCAACATTTTTGGAAACTCTGGACCACTTTAAAACATTACAAAATAGTCTTAGTTGACTCAAGACTTTTGCACGGTCCCGCAGAGCTGTTGGCCCTGCGCGTCGAAAGAAGCCAGTTGAGATGTTTCGGGTATTTGGTTAGGATGGCTCCTGGGTGCCTCCCAAGCATGCCCAACTGGGAGGAGACCCTGGGGTAGACCCAGTACCCGCTAGTGAGATGCCCTGAGAAAGCCTCAGAATCCCCCAGGATGAAATGTTAGGTGTGGCTGGGAATGTCTGGAATATCATGGATGGGTGGACTGATCCTGAATGTTCTTCATTGTGTGTGTTTTTTTTTTTTTGTTTGTTTGTTTGTTTTTCCCCAGAGTCTTATTCGCAGAACAACACCACGCTTATAGTTGCAGGAGTTTGTGGTGCTTTATTGGTGCTTGTGCTGATTGCTGTGGCGGCCTGCATTGTCATGAGGGTACTTCACAACCGCCATGATTACGAAGGGTAAGTGAGCCGTTCAACTTTACGCTGTTCCAGATTACCGATGACCTCAACTACAGTGAAGCTGCAAAATTTTCAAAAGTTTAAAAACTATATTCAGAACCTAAAAGTAGCTTCACTCTCAACGCCAACGTTATGCAATTTTAAGCTGAACGCACATTTAATAAATGTAACACATATGTACACGTGATAAAACAACTATTTGGTGATGCACTCATATATATCCAGACATAGTCGCAGTCAAACTCTTGTTAGTTTATTTATTTTTGTTCTTAGCAGCTTTAAGCTCCATATTTATATTATAGATATAAAAATATAAAGATACATCATAAAGAGCAATAAAGTTTTTGAAGTTGGTAAATACTGAATACTACAATTATATGATTTACACCTTTATATCTGTACTAGTAGTTTCACTATAAGTGTGACACTATCGTTATATTTAAGTATGAAATATTGATCTTGTGTGAGCGATGCACACGTGATAATGATGTACATTTTTCTGACTCGCCAACTCTACTAAGATTTTTTTTTTCAGTAAAATTAATTTCGTTCTCAATGTGACTCAGTTACTGCAATTACTTTTATCAGTTTTCTACAGAAAGTAGTTAATAGTGAATTTTGTGTGTTATTTAGTTATTTATTTACCGTTATGAACCCAGATCCATGCAGGGTCTGCAGGTGTTCATAAATACAGTTTAGACAGTATTAAAGTTTAACATTTCTAAAAGATTTGAGAATATTTTGTCTTGTGTGCCGCAGACAGTGGTTTCACCTGTAAAATCCTTTATATCTACAGCTGTATGAGATGTTTTAAATCCATAAAGTAAGTGCTTCATCCGCACATCCTGTAACAATAATGATAAACAGCAAGTGGTATTTTAATTGATAGCTAGCAACGAGAATATGTTAACGTTAATCTCCTGTGAATACAGAAAAATACCCCCACTGACTGACTGAATTATAACTGAATTATAATTGGGTTGTTTTCTTTGGTTATTTGTGTCTGTTGATAGTAACTTTACCTGATTTGTTTGATGTTTAATGCTCACATTATGTATTCATTATACTGATGTAAAAATAATACTTGATGCTGTTAAAATGAAAGGTAAGTTAAACAGATGATACTGGTTTCCTGAATCATTGTTTTGTTTTCAGTAATATTTCACTTGTTTTTTTTTCCCGTTAGACCCTCTGTATAGCTCTAACACTTTACAGTATCTGGTGTTTGGTGGGTACTAATTATTAACACGTTTGTTTTTAAAAAAGTGTCCACTCCAGACTTTGCATGCCTGAGGTATTTTTGACCACGTCTACCTCGCATGCCATAGAAACTCTTTCTTCATCTGAGGTATAAACAAAAGAGCCACAAATCTGAGAGATGTCCCTCTTGTCCACCAGGAAGGTGTCAATGAGAGGCCCTGTCTTTTGAGAATTGGCCCACATTTTTAAAAGGTTTGAACACTAAAGGTTGTCAATGCAGCTGCAAATTTCTTGTTGATAGTTTTGTGCTCAACCTTGAAATTTGTGGAGCCATGCCAGTGCTAATGCTTTGTGTGGAAACAGTTCTACTTCAGGCACCAGCACTTGCTTCTGACTGAGTAAGAAAGAAAAATCTGGCACCTTCTGCTTGGCTGCTGAGTGGGTTGAGCCTGTGAGCTGAGCTAACAGGGATCTGTGGGGTGGCTGTTTTCACTGGTGCCAGTCATTTTTTTTTCCCTCCATTAAATTGTATTAACACCACTAACTTCACAGCAACACCTTCTACAAGCATGTTGAGCTTGTTGCCATTTAATCTAGACATTGTCTTTAGAACAGCTTAATGTTTAATGTTAGACAGGATTAATGTAGAGCCATTAACCTGCTATGATACCTACACTAACCTATCCGATCATCCTGACCCTCATTTACATGGAATAAAGAATACTTTTAATTAATTGCCGATGTACGTAACATATATTAGCTGAGAAGATAAAACTTTAATTCTTTAATTCACTTTTTTGACTATTTTATAAATAGGACAAGCTAGAGGCAGCCTAGTCTCCAGGCCGATGGAAACCATTTAAACATGTAACCAGGTTATTTAACTGTGTAGAACTTTTATCCATCGTTTGCCACTAACATACAAAACTAAACGGTGTCTTTCTCATCTGCTTCAGTGAGACTAACCCATCGTCAGCTTTTCCCCCTCATGAAACATGTTTATTTGACAACAGTATTTACAGATTTTTATTTATTTATTTTTGGGCAGTGTTCAGTCATCTTAATGGGCTGAAATTTTGGCCTCTCATTGTTCATTTAGCATTCATGTTGTTATTTTCAGGTAAACTGCCTCTCTCCCCTGTTGCCTTTACTAGAGTTGCACTGATTGGCTGCTTGACTTAAGATTTACAACCCTTAGACTGAGAAATTAAATTGGATCAAATAAGCATTGATTCAAGCACAAACGGATTGGCATTTTATTGTTTTGTCTGTTCTATATGTTATAAAATAAAATTTAAATTGAATATTTGTTGAGAGGTTTGCTTGAGCTACTGATTAAAATCAAAAATATTTGGTTTTCTCTTCATACTGAGGAAGAAATAATAAAACTTAGTATAAACATTTAGATTTATAATCTTTTGTTGATGTATTAACTGATCAATCAGTCTTTGCTTTTATGTGATTAACTGTCATTAATTAAGATATCATTACAATAGAAGAGCATCTAATGACTGGTTATGTTATATGTTTGCACTAACTTTTTGCAAAAGTATTATTAATTACTAATATTTATCCATAATTTAGATGAGTATATACTCTAAATCAAGTAATTCAGATGCGGTACAGTAAGATAAACAATGGAGAATGTTAATAAACCTTATTGGGTTAATTTCCATTGTTGTACTTCTGCTCTACATATTAAAACAGTTGAATCAGTGGCTATATTTGTTGCCCTGCTCATTACATTACATTCAGCAATACTGGTAGTTTTAGTGTTGAATGTTGGAAAATAGTACATATTTGTACAGTTTTCTAGAGCCAAAGCACAGACCTTCAGATTTCTAGAAAACAGTTTTAATTAGTTAAATAAAAAATTAATTTTATTGAGCCAAGAACCTAATCCGTAAGCCCTCAAGTGGAATAAATTCAGTATCAGAGAAATCACCAGGCTTCACATTCAGATTATAAACCACATATTACAAATGATAATGTAATATAAGATCTCCCACATGGTCACACTGGGGAAAACTGGTCGGAGACGTGCAGTGACCCAAATTATTGCAGCTCTGTGCAGTGAACTTGCAGTCTCGTTGACCTCCTGGAAAGAGATTTGCAAAGACACTAGTTGGACTCATCAGTGCAAACTTACTTTGCTTGATTGCGATGGGTTGGCAAGCGGTCTGCATTTATAAATTAGATGACAGTAATTTGCAAACCTTTGCTAATCTGCCTGAAAGCAACTGCAGTCCGTTTGAGTCTGATCACAATTGTTTGGAGACCAGTTCTCCTACAGATGAGCTGTGTATTTGGCTTGCGACTGTAATTGTTCCAACTGCTTGCAGCTGGTTCAATGCAATCACTAAGCAACTATGAATATTTTTGTAGTCAAATTTTCAGTCCTGTTTTTTTCATACTAGTGTGACTGAGCCACAATTATTACCTTGTTGTTGTTGTAAAAAAAATTCAAAACCAAAAAGGGAAAAAATGCAACTATCACACAGATAAAACTAAAACAGCTAAACTGTTATGGGTGGAGATGGAGATAAGGTTTATCTATAAAATTAAAGAAGCTAAATTATATTACACTATGAATTAAGTACAAAATTATAAACTGTAACCTTTGTGCTAAAGAATCAGTCATAAAAATATTCATCAAAATATCTTAATTTGGATTTTATTTGATTGCAAATGTGCTTCCAAAATTGCACACCCACCAATCTGATATGGTCTAAATCCCATCGGTGCACCTCCAGTCGGCGCTCAGCTGCAGCATTTCATGTTCTCATGTCTCATGATTTTGTTTTTGTCTTGTCCATTATTTGTGTTCGTCTCACTTTGACTGTGCACCAATGATTGCTCGACTCCGTTACACCTAAACTAGCTGTACGTCCTTGGAAAGCGTGAACTCTCAGGCTCCGCAGCCTCGAAAGAAGGTGGAGTCCAGAGTGGAGGGCTCCAGATCTACCAGTCCCTCGGGTCCGCTACAGGTATGAGTTGGGGGACGAAGGGAAGGAGCAAAAAACCAGTGGCTGCCTCTGTTTTACTGGAAGGTGGTCACATTTATGTGGACAACGTATCCAAATACAACTGAAAAAAACTTTTTATCCGTCCGTAATATTTAGTTCTGATTTTATATGAATTTTATTTGGTATGTAATCTTATTTTCAGTTGTTTCCATTCATGTTTTTTATTGTTTGGCCAAAAAAACAACCTAAAAAAGGGACCCTCAAAGCGCTTTACAATACCACTATTCATTCACTCTCACATTCACACACTGCTGGTGGAGGCAAGCTACAGTTATAGCCACAGCTGCCCTGGGGCAGACTGACAGAAGCGAGGCTGCCATATCGCACCATCGGCCCTTCTGGCCATCACCAGTAGGCAACGGGTGAAGTGTCTTGCCCAAGGACACAACGACCGAGACTGTCTGAGCCGGGGCTCGAACCGGCAACCTTCCGATTACAAGGCGAACTCCCAACTCTTGAGCCACGATTGCCCCAAATGCTATTGTTAGTTTACTTTTTTAGACATGAACAGTTATTTATCAGGTGTTGCATTTCTTGTGTTTAGCTAATAGACTGAAATTTTCTCATGTGTGTTCTCCCTTTATTGATATTTCTCTGATTTATCAGCTGAATAATTGATCTGTTTTAGCAAATCAAACAGTCAACTCACCCTGAGAAATCTTCAGTGGGCTGTCTTAATACGACAGAGAGCAGAACCAATCTTCAAACCTGCGAGTGAATTTTGCTTGAAATGAAACAAAACAACAAATTGGATTTGATTTCTAAAGTGCGAGTGAAAGGCGTCAGAATAATTTAACAAAAACTGAAAAATGTAGATAAAATGGAAAAAAGGTGAAGGACAGTTATTTACAGACTATAGAGTCCCCCACCCAGTGGTCACAGTGAGAATTTATTTATTTATTTTTAATCTTAGGGCAGATTTTGACTATTTATTGTTTTTAGTGAAGTGTTTCCTCTAAATAATACATGAAGGCGGAAATTTTTTTTAGTTTCTGCTATATTTAAATGTGAAATCTCCTTTCATCAAAATCACTTATCCATGATAATAAGTAATATTAGAAAAATCAGTGTCAAGCACAACTTTTACATTCGTCTTAAGGCCAGCATGTCATCGGTTTTATCCTGATCAGCCAACTAACACTCAACAATTTTAGGTTTACTGTCCAAAAAAACCCCTTATTTTCTCAGTAATAGTTATGTTTGTTATTATTATTTTTTATTTTTATTTTAAAAAGAAGACTAGACTATCCCACACAGACACGGGACTGCTGTTCAGTTTTCGAGTCTCTTAAAGCGTGGGGTGTTTTTGGCTTTGTTTTGGGGGTTTTTCCCTTTAAATTGATGTTTTGATAACTTTTGCTCTACTTTGCAGTACTTTTTTTAACCCTCACAATAACGTTTGCATTTCCTGTGACCCGTGCAGAGCCGTTTTTATGATACAGTATCGTGTATTGTGCAGCACACGTTCCCAACTTGCGGCTGCGCGGGCACCGGTCTGCACCATTTATATTTAGAAAGAGAAACAGAGGAGCTGGTTCACCAGCTTTCTCACCGAAAGACTGTCTCTGCGGCTGTAGTCACGGCTGTCACACTCTCACTACACTGTACTGTATAGTCTGCGTGCAGTGATGATCCCGTGGCAGTCCTGCACTTTTGTGGTGTATTGATCACGCTTCTCTTTAGGAAGCACCCAAGGCTCTAAATCTCAATCACGGCAAGTCTGAACGATTACCACGGCCAGTTGTAGCTTGCCCCTTAAAATCATCTTAAATGCAGTAAGATGAGATAAAATATTCAGCATCTATCCCAGAAGTTTGGAAACTATTGTATCACAGCTAAAGCCTATCAACCGAATACAGGTATCAAAACATGAGGTGCTAAAGAGTTCCTCTTCCTGTCTTTGTGAGACACATGTTAAATACTTGTATATCGAGTGACACTCCATATTTTGGCAGTGTAATGTTACTATTATCATTATTACTGTATAACCAGTGCCAAAGCTGTTAATAGGAGTGGGAAGTAAATGTGGAAAAAAACTAATGTAAGCCACTTTTCAGAGGCCCTGTAATTGCTAAGTAATTATCCAAATATGGACTAATTATCTAAGCCTTTTTATCTGTGTGTATGTGTTGCCCTTACATCTCCACAGCTAAGCACTAATTAAGTCAAACTATAAGAAGCTGTTGTCTCCCAGTCAGAAGCTCCATTTAAAAAAACAAACAAACAAACAAAGAAAAACCACCTAGGTTTCTGACTTTGGGCTTCTTTAATCACCCATGTGCGTAAAGTGATATAAAGGTTGCCGTTTATTATTTGCTTCTTTCTGTATCTACTTGTGTCATTGGCTGACTGTGTTTCTTTCCTGCTCTGCATCTCATTTGTCCTCCAGGGCCCGGTGATATACGCCCAGTTGGATCACTCAGGCAGCAAAAACTCCTTCCATAAGATGGAGCCCGTGGTCTATGCTGACATTCGTAAAAACTGAAGAGGAACCGGGGACCAAATAAAGGAAAAAAAAAAAAGTAAACACAAATCCAGTAAAATATGAGACCTCTCTATCAGCTGCTCTTGGGAAGGGTGGGGATATCTCAACAGGGACACAAGTGGTGCAGTTTCTCTCTCTCTCTCTCTCTCTCTCTATTTCTCTCTCTTTAAAATTTTGTCCTCTGAAAGCATGATGATATTATACGATAAAGTAATGTCTCCATGTGCTTTGTTGTAAAAACAAAAGAGAAAAAAAAGCTATGAAAACACTCAAAGTCGATGTTCCACCACTCCGTTACACCAAAACTGTTCTCCAAAAAAAACCAGGGGCACACATAAAAACGAGAAAGCCTTCGGTTATCATTCCAAGTATTATTTGTTTGTTTTGTTTTTGTTCTTGTAGCTTTGTGCCCCCCCCCCCCCCCCCCCCCCGTCCCCCCATTAAAGGTTTAGCAGGCTGTTGCACCAACTCAACAGTCCTACTTAAGATGCTCACACCTGAACCGAGTGAGCCCCGTTTAATAAAACGAAGCGAAACAAAAAACATTGGTGCGTTAAACTGTTTCTTCCAGAGAGAAGAGACGTTATAAAGCAGATATTTGAACGATACTCTCACTGTTTGTCTTACATCGCCTTCTCATTCATTGATCACTTCTGCCGAAACTTTGGTGCTTTTTATTGGCCGGTGAGACTGGTCTGAAACTGTACAAACAGCAACATCAGTAAAGATCAAAGAAAATCTACCAACGTCAAAACCTCAAGTTACATTTTTTTGTTAGAAACGGCAGACTGTAGTCGTCACAAAGTTGCACCTGTGCTCTTGTCTGATCCAAACTGTGCCGCATTTAGATCAATGTAAAGAGATGTAGTGTGGTCCAAGTGTGTGCTCACAGTGTTAAAAGTCCCATTAATGAGCCGGGCAGACGCTCCACCGTTTTATTCTCCTTTGTTTACGGGCTTCTGATCTCTGCGCGTCTCTGTCATCCTGAAAACCCGATTGGTTCATCAACAAGTCAGAGTTCAGACTGGGCAAGTTTTTCCTGTTCTGATGGGCCACTGTGTCACATTACATGATTATAGAGTCATAAAATCTTTCTACACCTGAGACGATGATGGCACTGAGAAGGAGGTGCTTGTAATTTCCAGGGTAGAAAAAAAAGTAAACACGTGGAGTCAACTGAAGTTGTGTGTATGACACACTATGACTCACTCCTTCAGATAAAATTTGTAACTTCTGTTCACAGAGAACAGCTTGTGCAGCGCTTTTGGACAAATTTCATACTTTTTTAAACTCCCATCTAAACGAGGAAAGAACCCCTGCATTCAGTGATCACTGGAATATTAAAAAGAACGTAATTTGTAGAATTAAAGCACAAATTTTACAAAATGTGAAACTTCAAGCTGCTCAGTCCTGATAGTTAACACAATGATCATCCCAGGGGAACAAAAAAGAAAGTACATTTACCGATATTGTTTCTATGATAAAGAGTAAATATGTCTCCCAGCATAGTGCTGGTAATGCACAGCGTCAGTTTTTGTCAGTTATGCCGCACTGCATGAGATAAAATGACCAAAGTTTGTGCAATGTGTCATCTCAGATTAGAAAGTAATTAGGGGTAATATGTGTTGTCTGAACTCAAACCCAGTCAAATTAAAAAGGAAAAACACTACTTTGAGTAAAAGGATTAAATCTTTAACAGCAGAAGAATAACTTCTGACTGAAACGGCAACATTTTTTTCTCCTGGTGGAAGTTTAGACGTCCTGTAGTGTGAGTGAGCGGTGACCCTTAAAGCGGACTCGACCTGTACTGTAACGTCTGTCTGTCTGCCTTCATATCATCGACTTCGCTAACAGCTGGTGCAATAGTCTGCCGAAGCCACGGCTCCCTCTCCATCGTCTGGCTCTTCCATAGTGATGTTGTTCTGTAGAGGCGAGTGATGTAGATGTAGAATTTTTTTGTTTGTTTGTTTTGTTTTTTACACCGCCTTCGGTAACTTTGCATGCAGATATAATGACATCTAAAGAATAACTTTGGTACTGCTCGGCTGGTTTATTTAATTTTTAAGAGCAGAAGCAGCCGTCTGACGTTGGTGTTACTGTGAATGCTTCACTTCTCTGTAAACTCCCGGCATGTCGTTGTGGTACCGGTAAAGACGCCGCATTTAGATTTTCACCTCAGTGGAAAATTCCGTACGTTTAAGTTTCAGTTGCTGTCACTTTTTTTTATTTTTCATTGTCCCAGTTTGTGTACATATAAACACATGGACAATGCAACCCAGGTAGATTTATGCGATTTCTTTGTTTTTATTAAAGAGCCATGGGCAGTTTATTTCTTTATGTTGAAATATGCATGTTAGGTTCAATTGAGGTGAAAGATCTCCTTCCTATGAAAACTGGGCGATGTTATTTTGTGCAACAATACACACATTTGCATGCAATTTACTAACATAACACACATTATTATGAGACTATCCGTCCTCTTTTTCTTATTTATGCATAATATAAAGCTCTTTGTCAAACTAATGGGCCAAATATCTAATGCCAACACTTTCCGATTTCAGATGCTTTAAATACATTCCAAAACTTTTGTTTTCTTCCAAAAAGCCAAATTTATGTTGTAATTTCTTTGGTTTTTGTTAACGCGAATATTTGTGTTGCCATCTTGATTCCTTCAGCTTCGTCTTGTGATTCCAAATGCAGTAAAACTCCATGCTGACCAGTGTTTGTATATATTTCTTGCTCCTCGTGTAAGATATAGTGCTGTTATACTGTAACTCATTCCAGTGTGGTATGGCTGTGGATGTCTTTCCTGAGAATGGAAGCGGTTTGCTCGAGAAAGTTGGTGGCATGCTTTGTTTTTCTTACTTAAGTCTTAATTATTTGTCACCAGACACTCTGACATGTGCATAGAGCACCTGCAAGAAGTGTCGCAACACCAGCCGGTTTAAAGGGCTCCGGCTTAAGTTTCTTCAGCCAACAGTCTGAGCAGAAAACACTAATAAATGTGGCTTGATTAAAAAAGCCTTTAAGTCCATGTTTGTTTGGTGCAGAGGTATCCTGCAGAATAGTTTGGGTAGGCTTCACATTTGCTCTTAAAGCCTAAATCCTTCAAGCCTCCTTTAGATGTTGAGATCCAGAGGAGTTACTCAAGTACGATACTTTTCATTTTATACTGATGAAGGGTCTGTATCTCCTCTGTCTTTTTGCAAAGACAGAAATTTATCAGCAAGGCTGTAAAGCTCATCAAACGCCTGAGACTAAAACGTGTAAGAGAAACCCAACTTTATTGACCTGCTGGGGCCAGTAAATAAAGTTCATTTATTGGAAATGGAGAAGAAATGTTTCCTGTCAGTGTAACTGTCGTTTAATCAGGGTAAAGGCGGCGCTTTGATGTAGAAAATAAGAGGCTCTGCAGAAACGTGGACCTGCAAGGAAGGCTGCCGGTACTGACGATGATTAATCACACTCAGTCACATAGAACCTGACTTGTAAAAATTTATATTCCCCAACTGGTTGGAGAGTGGTTGCCAGGTGCTGCACCACAGCTGATTGCTTTGGGTGCTATTAGATTGCATGGAAGACACCAACTTGCCTGTAACGCTCACTAAGTATTAGTGCAACTAGTGTTTGTCTTCAAAGTAAAAGTTGTGCTTTACTTTTGAAAAGTAAGGCACAACTTTTACTTTGAAGGTGAGCTTTCTCCGTTTTCAGTTTCCGTTGCGCTCGTCAGCTTCTGCACCACTTGGCGCGTACTTGTCGAGCATGTGTAGAGAGTTTGGTGTTTTCTGTGCAGGCTACCGTTGACCACAGCAACCTGTGAGGTTTTTGGTGCAGCGCCATGTGGCTTTCTGCCACCACCCACAGCCAATGAACAGCCAGTTGGAGATTACCTATTTTTCCCTATTGACCAGTGATTACCAGGGGTTACTGACTGGTTGTCGGCTTGTCTGCCCTTTGGAATGTGATAAATAATTTTAAAAGGCTGTTGAAAATGTACATACAATTGTGTGGACTGGATTTAACTTCATCTGTTAGATTTGTGCCTAATTGTGAATGTTTTCTTTGACTTTTGAAAACTAGTGAAGTAGTCTGGTTAGTTACCGGGGAAACCCCCGGGTAAAAACAGCCTAACTCAGGCCGACAACCAAGCCTGTGTTTTCAGGACAGATTTGACAACTGTGGTGAAAGAGGGTTTCCACAAGGAAGGAAGTGTTTGTTAGACCTCTTCAGATGTTTCCGTGTCTGCGCTGACACATAAAAGGGAAATTACTCACATGTTTTGTATATTTATCCCAAATTTGTGAAATCCTCTGACACAGCAGTAAAACTTAATGGGTCATAACCAACTTCAGGCTGAAGAAAACCAGGCTTTGGCCGCTTTGACCCAACTGTGGTTGTGACATCACAGCCAGCAAGCACCGCGATGTCTTCCATCTTTTCCTCTCTGTTTCCTTTTTTCGTTTTTGGGTTGTTTTTTAAAAACACTCTTGTTTGCAGCATGCATTCCAAACCAAAACGAAACATCCGTGTACAAACCGTCAGCTGCTGGTCGCTTTGCTCCTAATTGTGACTCGTTGCAGTGTTTAGTGCCGTTGTAGAAATCGTGATGTAAACTATAAATTATGAAAGATTTCCGATGTGACGGAGCTCGCGCGGTGGCGGCGTTTGGTGTTCTGATTGGACGCGGGTCTTAAAGTGCGTGCTCGGTGTTTATCGATGGTAAATAGTTGTGTGTTATTTGAGAATCGTTTGGTATGTTATGTTGTAAAATCTGCACTATGTCTGGCATAACAAAGACAACAAAATGCCCTGTGATGATTATTATTATTATTATTGTTATTTTCATTCGTCTCTGAATGACTTTGGCCTCTGTTTGTTTACCGTCTTTAAAACTGGAATGTTGTACATTTAGTGCCTTTTACATTTCATCAGCTAACTTGAACATCTGCTCAAAATAGAAATAAGATTCATTTATTTTCCTTTTATTGTATGTATTTTTTTATACACATAATATCGCCTCTGTATCCACTGTTCAAATTTTATATAAAACTTATTCCTGGCCAACTATCCATGTGTTTCTGTTTATTATTATTATTATTATATTATACTCACAAAACTGTCAGATTTCTCTTCCATTACTTTTTTCCCCATGAATATTATGTATGTTGGTTAGTTTTAAACTACTGTGTGTAAATATTGTGCAAAAGTCTTGTCTCATTTCTTCATGTTTTGCTTCCATGAAGCCAGACTTTAATATTTTTAAAGTGGTCTTGAGCAATAGTTCACATACCTTTGTGAATTTCTTTGGACATTGGCTTCTTTTTCACTCATTTTCAGTCCAGTCCTTGCACCTGACCATTTTCACAGGAATGTTTTTTGTTTTTAAGCCACTTAAAACTAATCCGAGTCAGTCAAACATAAAAGAAGGCGCCGAACCCAAAGGATGAACCTGTGTTGTCGACACGTAGCTTATCAGCCTGATTTGATCCCATTTCTTTAGCAGAATGTATAAAATATGCCAAAGATAAGAGTAAGAGAGCCATAACATTGTATTTTGGCACCAACAAGATGATTCTCAATAAGCTATTGAATAAAAACTTGGCATATCTTAGGATAAAGTAATGTCCCAAGTAATGCAACCTTAAAAATTTGAAGAAGTTGATCCATCTACTGTTCACTGACGCCTCATCAGTAATTCTCTCAGTGGCTGTCAAGACAGGCTGAGGTATGGCCCATGTTGGGCCCATTACACAAGAACTGGACTGAAAATCAATAACAGGCTTGATGGGGTCATGAATGTAAATGTGTTTTTTGGTTGAAATTGCAAAAGATTACAGAGGAGGTCAGAAGAGTGAGTGCCTACAGTAGAAGCCGGCATATATTGGCTATATACTGATACATTAGATTAAATGAGAATTTAAAAACTGAAGAAGAGAGGTGAGAAGCGTCTTTAACCACATTATGAGTGTTGATTTTGCAGTTTGTCCACCAGAGGGCGCTCTGCGACTGTACTGTTGGCAGCGTTTCATAGAGATCAGGCAACCAAAACCCAAAGAACAGCTTTGAATGCCCTTCAGGAAGCCTGGAGACTATTCCTGAAGACTACTTAAAGACATTACAATAAAGCTTGGCTCAACGAGTTCAGGCTGTGCTGAAGAATAAAGGCTCATACAACTTCAGAGCTGTACAAACTCTGTTTTTGTCTTGTATACTGTTTGTCTATGTGTCACTAAATTACTGCACATTCCTAACATTACTAAAACATAAAGGAGGGGTATCTCAAGACTTTTGCACAGTACTATACAAAGTTTAATGCTTTTACAATGGACGGAGCCTCCAGGTCTGCTCTGTTGCTGGTGATGGACCTGATGGTCCACTTCCCAGGAGGTGGTCTGGTTCTGGAACCAGACCACAACTTATTCCATGAAAAAGCAGGAAACATGAGGGTGCTGCTGAACAAAGAACAGCGAGTGTCTCAGTGTAAATCTGACAGATGTAGAAGCAGTTGATGGGACATAAAAGAAAAAAATAGAAATTAGAAAAACTAATTTCTACTTCTGGTGTGTGTGAGATACATCAGACTATTTTCTGCCTTTAAGTTGCCAATCTTTAGTTTTGTGTACCAAAAAGAAAAGGGGTCACATTTTTATAATTACCAAGATAATTTAAATTTAAACTTTTTGTTTTCTCTGAGCAAATAAACAGAGGTGGAAAAGTCTGATCTTCTACTTCAAGTCACAAATTCAAAAGTAAATGTTGATGTGAATATATGGCTATTACGTAGTACTTTATTATATTTCTAGAGACAAATGCGTTAAAATTTCACTGTTTAAGTCTAGTTTACACCGTGTTTTGTTTATTACAGCTTTGGCTGTGAGGTCGTTTTGTGCACATAGAGTCAAATTTTCACATAGGTGTGCTTTCTTTCCATGACCAGCAGGAGGCAGAGTGGTCCTTCCATTACCTTCAGGTACACCTTACCTGAGCCGTCCATAATCTTAGCTTTTCTTAAGCACCCTTCACCTGCAGGAATAACATCCCTCTGATCTCACTGTTTTTCCAGGAAACAAATATCTGAGAAATAAAGGGGGGAAAAAACCACCCCACACACCCGCGAGTAATGGCGACCTTTTTTTTTTCTGAAATGGAAACAAAAAGTCCGGGAATCCCGGTGAATATATATAAGGGGACAATCCCCCAGGGAGATCTGTGACACACACTCACATTGTGTATTTGTGTGTAAACATGACACCTGATAAAACATGGCAAAGAGTGAAAGGATAGTTAATCTGAAACTTAACCTGCACATGAACAGCAGACAGCAGACCAGGTAAGGCTCCTTCTTACGTGACACCTGTTTGCTAAAAACAGCGTAAAGCTGCACGAACACAGCGCGCCTGTGTTCGTGCAGCTTTACGCTGTTTTTAAAAACTCACGGTTAAGACGATAAAACTTGTGCATTAGTATAGACCAGCTGTTATCCGCGTGAAGCATCGAAAACAGCAGGCGCTCGGCAGCTTTTCAACACAGCTTTTCATATTTGCGTCCAACAAATTCAGAGATGGAGATCACAGTTTTCGCCAAATACGACGAGTTTTTCTTGTTCGACGCTTTAAAGCGGCTGCTGTCACCACAGGTGCCGGTACAGTAGGAGATGCTTTTATTAAACAGGCTTCAGATCCTTCTTTCTACTTTTGGTTCAGGGTGATGTCCTAAACCTGTTTGTGAGGGGCAGCCAATCAGAAGAAAGCTAGCTGAGGGGTCAGCTGCACTGTGAATCATGCAAAGCTACTGTGTTGGAGCCCCTTAGTGGAAAGGCTGGGTCTGAATATGAGTGCAATGAGTCCACTTTAAGTGATTTTGTTTTTGCCCATATCATTTCTGTAGGGCAAATGTATGTATAATATACATGCAGAACATTAACCTGATGCACCATTTCACCCTGTGGTTTTGTAAATATTTCTAAATAAGTGTTAGTAGTTATGAATAAATCAGAGTCCACCTGCCAGAGAGGCGATATGCTAAAAATCTAATTAAACAAGGAGTGTTTGTGTATTTTCACACTGTAGATTTACTCCAAAAAGCCACTTTTACGCTTTCACCCACTCTACATTTTACACGGAAATATATATTTATATACAGTAAACCTCTAAACCGCAGATCTAACTTAAGAACAAATTCCAATATTTACACAAACGATCCAAACTAATGGTCCGCTTGCACCTGCTGAGTATTTCTGGAGCTTTCAGCCACATAACTCACATAATGAGCCCACGTGAGCTGCTGGAGATCTAAACAGAGCGCTTGTTTTTTAAGTTTATAACGTGCCGGGTTTAGTGAGTGTTATATGATGCTGTTCTGTCAGGTGCATCCTGCAGCTCGCCATTACCTGTAAGGTATCCTTTGGTGTTGGTGCTTTTAAGAGATGCTTGAAGTCTACAGGAGGTGGTTGGAAAATGGGAAGGACCACGTTGTCCCAGATTAAGAGCCAGGGGATCCTGGTTTTCCTCCTGTTAGTACCGGCTTTGTTTGGCACTTTATTTTTTCCCTCACACTTTGCTCTCACTTCCTCTCACTGGTTAGGTTTCCATATAAAAACTACTTGGTTAAAGAGAGGGAAAGATCGTGATGTGAACCAAAAACACCCTTAAGAAGAATAATCTGCTGACTGGCTTGTGCCGTAACCCAGCGCGTGTGTGTGGTGCTAATATTTGGTGTGAGCCATTAAACCTGCAGCAGGTGTTCAGTTTGAAAGGTTATTTCAGGTGCAAGCCTCGTTTGGAGGCATCCACGGGTCTTTAGTGGATTTAGGTTGTCTGTTGATCTAATCCTAGACCGGCTCCATGAAGTCCGGGTCACAGCTCTCTGTGTGAGGTGGGATTTGTTCTTTTTTTTGGATGAAGATTGCTCCAGGCTGGATGTTTGGGAACGCTGCGGTGCGTGTGTTAGCTGTCCAAACTTTTGGGAATGCTTTACAGGCTTAAAAGCTGCACACGCACCAGTCCACACAGCTGAAATGTGCGTCTGATGAAGCAGGAGAGGAAAGCCAGATCAGGAGGTGCTGAATCCAGAGAGCGTGCTTCTCGACAAGGTCAGGGAAGAGAAAAGGTTACGAAACACATCCTGAACACATGCAAGCAACGTATTCATGATAGATGTGATTGTAGTGATAAGAAAAGCGTGAAAGTGTCGGACCACATAATGAGTGGACAGTGGCTTCTCTCTCAGAACAGAAAGTGAAGGCTCTCAGCTGCAGGTGTACCACAAGAAGTCATTTACAATTCAAAAAACTAAAGAAAATTCCGCCATGTTAATTCAGGTTAAAAACTGCACCTAAATATTTACATAAGGGGGGGAAAGCAAAAGCAAAACCAGAGAATTTAATGGTGACATCTTTATTCGACTCTTTTTGATGGCGAGCTCATCTTGTGCTGCGTCTTTAGCGGGAAAGAACCAAAACTGAGCTCAGACACCACAAAGTAAAGCTGATACTGAAGAATCAGACTCAGCAGGCAAATCATCAGGAACTCGGAAAAACTAAGTAAGTCACCTAAGGCTTGTTGATGGTTCGAGGTGTGGGTCACAATCTGGGTTTTACACATCAACACAGTTTTAAGTAACTCTCAGGGCACAGGGCGTGAGATCCCACGTGTAAGAGGAAAGGTCGAGACTAAAGACAAGCGATCCCCCCAAAAAGCTCAGAGAGCCGAGGAGAGAGTTCCCCTCGCTCTGCAGGTCGATAGTCTTGTTTCTTTGGTTCAGTTGGTCAGATTCAACAGATTTCTATTTGTGCACGATAACGTCAGTAAATTTAACAAAGCCTTTCAAAATGTAACCTTCATCCTGTAAAAGATTTTCAAAATTTCAGGCCCTCTGGGTAAATTTCTTTCCAGCTTAACGACACGAGAAACGCTCCGCAATCAGGTCAATTTCACACACCTCCAAAGTGCCACAATCTGACACTAAAATCTAGTTTTTATTCAGCGTTATTTTTGTTCTAAGTCTGTAATGATGCAGAAACAGAAACCAGCTACTCTGCATACGCGATCTGTTTTCTGATAATTCACTGGAGAAAACTTCAGAAGGTGGGTGAAGATTTAGAGAGTTATGCCACCACCTGGTTAGAATTAATTACAGCATATGAAGGATGTCCTCTTTACCTCCCCTTTAATAATAGAATTATCCTTTAGCTGCTTTCAGTTTCTAATATGATTATATTTATGTTTGTGGTTGTGAAACAGATAAACAGCATTAGCATCCTTAATACTTTATAACAGATTCAGATTTGTTTGACTAAATGTGGAGTTTAAACACTTAACTTACACAAAAGCCAACGGATTAAGAAACACCTGCTTATATAAACTCGGAGATAGAACGCTTACAAATCCCTTTATAAATTGCATTTTTTCCAATATTCGCGTCCTAAATCAGACTGTAGTTTAGAAACAGTCTGATTTTATTTGTTAAAAATAGCATTTCTGCTTCACATGCAGCGCAATCTATCGCTGAAAATCTCCACCGATGCAGTCAGAGCTCGAGAGCCCTTTATGGAGGCGAGAGTTTTACTCATGCTTTTTTCCAGCCTGTCTAGACACGCAGACATTCGTACAGTCATTTAAAACTGATTGTCTGTATGTATAAACTGGTCTTATTCATTATAATTAGAGCGATGTTTGTTTACAGTAGGGCAGACCAGAGAAAAGCCACATGACAAGTCTGACTTACTCCCACAGTCATAAAAAGGATGTGTGATTTCTCAGCGCACCCACACGTCTCTGCGAACGGTATCAATAAGAGCTGCTGACGTAGAAGCATCAAAAACAGCTCAACTTGTTTAAAAAAATAAAGAAAACATCCATAAAAGGCTGCTTTCCAGAGATTTCAAAGAACGGAAAAGTATTCGGCAGAGCTGAGGCTTAAATGCCTCAGATTCCAAATGGAGTCTGGTGCCTGTGAGAACGTTCAAACTATTCCTCGAGACATCCAATTTTAGGATTAATAGATGGCATTTTTTTTTTTTTTTTGTGAGGTTGGGGAGAGAGGTTAGGGTTGAGTCTCCTTGAAGTTACAGCTCAAAACTAGAATTCCCAACCCAACCCCCCCATATATGGCATTTCCCCGAGAACAGTGGGAGGGAGGAAAGGGGCCAAGCCATGCAGGATATTCTCACAGGATGTGAGGATGGCCGGACAGCAGCCGGCAGCCGTGGGGAGAGGAGCGTCGAGCTGAAAGGAGCGATCGACCTGTGTGGGTGTGTGAGGGTGTGAAATCGATATGGTCAGGAGGCTTGTGAAGATTAATCATCAGCTGAAAGCGAGGTAAAAGTTCATATTGTTGGGCTGTTGCTGCAGAGGTTTTTGGAAGGTTCTCGGGGTCTCGGTGACATTTGTGTACTTGCTTACAGTTGTAGAGGTGGACGGAGTACAAATACTCATTTTGTAGTAAAAGTCCTGCGTGTAAACTCTAAAACAGAAAAAAAGTGCACAAGTTTTACCAGCTACTAACTCAGCTGTATTGCTTGCATGGGTAACACTTCTAAACAGCTCTTTCAAATACTTTTAAATCAGCGTTATGAGGACTTTAAAGGCTGGAAAAGGCTGATTTTCTCTCTTCACTGAGATGAAGTTGCCGTGTACCAACACGTGGACTTGAACTCTACGTGCTAAAATATTATTTTGTGTAATAGAATCTTTTAAAAAGTTGTGATTCTGCCAAAATAAAAGCCTCCTGGTTCACATTTATGCAGTAAACTCCACCACTGGAGCACTGTTACTACTACTACTATCTGCAAAATGTACAAAACTTCCTCTTTTATAGGCGCTCTGGTGTTTCTGAAACTAGGGGTCACAAGCTCTATAATAAGGTGGACTTTTTCCTCACCTTAGTTAATACATCCTACATTACATAATGTCTGATGGCCTCTTTAGTGCCTCAGATGTTTATATAAGTGAAACCATGTGAGGAATTTTGAGGGGAAACATTTCTTTGGTGGATCTGAAATCTGAAGATGTCCCCCTGCCAAACAATGCTCTGTATCTCTTTCATGGTATTAGTGGGATAGTTTAAACAAATGCAGTGAAATTTCCCCGTGGTGGGGCTGGAAGTAGAATGGGAATTAAAATGGGAGGAAGAATAAAAAAAAGGTTGAATGGGAACATTTAAAAGTCCGAAAGTGTGGATCTTTTTTGGCTGCAGATTAACGGCTGTGGTGTTTAACCAGACTGTAAACATTTCCTTTTTTCTATGAGATAAACCTTAAAGTCTATTCGACTTTCATCAAAGCCCTGCAGCTCTGCGATCCGCCTTAAAATCGGAGCAAAAGGCTGATTCATTCAACTTTTTAAAGGTTTCTCTAACGCTAAATGAAGGATGATTGCGTGCTCCAAGCATCACATGAGAGCACTGTGATGAATTAAATTAGAGCAAACTGCCTCCGTGTTTGTCACTCGTGACTTTAAACCATTCTTAGCCTCAAACTGCAAACCTTTTGTTTCCCCCGTAAGTTTCCATATGCATATCAGCTTATCAACCCATCCGGGGCACAGCGTGTCTGCCCTATAAGGTGACATAATGTATTGTTTTGTTTCTAAGTAACCTATCAGGAAACAGTGAAGCGCTATAAGCGTGACTCACTCGCCTCAAACAGTCGCTAATTTTTTAAAAACAATAACAGTACAAAGAGTTAATGGAAACCCTTTTTTTTGGCTTAGTCATTCTTTATGCTAGAAAGAAAAAAAAAACGGCATTCAGATTAATTGCAACAAAAAGCCCCTGTTTTCATTGCATAAAAAAAAGCAACAAAACGCCTTCATAGGTCACACACTGTTACTCCTTCCCTTTTTAGTTACATATACAGCATCCTTCCCACATTCATGTGTTGCTCACTTGTGTGATCTGGACTGTCTGTGCCTGCAGCACCATGGACGTCCTCCAGCTGTTCTTCCTGCTGTTGGTCAGCTGCGTGGCGGCATCCGCGTACCCTCCCCAGCAACCCCCTCCATGCCGAGTTGTAAGTAAACAGAGACGCGCACGTCTGGTCTTTTCTCTGTTTTTTTTTAACGGCATCTTTTCTCTGTTTTTTGTTCACTTACATTTTACATGGTATGTGCGCTTTCTCTGTTCATTCACATCAACTACAGGCAGTTTATTTTATAATTATTTGCAAGTTTAGACCTGAAGAGAGTTTGTTCACGAGTTGCCAGCTTTAATAACTGGGCATTAAAATGTTATTTGTCTTCAGTGGAAGTCATGCTGATAGAGGGTTGGGGTTTTTTTTAAAGCATAGAGGACATGTGTCACCCAGCTTTGCCATTGTGTACAGTGCTGTGATTTCATTTTCATGGTATTTCTGGTGATTGATCTTGCAGAAATATTGCTGTAATCAAATGAAATGAAATGAAAAAGAAAAATGCATCACTTCCAGTAAGCTACAGTACTCGCTTTTCTTAGGAAAGAGCCGGAAATACATAAATAAAGCCTTTATGGGTTAAAGGTTGGATCACGTAGCAATTGGTCAGAGTCATTAGTGTCAGGCTCAGATGTGTTAGCTAAAAATAGCCAGATAGTGAAAGCGAAAGGTGCGTCACCTACATTTGATGTGGTCATCAGTGGTTCTATAAATACCCAGATATCACCGAACTTCTCTGCTGAAATCGGAACGGTTTTCAGAGCATCACACTTTCTGAATGAAGTAAAAAAAAAATCCTAAAGCAGCACAAAGACACTACTGATGACATATAAGGATATGCCACAAATCACACTTTGTACACTTGAGTCTAAGACATTACAAAAAGGCTCTGTAGTTCCCTGAAGTAGCTGGTTAGTGTCGCTCTTACAAAATGTTACTGAGACAGCAGCAAATATTGCATTTGTTAAAGACTATTTTGGGCTGTGGAGTAATACCTATTTGCTTCACTGGTTGGTATACTTTTGGAATTAGAATAAACTAGTCCTCCATGGTATTAATCATTTGTTCCCTCTAAAGTGGGGATGTCTCATGGGCCATACACTTATGTGGGCTTAACTTAAGTGGGCTGGACAAGCGACGCCCCCCACTTCTGTCAGTGTAAAGAAGTTTAATTACACAGTTGATTCCTTAGATTTCTCGATATAAGTAAAAGAAGCGCAAATCAAAAGTATGTCCTAATTTTTTACCACATGATAAAGAAATGTTGCTGCAGTAATTGAAATCCATCAGCATGACTTATAAACTATAAAAAACATGTAAAACTACAGAAAAAGTATATATATGTGTACAATCCATTGAAAAAAAAAGATATGTGAAGAAACTATAACTTTTCTATCATTTTTTAAAATATATGACCTAATTAATTTGGTCTAATGTGAATGGCAGTTATCAATAAAGATCCAAGTCCACAATTTATGCCCCCCTCCATGTTTTTAAAAGCCATCCAATGTGGCTGGATTAGAGTCTTTGCCAGGCTGATTCTGGCCCCCTGGCCTTATGTTTGACACCTCTGCTCTAAGAATTGCTGAAACTACATATAGGTGTGTTTCCACTGTAAAATGAAGAGCTGCTTTTGAGTGTGAGACCACTTTCAAGGTTTTGGTACCAAACCTACTTGGTTAGGTTTAGAAAAGGTGATGCTTTTGATTAAAATCCAGAGTTCAGTCTTAAGAACTCATCATTCGCTTCATTATAAGCTCTTACAAAATCAAAACATTGTAATAAAGGTTTGTGAACAAATGTAGTTTTTATTCTGGAGGACTATCACAAACGGAGGTTCTCATTCTGGACGGTCACATGATGCTGTTTAGAGTCTCCACGATGATGAAGGTGTTTTTTAACCATCGATACTGTTACACAGTAACTGCAGCAATAATGTCCCGAGAAGTATATAAAACGCTCTGTTTAAGAGATCAACAAAGTAGGTTAGAGGGATAGCGATGGCATAAATCTCATGTTTACCAGCCAGGAAACCACAGTTTACAACCTGCTAGGGTTTTTTTCTCAATACAGACTGTTTACTTTTTTAAAGAGGGGCATTTCAGATCTGTATTAGACTGGACCATGAAGAGTAGGCTGGAAAATGGCGAGAGGGGGAGGGTGAAGCATAGCAAATGGTCTGGAGCAGATTTAAACCAAGTCTGCTGCAGTAAGGCCCTCAGAGAGTCACCTGCTTAACCACACTGCATCCTCCAGTCGGTTCGTTGGGTTTAGGCTCTGAAAACTGCTTGGTTTAGAAAAACATTGTGGTTAGGGTTACAATAAACCCATCACCAACAATAAAGCCTCGGCATGAAAAATGACGAGTGCTGTGTACAGCCAAGAAAGCACACTACAAAACTGCGGCACACCAGCGGCTTTGATAAACAAACTCTGTATTTTGTACACTGGGAATGAAATTATGAACGTGGTCACAGTTTCTGGACAACAGTGGAGATCTGTGGTGTGGAAGCGTAAGATACAGTCTTGTTCGTAAATCAGCTGTTAATCAACCGTAAGGAAAAACAAGAGCGGGGGGGAAAAATCCCCGTGTTTGGATGTCCATAGATGCTTTTGCGATTAAAAAACATTGTGTAGTTTTCTCAGTCTGACTTTGTGAAACCAGATAGGTATCTTCCAGCAATAAAGTCTTTCTTGAAAGCATATTTTGGCCTTGTTACAGCAAGTATTTATAAGAGAACTGAAAGTGGTGAGGTGACCGATAATGAGGGGATAGAGAGATGGGAAATGGTTGTGCGACTTTTGTGTCCAGTTTGGTGACATTGTTGCACTAAACACTCTCACTCTCATTTACTGTCATCTCTGAACTGTGAGCCATTAAATAAACCACTAGCAGACCGTAAAACAAAGATCACCTAATTGGGGATGTTGCACTTTATGGTGTTCTAGCCTCAGCTAGTTGAGCACGACTTTAGCAGTTTCTCCACTTTGTTCCCATTATTTACACAAGTATTAGTCATTTTTTTACAGTTATTCTGACTAAATGTGCCGTAAACCGCCTCACGTGTGACTCAGATAATGTGGAGTTAAAGTCTGACTTAGTCTGACATAAGCAGTTGCGTGCCACACGAGCAGTATTGCTAATGAGACGCAAAGTCACGTAGGAAACATACGTCTTTTTTCAATGATAAAACTTTTCTCCAAGTGTGACTGATTTGTTCCTGAGCAGATACGAGATGTTCTGCCATCCAGTTCTTATTTGTTTACAGACAGCTTGCAATCAACAAGGAATGCCCCTTTCACGATACCACAAATACGCCAAGAAGCTAAATGTACTCTGCCTTAGAGAGTAAGCAGAGAGGGAGACAGTTTTATGAGCTGTTTTTGGACATGGGGGTTTGTGGCCATATGGTTTCAATTATAAACTGCACTTAATACCTCAAACGTCTAACAGGGACGAAAGAAGAAGTAAAGGTGTGAGGTGTGTTTTCTTCTTGGTTTAGGAACTTTTTGATTTCTTTTTCTTTTGGTTGGCTTTTTTTAATCAATTCAAAGAGAAATAATCATAGTTTAAACACTTAAAATAAAAATACAACACTGGGTTGTCTTGCTGCCAAGAACATGCCTTGGGCCTTGATACACCGACTCATAAATCGACCCTCCACATCCACATGGGGTCTGTGTTGTGTCATGATCAGTCAACCTGGCTGTATGCCGAGATAATCAGACTCGTGTGTTTGTCTTTGTTCGTAGGTCCAGATGGATGTGTTTTGCAGCGATCTGAGCCTTAGAAGTGCGCCACTCAACCTTCCCGATGTCGTCCAAATGCTGGACCTTTCACGAAACCAGGTGCAGAATCTCACCCAGGAAACTTTAGCATACCACACCAACCTCCGGCATCTGAATCTCCACTCCAATAAGATCCACTTCATCCAGCCCAGGCTCTTCGAAGACATGAATGATCTGAAAATCCTGGATCTGTCCAAGAATCATTTGAATGTTTTTGCCCACTCCAAAACAAACATCGGACCTCTTAAAGCTGTGGAGTCACTGGATCTGTCAAACAACGGCCTGTACACGGGGATGTCAGACTATTTCTTGGCTGACTCTCCCAGGCTGGTGAACCTTTCTCTGAACAGCAATAGCATCACTGAAGTAGCAAAAGATACCTTCAGTGGATCCTTGTCCTTGAGGAAAATCAGCCTCCACAATAATATCATCTTAAAAATTGAAGATGGAGCTTTTGACATTTTATCTCATTTGACCGAACTTGATTTGTCCAAGAATTCAATAAGGTGCATCGACGACTTCAATCTCGACAAATTAAAAGTGTTTAATCTCAGCCAAAACAGCCTGGAGTCATTCCAAAGCGCGCAATCAGACACTCCATATGAACTTGTCACTTTTGACCTGAGTCAAAACAAAATGCTCTTCTTTCCCCGTCTCCCGAAAAACAACTGCCTTAAATATCTGGACCTTTCGAAAAATCAAATCCAAAACATTAAATTCATGGGAAACATAACGTTTAATTGCCTCAGATACCTGGACATGAGTTACAATCAACTCAAAAAAATGCCTGAAGAGTATTTTTCCATGATGGGATCACTGGAGGTCCTAAATGTGAGTAATAACTGCATTACCTCATTTTCTATTACTGATGTAGGCCTTCTACAGAGAGTTAAGGTCATCAATCTGAGCTATAATCCACTGCAGAGTCTGACATTTGGAGAAAACACTGTGCAGTCGCTGGAAGAACTCTTCTTACAAGGAAACGACCTCACAACCCTGGACTATCAAATATTTCAGAGACTCGCCAACATCAAATACCTGCATCTCCAGCAGAACAACCTGCAAGTCTGTGACTCTGAGCCAACAGACCAAAACCACAAGGATCCTCAAAGTTGTGTGTCCTTTTTATCTGTTCCAAAATTGGAGGCTTTGTACCTCTCTGAAAACAACCTGAGGAGTCTGCCCGCGAACATGTTTGCCAACACCCCATTGAAGGTCTTAGATTTGTCCCTGAATCCAGGCTTGGACATGCACAAAGACTCTCTTTCTGGTCTAGAGCACTCCCTGGTTCACCTTTCCATGAGGAAAAACAACATTTCCATTCTAAAAGCAGACTTGTCCTTACTGAGGAGCCTCAAATACGTCGATCTGTCCACCAACCAGTTGACCACTCTACCGACGTGGAGCAAAGAGTCCTCCATTGAGTCCCTAAATTTGCAGAACAACCACCTGGTGACACTGGAGTACAGCACCATCCTTGCTTTGAAGCACTCTCTAAAGACTCTTTACATGGGCTCCAATCCTCTGAGCTGCTGCAGCAACCTCAGATTCATCATCATGGTGCAGCAGTCCGCCGTGGTCATTCCTGACATTGAAACGGTGACCTGCGTTCACGAGGACTACTCTGAGCCGGTCAGCATCAAGAAGGTGACCCAGACAATGTGCCATGGACCACCCGTCCAGAACTATGTTATTACAGTTATAGTGATATTGTTACTTGTGATGATCGTGTTCGTGCTCTTGGTTAAATGTTGCCACTCAAGGAGGCGGAAACATAACAGAGGTTTTAGGGCATAATGAATGAAGGTTGGCCACAGAAAGCCATGAAGGAATTTAAGAAACAGCTGAAGGTTTCAGTCAGACACAGCTGAAAATGTGAATGTAACTTCTGCGGGGCAAACCAAAGTCTCCTGAAGGAACAATGTGAGGCTTTGAGTTGTTTGTACCACTACGAAAAGCTACCATTGATCACTGAGACATCTATCAACAAGCAAGCATTCCTCAGTATCTTCCCAATTGAAGAAAAAAAGAGATTTTAAGGACCTTATGGTGTGCTGAGACACCAAACAAGGCAGTGTGACAATGCAAAGTCAAATGAAAACTACAAAACTGAGCATTTCAAGAGTGATGGCAACTCATAAAAAAGCCTTTTCAGTGACTTGATAACAAGTAAAGACTGCACAGAGCAGATACACTTGGTGCATTGGACGTTAAGCAGCTGTGTGTGCTTGCAGGACACACAGTGGAAACTTGTTTTGCTTTCTGTCTAAACACAACTTTATGGCTAACCCAGTTGTAGAGCCATGACCGCACATTATCTTACTGAATGTAAAATGAAGAATTAACACTAAAAACACTTCCACAAAAGCGTGGCATCAACAAGCGTGCCTGAAATGCAGCAATAAAAGTTATTATAAGTGTTTGGCCTTTTGGAAAATACACTTTGATTTCAGTGTGAAACTTTGCCTTTTTTTTAGTCACTCATTGGTTTGTGGCATTTGCCTTGTGGATGTTAGCTCTGACAAACAGGAAACCTAAATTTGGCTATCAAAAAACAAGCTTGCCAAAGGAAATGTGCTTCAGTACAAATAAACACAGGCTACACCCACACTTTTAAACCTGTGCTTTTTAAAACTGGGATTTTTATTTTTGGAAAAACATCTTCATTCATATCAAAATGTAAAAAATGATCCATGTTGGGGAAATCAAGCCAAAGAGTGCCAAAGAAATGAATAAAACACAGAAATGGGGCTGCATTTTTGCGCTTCCAGCATTTTTTTGTAATGTTTTTTTTTTTAAGGTTAGATTTCTAAAAAGGGAACTTAAAGAAAAGATTTAGCCATTCTAATCTAAGCAAATATCCCCACTTGCTAGCAACTTCTAAGTGTTGCTAGCAAGCTGTCGGCGAAATTACTCATTATCCCACCGAACACGGCAGCTCAGTGTAGCGAAACTTAAGTTTGTTCATGAATTAATGTTAACCTTTTACTTTTGGAGACTACGTTTGCTCTTAAAAATTAAAATTAAAATGTGGCACTCACCTTCACTAACAAAACGTACTTCCGATGACCAGAGCTAATTTCTGTTATAATTTTTGCCTGAAGAGAAGTCCACTGGGTTTTAGTGTAGCGAACCAAGGCAATGCTACAAAAAAAGCATCATCCCTATGGATGGATTATCCCAGAGGAATAAAATAAACACCTTACATATTTTTTTAATCTCATTTTTTTGTGCGTACGCTGGCTTGTTTCCGGCTCATTCTACGCCTTAACTTCATACTGAAGTTGACCTTCTCATTTAAATCACAACAAGAAAGCAAAGTTGTGTATTTTCCCAAAGCGTCACTCACACTCATTTAAGGGTAGAATGAAGGTTTGTTGCAGATGGATCAGTGACTGAGACGGTGAAAGATGAAACGGGGCGAGGGAGCATCGAATCTCAGACAGATGTCTTCACTCAGACATGTTGGAATTTTCCTTTAAGCTAAAAATAAAGACGAGAACACTACTAAAGGTCATGAAACAAGAGGCTCTTTATTCGTGAAGTAGGATTAGATGAAGGTTGTTTTTTTGTTGTTGTGTTTTTTAAGAAATCCAAGCCGTCACTTTAACCTTTATTTATAGTTTGCACTTTAAACTTCCTCTTGTATGTGTGACTGTATCTGATTTTATAACACTATAAGACCTTAATAATGCTACATAGAGCAGAACATATGATGACATAAGTTATTTTTCTTCTGTTTGTTTTTATATATATATTAAAAAAAACTATAAAAACAAAGCTGGAAATATTCCATAGTATGTTTTCCATACTGATACCAGGCCCATGGTGCTCCACCTGTTAATTTGACTGATATGAATAATGTGTTGGCATAACATGAGTGTTTGTGTTGTTTTTACCACATTAATATTATATAAAATGGTAAATCTAGCGCTGTGCTGTTGTTGGCTACACTGGGATTCACAGTTTCATGTGATTTTTACTGTGTTTAATCCTAAAAAGCAAATTATTATTGATGTTATTAGCAAAAACCAAAGTTAAATATTTTTTCTTATCATGCCATGTATTTTTGTGAAGTGTAAGTTTTTATTTTTTTTAGTAAATGAAGGACAATTTCTTAATGTGTGTGTGTTATTTGTTATTTTAACATCAACTCAAATATTGTTATTAAAGATTACACTCTCTGTGTAGTTATGATTTGTTTTTTTAATATACAGCACCAAATGACAACAACAATCACCTCAAGGCGCTTTATATTGTAACGTATAACACTCTCAGAAATGTATCCTAAAGATCCGACAAATATAGCCAAGAGTGTTTCCAGGGCTTTTTAAATAGAGGTTGAACAAGTATTTTGGATACACAGACCTCTACTTAAAGTCTGCCCCTTAAGTGGATTGTTAGCTTTCTTTTTGGTGTATTTTTTGGGTACATGTTGCTCTACAGCTGCAACTGTGCCATTTTTTTATTAACAGTCCAAACTTACATGTGTGCTGGTGCTGGATTCAAATTTGTGAAGACCTGAAACTGACATTTGGGTCGTTTGAGTTATACAATACAATACAACTTTATTTATATGGCACATTTAAAGACCATAGATACACCAAAGTGCTTCTCAATAATACAATAGTATGAAATTAAATTAAAATTACATAAGGATGTGATAGCAAAGTGCAAAGTACACTGTCAGATGAAACAGAGCACTAATTAATCGGCAATGCTAAGTTAAGTAAGTTATTAATCGTAATTTAAAGGATTGAATAAATTCAGACGCTGGAATATCAGGTGGAAGATTATTCCGGTAATACAACAATATAAGTTACATATGGGTGCGATTACAAAGTACAAAGAAGACTACCTGATAAAAACACGAACTAGCCGGGAATGCTAGATTAAATAATTTAGTTTTCAATCGCAGTTTAAAAGATTGAATAGATTCAGATGCGTGACTGTCAGTTGGAAGATTTTTCCAGAGGTTGACTGCAGCACTAGCAAAGGCACGGTCACCTCTGGTCCCTAGACCCTAGGTTGCACCAAGAGCAGTTGGCCCGATGATCTTAGGGCTCTCCTAGGGGTATACAGGCTGTGGAGTTCAGTTAAGTAGCTAGGTGCAATATTGTTTACGATTTAAAAAGTAAGCAATAACATTTTAAAATCAATACGATATTGAATGGGGAGCCAATGTAGGTCAGCAAGAGCCGGAGTGATCGATACCCTTTAGTTCCAGTTAAGAGGTGTGTCGCAGCATTTTGAACAAGTTGCAATCTATGAAGAAGGGCAGATTGGAGGCCCAGGTTAAGGGAGTTGCAGTAATCTAATCTAAAATTAACAAAGGCATGGATATCCTTACATGATATGTAAGGCTTAGCCTTAGAAATTTGACGTAGTAGATAAAAGCTAGATTGTACTACGGAGGACACTTGTTTATCAAGTTTAAAAGAACTATCCAGAAAAACACCTCAGTTGCTTACTGTATCAGAGAGGGAATAAGCAAGGGGCCCGTAAGTATCGACTAGTTGTCCCTGAGGAGCGTGGCTATCAAAGACAATGAGTTTGAGACATATGTGCAAAGCTGGCAATCCATTTCTCTGTAGCAAACAGTGCTTCACTGGAATTGCACCTTGGCCTTTGTTATTTCTTTAATTTAGGATTTTTAAAAACGCTGTATTTTAAAATGACAGTAATTCTAGAGACAGGACTCACACTTGTTTGCAGAGTTAATACTTGACAGTTAAAAAATGTCTTTCCTTGCGCGGTTTTACTTTATGAGTGGGGTAAAAGCTCAACATATTTGTCTTCACCATTTTAATGCTTTAAAACCTGATGTTGTGGGTGAGGGGAGGACCTTACTATGAAACCGCACGCTCACTGCTAACAATGTGATGTCACAAGTCGTTCGCCAGTAGGCACACTCAAGATAAACCTCCCTTGTGACCATTAAAATGACCAAAACAAAGTTCCTATTTCATGAGTGATTGAGTTAATCAACTCCGCCATACTGGATGTGATACAACCACTGGTTCCTATGGAAAAATGTGTATTCCCCAGCTGGTTAGCAGTGGTTCCTGAAGGTTTCAACCTGCTGGGGAATACTCATTTTTCCCTCAAGACAGGTGGCTGCCCACTGCTTCGGGGAGTCTTTGGGCCTTTGTGGTTTGTTTTGTTCTCTTGATCCTACAGTTTCGCCATGATTGTCACACGTCCAAAACAGCAGACAAGTTAACTTCACATGGGTAGCAGTCACGTGGTTAGTGGTCATGTTTCTGCAAAACCTTCGTAAGGCTCTTGGAGATCAGAAGTCCCCCTCTGGCAGCCGTTAAAAAATACATATATATATCTAGCTTTAAGGCACTTTCCAGAGGCTCCATCAATCTTTTATACTGTCTGTGTTGACACCATGTAAACTTGTGACATGAGCTAAAAGAGCTCTGATTAGCAGAAACCATGAGCTTAGCGAGCTAATTCTGACTTTGTGGATATGAAACAGGATGATTACCCACCACAGAGACTAAGTAGTATATACTGCTCTCTATATATGATGAATTAATGTTTAATGTTAATGTTCCCAAAGGCAGCTACCTTGAGCCAGAACATGAAACGAACAACTTATCAGGTTTTATATTTGATACATTGGTTAAATAAGTGTGAATTGTTGTCGATAACATGACAGATGTTGCTGCATGTATTTTGGTTTCAATTTGGAGTGGTGCATTCGGGTAGCTTATGTGGAGTGGGAAATTTCTAACCTTATCAAAGCAAAGGGGTGAATTCCAGTATGTGTTGTAATTAGCAGTGATATTTCTCTGTAGCATAAAAGGAACACGATTATTAATGATTAGATCATTAAATCTTCCTCTTTGCTGTCACCATGTGTATAAATAAATCTGTCCTTCATGTTGAAGCATTGTAATATGGTTTTTTACCAGAGACTGTTGACCTTAAATACATCTGGTGAAAGAGTCTTGGGATTTTTATGACCTGGTTAAAATGTTTTTGATTTGTCTCTAAATGTTAGATGAGATAATCGATTTTGCCTGTGGAGAATGTAGATAGTTTGTTAGCTTAGTTTAGCACAACGACTGGAAGCAGCTTGTCTCTGGTAACAAAAATAGGAACTTGAATGCTTGTTAATGCTTCTCTCAGAACACTTTATTAGCTACCTTGTGCAGTTTAATATATTCCAATACCTATAAAGTCTATTTAATACCATGCTTCTATATCAAAAATACGATAATATGGAAAAGCACTTCAATTTTAGTTGAGTCAGTGACCTAAGGATATCATCTTTCTATCAATCTACAGTCCTCCATGCTACCAACTGAGCTATTGTTCAGTTCTTGGATGTGCAAATTTGTTTTGCAATACTGAAAAGCCAACCAAAAATGTTCATAAAGTACTTCAACGTGATTTTTACTCCTACAAAGACCCTCCTTTGAACCATAGATCCTACACCTAAAGTCCTCCACACCATCAAAGAGCAAGACTAAGTTTCTATCTCCAGGACTTAAAAATGAAAAGAATGGAAGTCTTACAGCTTTTCCACTGTGACAGGTTTCAAATAGCCAGGGTTCATCAAGTAAGCACCCACCTACAGTCCCCCCACCCGACCATGCTTATGTGTTGAAAACAAAATGAAATACTTAACTATTTTGGATGCAGAAACTGATGTTTAACAGCAAGTCTGCAATGAAAATAATCTGAATATTAAATCAAAACTTAAAAAAATATAATGCTAGGTTCCTGCCACTCCCTGTGAGCCAAAGTTGAACCTGCAACCTAAGGATACCCGTGGAGCTCGACTACAGGCCTCCATTCTACCAACTGAACTGTCAAAGAGTTCATGTGGTGTTGAATTGTTCACCTCTTGAATGCGGAAGTTTGTTTTGCAAGCCTGAAAGGCAAACCACAAACTTTCTGTCTGAGTGAATGATGACAGTAAAAATTAATCATTTTTCTACACATCAATCATTCCAGTCAGACAGCGACATCACCCTCCTTTAACACGAGTCCTCCACCCAGTCGAGCAGAAGTGTTGAAGACTATATGAAATGCTAAATTGGTTGAGTCTCGGATGCAGTCACTCATTTCCTTGTGATGGAGATATAGACCTAATTTCACCTTAGTTGTTCAGCTTTTGAATGTTGAGCATGATGCTTTACCATCCTGATGCTTGTTTTGTAGGAATGCTGGCTCCAAATATTAAATCAAAATGAGTTTGTATACAAAGGTTATATCACTCTACCACTGCTTGGTGATTATAGAAAGGTGTGTGTCGCACTGGCTGCACATGTTATTTTCATGACGATTTAGTTGAATTTGCAGGACAACCGTCATCCTCCTGTTAGCCATCTTTGTTACTCATTTAGTTCTATCTAAAGTGCTCCACTCTGTAATACAGTCGTGATATCATTCCAAGGCCACCTCCTTTCTTTATGTATCCTGTCTATCTGAAAGCTTACTGACTGCAACAGTGCAAAACGTGAACACAGACTGTTGTTTCTACCTACAGTGTTCCACTTTATCACCTACAGCAGCTCAGTAATAACAATCTTTCTAGTATTCTGATAGATTTTTGTCCTACAGAAAACTCCAAAGAGTCTCTGCATTTTTTCATGTTGTGCAGACACACAAGATTTTAACCTAAAAATACCAGTTTCTCCCACCTGCAGTCCTCCCCCTAAAGGGTGTGTGTGGAGTTGGACTGTTCACTCCTTGGATGCATAAATTTATTTTGCAAGACTGCAAAGCCAGCCTCAAACCTTCAGTCAAAGTAAATACTGATGACAGTTCACCTCTAGATTTTCTGTTCGTTCCAGTCAGATTGAGACATCGCCCTCATTAACCATCATGTCATACAGTTACACACAAAAGGCACCCCTTCAAGCCAGTATCGACCCAATGACCTAAGGATACTTGTTTCTCTCACCTAGTCCTCTGAAGGGTGCATAAGGTGTAGAATTACTCAAGATTTGGATGCAGAAACTCATTCTTAACCACAAGTATGTAAGACTGAACATCTGGCTCTGAATATTAAATAGAGAAAAACCACAAACTTTCTGTCATAGTGATGACAATTCCTCATGGTTTTTCTAGCCATTAATCATTCCAGTCAGTCAGAGGCATCGCCCTCCTGTAACGTCATCTCTCTTTGTACAAGCACATTTGTCCTTCGAGCCAGAGTTGAACCAGCAACCTAAGGATGCCTATTACAGTCCTCCACTCTACCAACTGAGCTATCAAAGGACACACATGCCTCAGCTGTTCAAGTTTCAGATGCAGGAACTTTACCAAAGATTTGATTTGTTGAACCAAAGATTTACAGGACTCAATAATTACCTCTTAATGTTAATCAAAATAAAACAATGTGTGCTGCCAGTGGACTGCTGTACTGTGGCTAGAGGATTGCAGTTATCTGTATTTTTACTACAAGTCAGTTTATCTGCTCTGCCAAGAATCCCGACAGAAATTAACTGAATTGTTCAACTTAAGGTTGCAGAAACTGATGCCACAATTTGCTTTGTTGGACTGATCAACCGCCTTCAAATATTAATCAAACTATTAAATAATATATGTATATGTGCAGCCATTGTGCTATATCGTATATTAGTGTATCTGAAGGTTTTTAAAAAAAATCTGTGTCTCAAAGGTAACTGTCATTGTGGAGTTACAGTTGTTCTTTCACATCTCTATACATCATATCATCTTTATGATAAGGCAGCTTCATCGTTCTAGTTAGTACAGATCTGCAGATCGTCATTGTTCTTGAAAATCTGATCAAGATATTGTCGTTCTATAACTTCTTATGTGCACACAAAAAGCCTCTTCTTTCAACAGCAATCTAAAGATTCCTGTGTTAGCCACCCACAGTCGTACACTCTACCAGATCCACTTTCAAAGGGCTCGTGAGTGGTGAAATTGTTCAACTTAAAAACAAATGGTTGTCCACAAAACATTTTGCAGGACAGCACCAAATATGAAATCCAAATGAAAAGAAATCTGTCTGCTATATAATAGCCTAGTGCATTAATGCTTGAGGATTATGGACTTCTGGTCTGAAAAGAATATCTGCAGCTAAACTCAAAGAAATAAAGTCACTTCCTCTGCTTTCACATCTCTAAAAATCATAGACACCTACAAAAGCTACCAACCTTCAAATGGCTCCAGCAACCTATGTACAGGGGCGTAATTTCCAGGGGGGTCAGGGGTGTTATGACGCCCCCAATAATCAGACCCAACCAATATAACCCCCCCAGTAAAATTATGAATTATCTTGCATAAATAGGCTGTTGATTTTCTTTACTCATTTCAGTTATTACCAACAAAATAGTTGCATGTTTAATCATCTGGGAATTTACCCAGATTTATTTTTTTATTTAGACAGAGATCTTGACCCCCCCCCCAATGTTCAACACAAAGTTACGCCGATGCCTATGGAGCCCTTTGACCTGAGGTCCTCCATGCTAGCCAGTAAACTACTGAAGATAACATACACTGCACATACACAGTTAGATTCACTCACATCTGATTTCACAAAGCTGGCACTCAGCTCAACATTTCAGAAACTGGACTTTTCTATTCTTTATACTGAATCTGTGCTAATCCCTGCATCCTAAAAGGCTAACTACAGGAAAACTCTCCAGAGTCCCAAAGACAACTGTCATTTCAGACTTAAAGTTATCCTCTCTGCCTTTATATTGTTCCAAACAGAAAAATATTCCCCCAAAACACATCCTTTCAGCTGGAGTTAAACCAGAAACCCGAGGGCTAAACCTAACTTTATTATTTTGCCTTTAGTTTCCAGTTAAATTTACAGAGCCAAGGCCTTTAACTCGATAGTGCTGCTCTTTTCCCAGCCTCACTACCTCAGCTTTCGTCTTCAGTTTACTTTTGGGATTAAGTCTCTGGAACTGCGAAAATGCTGTTCAGCACGAGCAGCTTTATCTTAACTGTCCAAAGAAAGCTTTTACCCTCAGTGACTCACACCCTCCACCCCTTATTCCCACCAGGAGAGAGAAACGCAGTTACTCAACCTAATTTACTGTCCAGGGTGGTACAGGAAGTTGTCAACAGGGCCATCTTGTTTTATATCAAAGGGGAAAAAGCCTCTTTATCTCTGTCAACGCAGAAATCACAGCTAGACGTTGGCTTTTGTGTTAATAATGAGGCATCGTGTTGGCACAGGCTTTGGTTATCCTTCTATTTAGTCTGTCAACAAGCCTTCTGGTGTTTGTGTTTGACTTAAACACTGTCCTGATTTACACCGTGAAGCTATTTAAAGTCTTTCAAGTGCTAAAGTAGAATATCCAGTCTAAGTTGAGTGTCTCGTGCTAAGCCGTTGTTTTTATACTTTCATTAGGAGGTTGGGGAAGGCTAGGAGATGCAAAAGGACGAAGACATAAATATTTATATCCAAATAATAATTTGAAACATAAAGGTTATTTAAGCAGAAAATATATATTAAAGATCCAGTTTTGTGAATAAATCCACTGTGGCCCTCTTTGTTGTATTTGTGAGTAAGTGGTTGCTTATTTGCTGTGAGGAGTTTGGATTTACAGGAAACTCCAACTGTAATCTACATCTGTTTTATCTGGAATCTGGAACTGTCTAGACTGTGCTTACGTGGGGAAAATTACATCTGCTCATTGACTTAATAAACAAGTGCAGCCCTTCTGTTGTGTACCTGAATACTTGAACTGAATGGCTCCACAATCTGAGGCAGTCCTTTTTCCTACTGATTCCAAGAAACAGGCACTTTTTTACATTTCTGGCAATTCATGATCAGGGGAACCCCATCAACACTCAGCCAATGCAAACAGCAAATTCGATGGTGATCTGCCTTTTACATTACAAGATGTTTTGTGAGAAAAGTTGTGATTTTGGCCCGAAAACTGAAAGAGGATCCAAAATGGAAAGTTAACATCCTCGAGGGATTTGAAAGTTCATGACACTATTCCCTGTAGATTTTAATATTTTTGTATGTTTTACGTAGAAATTGCGTCTCAATGGTTGTAAATATCCATGTTCAAAAGGTTAAAACAGCATTTTCCATGCATTTGATGTGTTCCCAAGAAAAAGGAGACCATGATCGTGTCAGTAGCAACATATGGATAGGTTGATGATTGTTCTTGTTAAAAGCGAAGAACTTTTAAATGGTTTATAAGTCAAATCACACCAGGACAAATTATTGTGCCCTTTTTGACATCAGAAAACACTTCAATCAAGAAGCAATTGAAGTGCAGATATTAAGCTTTAATTAGAGGGGTTTAACAAACTTTTTGCATCAACTGTTTAAGAATTACCCCCATTTTTATAGACAGAGCCCCATTTTCACAGGCTCAAATCAAGTGACCAAAGGATTACAGAAGACAACTAATAAAAGGGAATATAGAATTATTTCTACGGTCAAAAAATGGTTAAGAAAAACACTTTTCAAGAAAATCTTGAGGAGATAAGTGTGTAATTATCAGGGTCTACAATCAAGAGACAGCTTTATGAATGGAAACAAAGATGGTTTAGAGCAAGGTGCAAACCACTGGTTACAGGCAGATTAGATTTCACCAGAAAACATCTAAAGGAGCCTGCACAGTTACACAAAAAATATTCTTTGGACATAGATGAAGTTGGCTGAGAGTAAATATGTAGAAGGAGTCCAAATCATACCACATCATCTGTCAGAGACGTTTCTTCTAAGCCTTTTAAAAAAATTGCAGCCCAGAGAGTAGACGACAAAGTCATAAAGAAAATGAGCTGGTAAAAAGTGATATTATTCAACCAACCGCAGCTCTGCCAAATCTGATGCGAGTGAAATGAGTGGATAAAGTTCATCAAGTACAGTTATCTCAATAATCTCTGAATATGCCACAGGGGAAAAACTTTCTATTTAAAACGAAACCAGCCTGGTCTTTTTGGAGCAAGATTATGGTGGAAAGGGTTAACGCGAGTACCTAAACAAACTATATGTCACAGTTCTTGTTATATTTATTGGTTTTGTACTCTTGTGTTTTCAGTTCTCCTTTCTCTGTCCTTATGTTTGCCAGTTTAAGCTGCTACTTTGAAGGATAGTTTTTTATGTGGCTCTTTGTATTTTTTACATCCTGGCTTTGTTTTTTCTTCCCTATTCAACCTGGGTTTTGTTTCCCAATCATTGCCTGTGTCCCTGTGTTGCTGTACTCTTTTCTTTTCTTTTGTCCTCTGTTCCTTTGGTTTTTCCCTCAGTTAGCTCTAGTGATAATATCCTACCTGCAGCACTTTTTTTACTTTTTTTTCCATTGATATCTCTTTTTTTTTTTACCCTCAGCCTTTTCGCCTCTGCATAGTCCTGCATTTGTGCAAGTTTAAGAACCGTGGGTAAATCATAAAACCACTTCTGGGGCTTCGGATATCAAACTCCAACTCTACCAACTGTATGTAAAAGGCCTTGGAAACAGGTCAAAAGAAACACACTTTCCAGCTCCAGAAACGAGACCCGATTACAGAAAGACTTTGTCTCACAGTTTATTTGTAATCAGTGAGCAATAGCAAGACTACTGAAGAGGCTAAGAATGAAGTCAAAGTTGAAGTAATGGCTTAGAACGACTTGCAGGGCTCCACATAAGTGAGCCACTGGGAAATCAAATGAGACTACCACACTGCAGCTCTGTTTATTTTTCCAGCACCGTATTGCCTCTCCTGGGCAAAGTAAAAAAAAAAAAAAAAAAAATAGACAACACTGGGAGCTTCTCTTCCTCGGGGAGCTCATACACCCACCGGAGGGAAACTGTTTTCCTCCCAGCTTTGCCCCTTCACAACGGAAAGACAAAACAACGCGCTGGTGGGCTCCTGCCAACTCTTGCAGCTGTACCATCCTCCCAAAAGGCATAATTTCCTTCCAAAGGCCTTTCCTCTTCCTGTTTTGTGGAATTCCACCATGTTGTTTTCTATTTTTTTTTTTTAACCTCTTGTTTATTAGATGAGCAGCGATGCAATCACAGGAGGCCTACGGAAAATATTTTTGGTTCCTAAATTGGAAGCAGACCTCAGTCACTTTTCCTCTCCTCTGTGACCGGGCATTGAGTCATAATTGACCCTGTGTTTATCATAGCGTATCACGCTGAGATCAGAACAACTCTGTTGCAAGGGGGCGGCTTCATCAAAGCAAGGGCAGCTCGCTTAGTCACTGATGAACAATCGCAAAGAAAGTGGAAAGAGAAAACAAGACTTGTCTGACCATCTGCTACAGATAAACAAAAAAGATCTTTGTGTTTCCTTCAAAGGAAATATGGAGGTTGGCCTGTAAATAATCTACACATTACTGTGAGATCACAGTTTCCAACTTTGCGTAGTTTGATAAACTCTGTGAAATGACCTGAATTCTCTGTTGGCTTAGACATAAAAATGTCATAGGAAATACATGAATTTACAGCATTAATTGAAAGTTTCATATCATTTATCAAGCTTTCTTGAACATTTTGCACATTTCCCATCAACCGCTCTACAAGACGTGGTTAAATTTACCCCAACTTTCCAAGGGAGGGTTCAGATGTCAGGTTGTCCCAGCTCTCAAATGCATTAGAAATTTTATGTCTCAGTAACACAGTCGCAACGACCTGACAACTACTTGTTGTTTCGGTATCCCCTGATTGGTCATAGGAGATTGCTGATAGTCATTGTGAAGACAGCCTAGCAGGCCTAAAACCCGGTCAGTGACTCCAGGTAATCATTAGTTATTAGAGAAAAATGTCTACTCCCTGATTGGTTAGTGAGTGGTTGCTTGCTATTGCCAGATGAAATTGGTTGCTAGGAGGTGCTGCCCCAAAAAAACTCCTTGTGGTCGCTTTGGTTGCTGGCAGATTTCTGTGGAAGATACCAACTTGTCTGCAAACACTTGGCAACTACTTCCTGAACAGTTGTGAAAATGTGAAGATTGTGCTGCGAACTGGGAATGGAGACCGTTTGCTTACAAAGCCAAAAGTTTCACCTTTTCAAAACATGTTGGTTTCTGTGGTAAGGCACAACTTCTGTTCTCTGTTTCCAGTTAGTGTCACACTTTTTCAAGTTTCACTGCTGCTTAGGGGTTAGTTAGCAAGCGTTTGCAAAATCGTCATAATCTTTCATGCGAACTCCAGATGACTGCGGCAATCTAGCTGCGACCAAAGCAATCATAACCACAATTTCTGTTGCAGCACCCTCTTTCTGACTTTCAGGAACCATACATATTTTTTCCCAGCGACCGGAGGCGTTACATTCGTCATGCTAACATTCATTTTTAACACATGGAAGTGTTAAAAACAGCAGTTTCTGCGGCCTGCTGGAGCGGGAGGGCTAGGTGGAGTTGGCCGTCCGACTGCGGTCTGGAGTGTGGGGCCTCCCTGCTGCTACGGAGTCGGGGTGGTCGGGCGCGTCACTGCAACTCCCCCTGGCTTCTGCTCCGCGGCTGCTGAGTGAACCCTCATCTGGGACTCTCCTCAGCTCTTACTGGAACAGTGGCGCAGCTGCCCCTCTGTTGGTCTTCCTTGGTTTCTTGTGTTCTGGGGGCCTCTGGATGTCTGGAGTTTTGATCTCCTCCATACATGCCTCACACCCTGGAGGACGGGGCTGTGGCCCCCCCACACTCCCTAGCAGATCGTTACATGGAGAAACCTTTGGAATACAAGCGCGCTGATCCACACAGGTATGCACACGGGTGTTCACTGCTCGTAGACCCAAATTACACCTTTCTTGGCTGCTACTTCGAAGCACATCTGTCCTGCGTGCTGCACAACAACATTGAATATTTAGTATTTACTGCTGTTTACACTTAGCTAGATTAATGCGATGGTGTTGTGTTTAGTATGTTGCTTTGTTTCTTTTTTTTTTTGTCTTTTTTTGCTTGTTTTCTATTCTTCTCTCAACAGGTGATCCAGGAGATTTTTTTTTTCTCCCCCCCTTTCTCACTGTCCCTCTCCCCTTCTGTTTTTCCTTTCCTTCCTCTTTCTTTCTCCCTTTCCTATCTCTCACTCATGTCTGTCCCGTCTGTAACATCTGAAAATAAAATATAATAAATAATAAAAACAAAGATCGACCAAATGGACCAATACGGCAATGCCACGATGATCCATTTGGCAAAGTAAATCCATTGGGTATCCTTGTTGGTCTTCAGACAACAATTCTGATGGCTAAAGAACCAAATGGGACAGGCGGGGAAAAAAAACAAAAAAAAACAAAAAACAAAAAAAACAGCAGTTTATTTAGTTCCTAAAAATGTTCACAGCCAGGTACAAAAAAGGCTTTGGGTAGTTTTTCCATTATAAAAACTGTACAATGGGTGATTTTAAAAGATAATTCATCTGTTTGGACATAGATAAGGTTTAAAGTTGGCGTTTTATTATAGTATTCTGTTACTCAGCACCGGTTAGCAGATGTGTGGCCTGCAGCTTGCAACCCAAACTTGCTAGTGTTAGCGGATGACTTTCCAGCAAAGGCTGACTTAAGCATCTATTCTATGTGGAAACATCCTCAGCATTCATCTGCCTGTGGCTCGGATTTTGTAGTCGTACCACCAGTTTTCAACTCAGAAATCAGGGTAGATTCTCAACTTTTTGCTGGGTTAGCTCTCTATCTTATTAAAATATGCTTACATCGCACCATGACTGGTCCAAACTAGCACTGAGGTGGCTGTGTTCCTATTTTTCTTTCTTATTGGTTCATCCTCAAGAGACTAACTCAGGAAATACTGTTTCAATCTGAAGTGTCTGCCAGTAATGATGATTCACTCCCATTTCCATCTGTTTCACATTATAAAAACATCCCTGGGAGTATCTTTTTTTTAAAGGTGAATGCCTATGTTGCCCCTTTGCAGAGATTAGCTGTGCCTTGCTCCATGAGGTCGAGCCTCATCGACTGGTAAACTGAAAGAAGATAGCAACCTATTATTCATCCACAGTAATCGCACCCCTTGCTCCCTCGCACTGCTCACTGTCCTGATTTATCATCCCCAGCCATGGGAAAGGTCAAAGTTGACTGTCTACGTCCTGTAGCTACATGAATTGATGAGATGCTTAAATATGTCCTACATTACTTGTGCTGTGGTGTTGTAACGTTGAGAAGGGCAGGAGACAAAATGGGAGCAGGAAGCACACCCCAGGACAATGGTATCATGCATCCTGCATCTGCTGTTTGAGCACATTAACTTACTTTGAGGTCCCTCCAAGAAGATTGTTTTTGAGAGTTCAGGTGGACTCAGTTTGGGGTTTGGCTGTTTGTTTTACAAGCAGGACAAAATGTTGGGCTTTAGGCTGTGAGAGAAACAGGGAGTCGGGCCAGATTTCACATTTATTGTCCACATGCTGGCCTAAAGCTGGCTGGCACTACAATAGGATTGTTTTTTTTCCCCTTAGAACATAACCTGGATCTGTTACTAATGGTCATTATGAGTGTGGTGTTTGCCCAAAAACAGCTGCATCCAAAGTTGCCAAAAAAAGCTGAGTTATAGCACCAAAAGCAGAGGCAAAAAACAGGGAAACATCATTAATTCACGAGTGGCAACATTAAATATGATTTTCTAATATGAGGTGTAAATAACTGTGTAAAACCTTTCTATGTCGGCCCCGAGGAACATAGTCTGCAGCCATGGTGAATAAATGGCAAGAAGTGCAGTCAAATAAACTCAAGCCTGAGGAATGCTGCTTGGGCCCCAGTGATAAATCACAGGCATTTTCAAGGAAACTCCTACCCAACCCTTTACGCCCATAATCTTTCCTACTGAGGTCTCCAACAATGAGAACAACAACTATTGTTGAGAACAATGCAATCAGACCACCAAGCACACTGCTGCCTTTTGTGGTCTTAGTCATTTGCTCTGGGTCAGTGCTTGTAATAAGGTCAGCCGTAGGGATTGTTTAGTTTCGCAGATGTTTCATCAGACATACTTCAGGTTTCATCAGCACTTTAAGATTAATGGGATTAATAGGAAAAATGTGTTTGTAACAATTTGCTCATTATGTGGAACAATATCCGGGCCTTTCATGATATAATCAAGACAAGTATACAAATGGAGGAACTGCAGGTTTCAACATTACTGATGGCTTTGTGACAGCTCACTTCTGTCTCCTAAAATGTATGTATGTGTGGTGAAAATACTGTGCACATGACATTTGTTGGACACTACAGAGGCGATGGACAGGCTGCCAGATAAGGTCAGGCAGTAGTCTCCAAGGACTGTGATGTTTACAGATGACGCTGGGATCTATGGTGAGAGAGTGCAGGGTGTATCAGGGCATCTGGGATGATTTGTGACAGAAAGATAGCAGTAAAAGTGAAAAGGAATGTTTAAAAGTTGGTGGTGAGACCTGTTATGAGTTATGGTTTGTAGACTGTGGTGCTGGAAAAAAGCATCTGGAGGTGGCAGAGCTGAAGATGCTCTTAATACCTTGGGGATGAGCAGGATGGAGAAGATTAAAAATGAGTACAACAGGGGGACAGCTCAGGCTGAGCAGTTTGGAGAAAAGGTTAGAGATGCAAGACCGAGATGGTTTGGACATATGTAGAAGAGGAAGAGAGGATATGCTGGACAATGAGCAAAGAATGGCAGGCAGGAGGAAAAGAGGAAGATCACTAAAGGAGGTTCATGGATGTAGTAAAGGGGGACATGCAGAGGGTGGTTGTGGCAGAGGAGGATGCTAGGGACGGAGTGAGATGGAGGCAGATGATCTACTGTGGCTGAAAGAGCAACTGAAAGAAGAAGAAGGAAGAAAGACTCTGGAGGAGGATGCTGGGGTGGATGGTGGGTGTACAAAGTTTGACTGACTCTTGGTTCCGAGTCCCATTTGTGGTTAGAATTAGACAGCAAAAACATTACACATAAAAAATGGTTGTTTGAACACCACGTTAAGATGTCACGTTCACATCAATAAACTGTAATTACTCAATTTTGTAAGAATATTTTTCAAAAATTCTCATTTTGAATTTCATGTCGAGGATAACGGTTTATGTAGGCCTCGATTGTTGTTGTTCTCATTTCATAATGCAGGATTTTTTTTTTTTTTTTAAGTGGCAGACAAGTCTGCACTGCAGGCTATCTGAGCAATCAGGCTCACAGATCTGCTGCTTGAAATAACTAATATCTAGATGACAAACTTCATAAATATCATCTAGGAAAACTTTGAGATCTTCCAGGTAATCAGCTCGAGGGACATATGGAGGATATGGACATCCAAGTTCAAAAAAGATGAATAAAAATGGATGTATTGAGGGATAGTTTATGAAAAAAAGGGCTGCTGTCATAAATAATAAGATACAAATAAATAAATTAGGATAACTAGTTTACCTATCAAACCTTTAGTCTAAGGAGCTTGGAAAGAAAAGCTTCAAACTTAAAGAAGAAGTGACTCAGTGCTGTCTTTCTGAAATAAAAAGACCTTCCATGATTCACCTTCACAGATATCCGTACTTGGCCACGTGCACTAATCCTCCAACGTATGGTAGAGATGATGGCTTTTGAGCTGTGCACTCATATCAAGCTGGATGAGCTGCATGTATAATATTTATATTTATTTATTATTATTTTGAGGCAGCACAGTGATCAGCACTTTCGCCTCACAGTACATGAATGAAATGAGGCATTTCCCTCTGGGTATTCCAGCTTCCTCGAAGGTCCAAAGGCCTCAGGTGAACTGATGATGACATGATAAATAGACTGACTGTGTTATCCCATCTCTGAAATAGATGCACTTTGCCTCTGTTATCATCAGTTCATCTTAAACAAACTCACACCCAAAGAAGGCGAGGACCTCACAGGACGGTCTGTTTTTGGGTTCTGGGGCACACAGACAGTCCACGCTGTGATTTCCACTACAAAGCCATGTCTGTTTTCAGTGTAATGTTGCCTCAGGGCCTGAAGATCACAACCTTTTCATAATGTTTTTCTGACCTTTTTCCTTGTGCACAGAGACTTCCCCGAATCTTTTAATAATATTATGTTCTGTTATCTGTGAAATCCCCGAATCCTTTCTAATTTTTCTAAAAAATAACATTGTTCATAATTTGTTAAACTACCTTCCCACTCAGGCTTTCACAGTATGATGAACCTCTCACGTCTCTAATCTTCGGAAAGACTAGTCCTCTCTCCCACTCATGCTACTGGTCTGATGCCAGTTAACCCAATCTGATGGGAGATCCTGTGATGAGTGTAGCCAATGTAGCAACTTAAAAAAAACGTGTTGCTGACATTAAGTTAACACTTCCCAGTATTTCAGCATTTCAAGTCTTATTTATGAAACAATGCTCTAAAAACCAAGAAGCTTAAAACAACTTTATGCTCATGCTTCCTAAACACAGAGGCTGTTCCCTGAAGCGGTTTCTCAGTCAGGTGAGAAAGCAGAGCAGCGTAAACCGTGTTTTCCTGTGGGACTCTGGCACCGCTCGCCCAGCAGGGGGTCAGGATGGAGGGACGCTAAGTCAGCACGCTCCTAAACAGAGCCACATGTCTGCAGGTTGAGGCCAGCCAATCAGACTCTGCTGGGTGGACCTGAGCCCTTGAGAACCCACTGGATCATTTACAGCATGAGGAGGGAGAAAGCACCAGTGCATGGCTGGGCTCTACAAGGGAGTGTGCGGTTAGGCTTTTACAAGCGACAAACCTAAATAAACAGGAAACCTGGCTCACATGGACATCACGATGCAGTAAATAGGTTTTTATACTTGCCTGCAGGAGCAACTATAAATCCTGGAAACATTTTGGAGGCTGCCGTAGCTGTTTACAGGCCAAAAGTGAGAGGATGCATGATGGTTACGTACAGCCAAACAGGTCTCGTGTCACTCTATAAAAAAACGGTTTGCAAATGTGTTGCAGTTCAAGAGGTGGAGAATGTGTAAATGAAAAAAAGGGCTCTTGTCAAACTGTCACTGTGTGCAAGAAATAAGATGCGAATGTTCCCAATTTTAAAGTCTGGCATTCACACTGGGAATGACACAGCTGCCCGGTATAAAACGTGTACTGCTCAGTTTCCTGAAGCACCTGTAGAGGAAAAACTGGTTTTCGCTAAGCAACAGTCTGCAGCAGTCGCTCAGCACATTCAGGTTACAGGTCAAAGGTGAGAAAGAAAAGTATGTGGAGGATATTTCTCTTTGCTTTTCCAAGCAAAGCAGTTCAACATGACAGAAAATGCATGTGTAATTCTTTCGTTTTGTTTTGCCAGGCGGGGAAATCCCCAAATTACCGTTTCAATAAAGCCTTGTCACAAAAGCCGTCTGGTTCTGAAGAAGTGGTGAACTAATGTGTTTTTATTGCCCACCAATTCTTAGTCATTGCACGTGGAGGTCATCAAGCTGTCCTGATAACCTTCATTATACTTCCCTCAAAAGAGATCGGGTGGAGGTGGAGGGGTGGGCGTATTAGACTCCTCCAGCTTTAACTGAAGAAGTCTATTACAAAGTAGAATATTTAGACAGAAAACTGCATATGAAGGCACGTGCTTTGAAATTGTGAATAAAAAGCAGTAGAAATCCTGATCTGTTAGAGCAGGGGTGTCCAACTCCAGGCCTCGAGGGCCGGTGTCCTGCAGGTTTTAGATGTCCTTGATCCAACACAGCTGATTACCTCCTCGACATGTCTTGATGTTCTCCAGAGGCCTGGTAATGATCTAATCATGTGATTCAGGTGTGTTGACCCAGGGTGAGACCTAAAACCTGCAGGAAACCGGCCCTCGAGGCCTGGAGTTCGACACACCTGTGTTAGAGCATTAGACTGAGCGGTGCGTTTTTTCTATCCAGGTTTGGTTTTACTGCTGCAGTAGTGCGTTTGGGATCATTGTCAGGCTGAAAATGGAGCTGTTGCCAATCAGATACTTTTCACGTAGATTTGCAGGGAAAATCAAAATCTTATGGTAATTTTCAGCAGCCCCAAACCATGACAGAGGCTCCACTGTGTCTCACAGACAGGTATTGTTGTAATAGGGGTGCAGGTACCTCTCCTCTGACTCTCCTCTGTACATACTGACAATTTCAAATTTGGATTCATCGCTCCACAAGACCTGTTTGCAAATTAATATAATTTGACATACCTCAACCTTTTCTCCCCATTTCCCTTCTTTAAGAATGGCTTTTTAAGGACACGCTGCACATCATGCTTTTTGCCCTTTGGGAATCACCTTGTTGTTGCAAAAATACTTTAAAAATGTAAAACCCTGTCTGAAAAAAAATAAAAATGGGAAATTGTGTTTTTTTTAGTTCCTTGTGTGCCCTCATGTGCTTAAATGACTCATAGATCAGTGATTAGTGGCGTAACAAACAAAAAACCTTCCTCTGAAAAAGGTCATGAACAAGGCCTGGACTACAAATGAGTGAAAAGCAGCCAGTGTCCAAAAAACAAAAAGCACAAAAAAAACATTCAGGAAGTTTGGCTTGGACCCAAAATCTAAAGAAATAAGGTCTGTGAAGACTTTTGCACAGTACTGTATGGTAAAAAAAATTAACAGTGTCTGAGTAGGTATGTAAAAAGCTCCCTTTTTAAGTTCTTTTTCACCTTTTTACCTGCTCAGCTCTCTAAAGATTAACTTTATTGCTCTTAAATGTGTGAAATAACAGAACAGATCTGTTCACCCCATCCTTGCAAGTTTGGGAAATTGTCTTCATTAAATACCAGTAAAAACAGGCTTTTCTAAAACACACGGAGGCCTCCAGCCAGACACAGACGTGCGTTTGCAGCCTAATCGCATCCTGATCGCTTTGGGTCGTCTTCTGTTTTGCTGTCAATCACCTATCTATGCCTCACAAGCAGCGACGTGAAGATTATAGGCGTTTAATGTAAAACGAAAGAAAGACAAACAAACAAACAAAAAAAAAAGCAGCAAAAGCTCCCTCTGAACAGGAATTTTACAAGAAACGGGGCAGCTTTTCTCTCAAAGCTTCACATATTCCAGTGTAGTAAGAAAAGAAACCTGAATGTGCACGGTGCCGATGTGCTGGTGTTTTTGTGGCGTGAGGTCAAGTTCATCAACATGTTTTTCCAAAAGCCTGAAGGGAAAATGAAAATGGACAAACCTCATCAGACAAACATTATTCAAAGCAGAGGAATTTCTCCCTGTCAAGGATGGACGGGGTTTTTTTGTTTGAAACTCTTTGTTTTCAAACAATTGGACCGAGACAAACACAACCGGCTGTACTCAGCTGATTTATTGTGCAGATTAAATTTTTTTTCATCTAGTCAGACAGTTTGAAAAGGTAGAAAAGAAATGCGTACTTATTGAAATTCTCACTGCAACTTTTTGGACTCTGGAATACATCTTACAAAAAAAAGTACATTGCTCAATTTGCTTCTTTTCCTTTTTTTTTTTTTTTTTAAGCACTCCAAAATTACACTGAGCAGCAACTCTTACGTTGGACGTTATTGGTCCTCCAGGACTCTTTTTGTGGTTCTGCGTCATGTTCCTCACAGAAGAAAAAAATAATATATATATATATATCAATCTGCTCCAGCTCTGTTCCCTCCTCTGAAAACCCTGTAAAGTGTTGGAGAGTTACAAAATGAGTCGAGAAAAAATACAATCAGTCTGACGCCAAAAGCTGTCCATTTACGAGTCGCCGCTCAGGAACGGCGTGAGCTGATTTTTCCAGGACGACGTCCCTCGGAGAAGCCCCGGTCTAAATTAAGTTCCAAGAATTATTTCTGAAAGCTTCCAAACTTCTGGGGTTGTTTGGGTCTGCAGACCTGATCGAGTTCCCTCTTTTGTGCGAATTATCAAAGCCCCTTTCAGACATCCTTTCCAATCATCCGATTTCATATCCAAAACAAAAAAAAGCACCCGGGGCACTTTTCTATAAAACACCACGTGAGATTATGACTGCATGTTGTTAGTGGTATGACAGATTTTTAGATTTTATATCGCCAACTATGCTCCTAACTTTAAATAAAACAAAGATGTTGTGATTTGTTTTCATGGGAGGCTCCGTCCTCTGAGCCTGTGTGTGACACTCGGTCTTTGGAGAATGGGCACAGGTTCATTGAGTCTGCAACATTATGAGCAAAGCTTTTGGGAATTTCTGCAGAAGGAAAATCACCTTTGATAGAATTTCTTGGGGGTGAAAACACGTCAAACCGGTTCTTGATGAGATATCAAACTAGTGGTAAAGTTGTAATAGGTGCAAAAGAGGCCGTGAGGAACATAACAATAAAGGTTTCATTCAAAAAGATGGCTGGAGGCAGTGATGTCATGCATAATGTCTAAAAAGGGCTTTTAAGTCTGGTGTTTAAGGCATTTTCAATATCTTTTCTGCTGCTACTCATCTCTATGACCCCCTCAGAAGTTGCAGGTCCTTTGGGTTGACTTTAAATGCAGTGTACTTGCTCAGCTGTATGTTTATGAAATGATATTTAAATGTCTTAGAAAGTAGAAAGTCCACCATACTGTAACATCGTATGCTGGGAGAAACTGCTTTCCAGCTCTCTGAAGCCGGACTAGAACTAATCCTTTCACCTCGCTCCCACATCTGGTGATAAAAACCACATGTGCCGTTAGCTGCGGGGACGAAAAGAGCCTAACAAACTAATACTTTATACAAAATGAAACACTAACTAAAGTCCACTGTGTCCGAGGCCTCGAACAAATCGCCAGTCTGCTTTTCCCAAAGTGAAAATGTGCGCTGCACCCGTCAGGGTCTCTTAGCATGGAGTGACTACGGCTGGTCGGGGGGGCTTGCGGCGGCGGCCTCGTCGTTGCTGCTGTCCACCTCCTGCTCCATGGGGCTGTCCTCCTCCAGCTGCTGGCTGGTGTAGTTGGTGATTTCCAGGAAGCCGCTGGGCTCCACTACCACGTTAGACTGGCTGGAGTCTGGCAGGATGGAATACTGAGGAATCACCTGCATGTATGAGAAAGATCGGGCTCAGAGTAAGTGAAAATAGTCCCTCTCAGACTTTTTTTTTTCCACTCTAGACTCTGTGTGACATCACAGAGAGGGGATATCCCTAATATGGTCCTCTCAGTCTGCAGTGGAGTATACGATAAATGAGTCACAGAATAAACAATAGAACTAGAAATAAGTAACCAAATGTAAGTTATGTCAATACTGAGCATATAGGTTTGCATATACAGTGTTCGTTTTCCCTTTTCCTGTTCTGGGGGAATCACTCCATTTTCCGACATTTGAGACTGTGAGTGCCTTCTTCTGGGCTTTATCATCAGGTAGTGATGCTTTAAGATGGTATTTTCCATCCTTGTTGACACTTTTTTTTCAGCTTTGACTTAAGGAAACAAAACAGGACTTTCAGGGAAATCCACCTGTTCACCTTTGTTTCTGAGAATTAGACGAGAAGATCGATACAAGTCAGAGAAACTGTTTAGGCTTCAAAGACGAAAACCTTTTCTGTTTTACAGTTTCATACAAAGGATACTTAACATAGTAATAGTAAAGCTGGGGAACAGTAAATTACATATTCTTCAGTGGCCAGGTCAGTTACCTGATCGGAGCCTAACAGAGCTGAAGACAGCTGCAGTAAACACCTGGCAGAGCATTTCAAGATATAAAAAACAATCCTTGGAAGTTTTTCCATTTTTTGAGCCTCTGAAAATCAGGGACTGTGTCTTAAAATTGCAGTTAACGCAAAATCTTTTAAATTAAAGCTGAAAGTCTGCACTTCCGCTGCATATTGGTTTATTTGCACACAACTCAGTTGATTTTAAAATTACAGGCAAAAGCACAAAACTGTCAGTCCAAATACTTATGGACCTAACTTCTTCACTCTTTCCCCCTTGGACGTCTCGGAAACCCTCGTTTCAGCCCTGCTTTTAGAACAAATTGACCGACTGAGCATGAGAGGTTAGTGAGGGTGTTCCACGTCTTCACCGACGTATACTGAGGTGTCAAAACCCGTCTTTGAGGGTACGGAGAGGTCGTCAAATGTTGCCCTTGTGGGGGAAAGTGTTAAGAAAAATGTTTGCTTAGCGTGAGATAAAAACACAGGACCAGCTGCTCCATTAGACGAGCATTTGCAAATAAAATCTGTTGGCATGAAAACCTGATTTAAAAAAGGCGTTTGGCATGGGTGTGTTTGCTTGTGACTGTGCTGAGTTCATTTAAACAAATAATAAATAAAGCCCTGTCTTTGTTGACTCTCTTTAATAGTTGCACATGCTGCCTAATGAAGGATCAGAGGACGGCGTTTATGGTTGTGGTGAAAAATGTTTCAGTTTTGGCTGAAAATCAGCTGCTTAGTTAACCAAGGACTTTTTAAAGTTTATAAGTATCTGATTATCATTATCCACCGTCCATTAAAAAAACACTTGTGTGCTTTCACTTTGATAACGTGGCCATATCATGTGCTCTTTGTGCAAAAACGTTTATCTGCTGTCTGATTTATCTTCTCAGTAACGTACAGTACAAAACGTACCTCGATGACTTCCAGGTCTTCCTTGCTCCTCTGCGCCGTGAGGCCCTGCAGGCAGCTGAACTGCTGCGGCTTCGAGTGGGAGTGATGCATGGTGGCCCCGGAGCTGCTGATGAACTGGCCCGAGTCCAGCGTGCCGGACACGGCCTGGACCTCCAAAGCTTTCCCCAGAGGGCCGCAATCGCTGGAGGAATCCACCACCATGGGCTCCGTGCTTGGATCGATCTCCGCCTCCATCATGGAGATCTTTAGGATGTCCGACACTGAGGGCTTGTCTCCAGAAGGCCCGGAGCTGGACTCTGGGATCAGTTTGGCAGAAGCCTCCCCGCTGCTGAAGACGGGCGACGAGTGGTGGGAACTGCCAAAGGTAATCTTGGTGACGGTGGCACTCTGCGTGATGATTGGCTGCTGCAGTGACAAATTAGAAGAAGTACTTGTTATTACTGAATTACTACAGCTGACCTCTGGCAGGAGGAGAGACAGTAACTAAAGCAGGTCCTGATAAGAAGATCATAATGAACTGAAATGATAATCAAAGGCACGTATGCAGGCTCTGTACGTGCTACAGCTCAGCCAAAGACAAGATAAGTGTATTTAAAAGTCAGATAGTAGGAAAGCTTGCTGTATGGCTCACAAGCTCCAAATATACAGACACCGAGCTCTTGCTTCAGTCCAACTGTGACAAATGAGCTGATTTGTTATTTGTTCTGGCCACCAATCGGCCTTTGGTTGCCGTGACAGATAACAGAGAGAAGCAGCAGCTGCAGCCAGCATTAGCACAGCCATAAATTAATTTCCCCTTGTTTATCAGTGTGTCACATGAGGGGAAAAAAACAAAAAAAAACAAGAGGTTCATTCCATTTGGCTCAAACGTAGGGAAATCCCAGCACCGAAACATGCACTGCTTATTATTAGATGCTGAGAATTACTTGGGAATGCTGTGGATTCCCTTTTGTAGACTCAGGGAAGCTTTTAAGAACAATAATCCAAGTTGGAATTTTGAACATGTCTAGAGGAACGGTGTCAAACTCGTTTTAATTCACGGGCCAAAACCATGAGCCAAAAGTTAAATACACCCTTTGCCACATTTAACTTCATAATGTGTCATTTTTATAACTACTTAGAAATGAACAGGAAGTTTACACATGATATAAAAAGCACATTCCCTTTCTTTACTAGATTCACACCTCCACATTAACATCTACAAAACCACACGTTGGGTTTTCATTAATAATGAAAGTATGTCACATTGTTTAGTGATGTTCAGCATTTAAATTACCTCAGTTTGAACTTTGAATTCACTTCTATTCTTGTATTGGATTACAACGACACCATGCAATTAAAATAGAGAAAGCGGGCTTTGAAGGCTTCATTCTGGGCCCTGACCCACATTTTCCATCGGTGCTCTACAGTGATGTTATTGAAATACTGCTCACCGTTTTTAATAGATGTACAGCAGTTATTTAATGCACTGAGCAGCAAAATGCAGCTGATCTCTTTTGATAAACATAAGGTGTCACTCAAATTGATATCGCCCCCTGGGAGAGTGGGAGATAAAAAGGGGAGGCTGGGTGTAGGCCTCTCCCTTTTATCTCCTAGTCATGGGACTGGATGTATGTGTTTGTGGTCGTGGATCGGGACAGAAGTGAAAATCCACTCACGTGTCACCCTCGACAGGTTTTATCAGGTGACTTAACAGGAAGTCATCATGACAAAATAAAAGAGAGAAGCTGTGGGCATCAGCTGCCTCTGGAAATTTACTCCTGGTGAGCAGGTGTAAAATCCACTCACCTGGCTGGAGGCGGTTTTGTCGGTGCTGACGGGGTGGTGTGCCTGCAGCGGAGGAGGGTGGGACATTGAGGTGTGCAGGGGCCGGTGGTGGGATGTGGGGGCCTGCTGGAGCTTCGGGAGCTGTGGCGTCAACATGGGCTTGGTTGGCGTGCTCGGAGTGGTGGCCTTGGCCCCGGCTGGGGTCGGTGCGCTCACAGGTCTGTCTTTAGGGCTCTGGGTTAATGTTTGGGGTTTGGGCTGACTCTGCTCTCGTAGCTTGGGGATTTTCTTAGTCAGAAGAGGAGTAGAAGGGAAGGTGGTGGAGGAAGAGGAAGGCTGGCTGATCTGAGGTTTGCTCTGCAGCTGCGGTGGCGTCTGCTGGGTGGACGTGGAGGTGGAAGGGTGCCGGCTCTGCTCGGCCTCAGCCTGGCTCAAAGGCGGCGGCTGAGCGCTTGCAGAGTGGGCGGGTTGCTTGGTGGGTTCTGAAGCTGGTTGGGTGGAGCGGTAGAACAAGCCTGTCTGGGGGTCCAAAGTGTCTCCTTCCAACTCTCCCGCCTCTAATACAGCCTCAGGTTTACCATGACTGTCAGAGTGCTGGAAAAAAAGACACATACATGACGCTGTTAACGGTCAGCAGGACAAAAATACGACACAGGAGAATTTTATGGAGAAAAGACTGTACAGAAAGATGGACGTAGCCATTGCTCATCCAATTGATTTGCGCTGTATTGTTTTTTCCATCTTGACTTTTTGAAACAAGATGCACCATTGAAGTGTGGCTCTGACTGAGAAACGAGGAGCACTGTGCACTGATACATAGTGACCTGACAATCAAAAGGTAGACCCGCCCTAAAGCGTTCCCTGCTGTATCATTCCTCTGGAGGCTAACGAGAACCTAACCCATTTACTAAATTCATTCATGTTGCATTCAAAAAGGCTTGAAAGTAGCAACTGAGCCCATAAACTAATCCGGAAAATGTTTTCCGAGGTCTTGGATGAAGTAGGGCTGTTATTTTCCACGCACAGGAGGACAGATACGATTTTTTTTTAAGATAAGAGCAATATTGGAATATGTCAATTAACTAACTGAGCATTTTATGGCTTACAGTGTTTTCTGAAAACCGTAAGTAGTGACCAAAAGACGATACTAATATTAATGAGTGTTTTTAAGTTGATTTTAAAGATTAGGCACAAGAATATTGATAAATCATTAATTTGTAGAGGTGGGAATCACCATATATCCCACGATGCGATATTATCACGATACTTAACGCACGATACGATATTATTGCAATTTTTAAAAATATTTTGCGATATTCAGATTCTGTACATAAAGGTAAACTTTATCAATATTCATTTTATCTAATATCAAAGTCTCACACTCAGTCTTTCTCTCATTTCAGTCAGTTTTATTGTTGACAAACTGAACGGTTTGTATTACAGTCTAGTCCAACTTAACTGAATGCATCCATCTGGTACAATTATAGCTATTCTGAACTATGCAATTTATGATAACTATGCAGCCCATTCAGCAACTGAAGAATTTGACAGTAAATTAAAACAAAATATAATTTTACATTAAATAAAAAAGTTTTAAACTTAATTTAAATAAAACATGTCTTAAATTAAAATAAGTAAACGGTCATGTTTATTGCTGCCAAAAAAAAAGTTAAACACATTTGGACAGTGAAGGAATGTCAGGATTCTTGCTCAGAAAAAAAGAGCTGATCCAAATGCTCTGAAGTCAGTTCCAGTCCACAAAAACTTTTTTTGTAACAAAATATCGATTTCTGCTGTCCCTGTATCGATACATTATTAGCAAACAAAATATCACGATACTACACAGTATCGATTTTTACCCCCACCCCTATTAATTTGTGCGTGGAATGTTCATACACATTATGCATAGATGGGCCAATGTCCTGTGGAGAGACAAGACTGATGTGGAGATGTTTGGCCATAATCCATAGCACCGTGTTTGCGGAAAAACAGACGCTGCACATCAGCACAAACACTGCATACCAACTGTCAGCACGGCAGAGGATGGCTTATTGATTTGGGTTTGTTTCACAGCCACAGGACCTGGGCACCTTGCAGCCACTGAGTAAGGTATGCATGAAGCCATCTGTTTGACACTTCAAGCTTGGATCATGTAACAGGACCGTGATTCCAAGCACAGCAGGAAATCTACAAGACAAAGTCCAGACCTCAATCTGATGGTAAAGCTGTGGCAGAACCTTAAGAGAGCTGTGCACAACTGAATGATCAGTGAACTGAAGCAACTTTGTAAAGAAGAGTGGGCCAAATTTCTCCACAATGATGTGAGACAAAGTAACGCACTGATAGAAGTCATACAGAAAACAGCAACTCATGTTATTGCTGCTAAAGGTGGACCTACAAGCTACTGAATCACGTGGATTAATTAGATTTTCACAGGAAGTCCATAAAGGGGATGTTTATTTAATTTAAAAGGTTCTCTGTGCAACATTAAAAAACCCATCAAACTCAACTGTTTGTTTTTATACTTTTTCAAAAGCTGAAGACGCTGCACTTTGTGGCAACTTGCTCTCGGTTTCTGTCCTCTGACACCAAACAATTGTTTAAAAAAAACAAACAAACATGGAAACCAAGACAATAACTGCAATATAAATAAGAAAAAAAACTGCACTGCCATGCTTTCACAAAGAACAAGAGAAAAATTCCCAGGAAGCATTTTGTCTCCGGTGGTAATCCACCAAACCAGATGAAAGGTTTGCATTGAAACTACTACTTTCACGCAGAGAAACCGTTCCCGTGAAAGCAGTTTACACCAGTTTTCTGTGGATCGGAGAGGAGCTCAGATATATTTGTAGAACAAATGACACAAGGTTTGACCCGTTTCTCTGCAACACATTTATACATTGATATTTATTTTGTACCCTTAAGACCAAAGTCCAACCCTCACCACGTGTGACGCTGGAGCCGCAGAGGAGACAGCAGCAGGTTTGGTTACCACAGCAACTGTGCTTGTTTTATATGGCTTCCCCAGCTGCTGACTGGAGGACATAACCACCTCTTCATCCTGCGAGGGCACTCCCACTCTGGTGGCTTTTCCTGCAGTGAAATTAGTCATTCTGTCAGATGATGAGGTATTAAAAGTAGTAGTGGGTTTCACACACACACTTCAGCTTCCGTCACTAAATGACCTAAAAAGGAGAACCATGTTTCACAAGCTGCCCACTGCGAGGTTTTAGTTTGAACTGTATTTCATTCCACTGAAATCATGACTGGCACCAAAAACAGGAACTGCAAAGTGCTGAATATGAAGCATGATGGAGAGGACTACCTCCTGCGACGTATTCAGCGGTGGGTTCAGCCTCTGAGGTAGAGGGTTTGGGGGATTCAGGGCTGGGCTTCTTCTCCTGGGCCAACTGGATGGGCACAGCCATCTGGCTAAGGTCGATGGTGTGCTGCCTGGGTTTGGATTCTCCCTTTTCCTTCACTGTCAAGACGAACAACAGTGAAATTCAGCATCATTTACCAATTCAGTCATGTTTACAGCTCATATTCACTGTTAACTTCATCTGATTATTTCCAACTTGTGCTCGACGTTAGGCCCGAGCGAGGGCTAGCAGACAGAAACTGTTCCTATAAATGTGCATTTAAAGTTTCAGGGTTTTTTGGCACCATGCCTGTATACGCCGGGGTTAGAGCGCCAACTTTCTCTCTGAGCAATCACCTTAGTTTTAAATCCAGCTGATTTTTGTTTTTGACACTTGAACGGAAAGTTCTGTTTGCCTGCATAATCCAGATTTCAGTGGTGCAGACCAGCTGCTTGACTTATTTGGCTCGAGCGTCTCAGTAAATAGCATAGTTTAGTAACACTAAAGCAGATAAAGCAAGTGTTAGCTTGACTAACTGTAGGCTATATTTAGACTTGCTGAGAGAGCTGCTAAGCACCACAAAATACAGCCTACACTCAAACTGACACTTTTAAATTGGCTAAAACACATTTTGACGCGTAACTTCATAACAGCAGTGTGTTTAACATCTGTGTCTGCGGCATGTAGTGATTCTCCCCTTCACTCTTAACCTGGAAGAAGTGAGCAGCGAGTGGGCGAAAGTTCCAGCGCACTGGTTACCTGTTTGCAAAGTCACAGGTGGAGAAACTTATAACTGCTAATAAAGCTGGGAGGCAGTCTTGTTTCTGTAGAAATGCAAAAAAACAAAAGAAAAACCCCTAAAAAACCCAATGATAACATTGTAAATAGCATGTTCATGATACGATACACCTTTGAGGTCTGGTGTACCATTTGCCACGAGAAGCTCTTTGTTATCACAGATATAATTTGTGTTTTGATTGTTGAATCCAAGCTAACACGGAGGCGTGGACAGGAAACTACAGAAAGTCGCTGAACCGCAAACAGGCATCTTGTAAAACAGGTAAAGTTGACTGTGTGGAAACCCTTTTTATAGAAACGTAATCAAAGCACAATAGTTTCTTTACTCGGTGGTGTGCAACTCTTTTTGCTGACTAGCTAAAAACCGTGGAGGCTCCATGAACGTGCATTTCACTTAAGCGTTTCAAAAGTAAGTAAAGGTTGACTGCCACATCGGTTTTGGAACAGCTGGAACAAATTAAAACCGTTTCTTATAATAAGGAAGATCTGCTTTCCTGGCAGAATCGGGGGGAAACAACAACAAAATAATTACGATAAATATCTGTGTTTTTTCTGTGAATCACATCTCAGGTTTTTTTTCGTAACAGGGAAGTTATATTAGATCTCAGAGATATATACAATTAAAACTCCATAAAGCACTTTTAATGTGCATACAGACGAAAAAAAAAAAAAAAAAGCAAATTGGGGGATTATACCCCTGAGCTGCTGGGCTTTTAATTTGAAACATATGTGCAGGAAGTGTTGAGTTACACTGTCTCCTCTTAAAAAAAAAATCCAAACAAACTGCAAAGTAAAACCAGAATTGGGATAAATGAATATGTGAGACCAATATTAACGATAAATTGAGCACCAGAGCGACGAGTACGGCAGTTTTTGGACCGCTATGCTGCAGAAATATACTCTATAAACTCAAATATGATACTATGACCTAAAACAGATGCCTTTAACCCTCCGAGGTCTAAAAAAACACCCCACCCCACCCCCCCCCCCCCAAAAAAAACAAGACATCATCCAAACACAGGGTTAGGTTAGATTAAGGTTACTTCTTTGCCGATAATTTGGACCTCATTTCGTTAATGTGATCTCATTTTAAAAACATACAAAAAGCTCGTTGTCTCCAGTTCATGACAGCTTTATAAAAATTTATGTATTTTGAGTATTAACGCTCTAAAGAGTTTTACAGACAACACTGGGTATTACCTTCATTATGGATCAGGTTTTGCGCACTAAACAGCAATTACCTCTTTGGGAATTTTCACTCACAGCCAGATAAATGCTATCGGCTGCTCCGCGGTGCCGCTAATGTGAGTATTTAAATATTTTAAAAAAAATTCCCACCTTCAAATATTCCATGGGAAACCTTTACCTTTGCATTTGCTTACATCAGTCCTGTTCCACAGGTCTACCATCCAATGAGCTCAGTATCTAAGCAAAGCCTCGAGCACGAAATGCATAATTACTGTTGGCCAGCAGCTCTTCGTGCTTCAGCAGTTTCAGGAATGTGTTGAAAATTAGTTTGACACTTGAGGCGAACACCTCCTGTGTTTGTATTTCTGATGAAGCTGAAGCATTCGAGCTGTTTTTTTCGAGCTCCTCTGAACTCTGCTGAATCAGCATGTGCACTGGTGGTAAACCCCCACCTCTCCTCTCCTCTTCCTGTGACACCTGCAGCTTTTTCTGTGACGTGATGGCTCACCTGATATCTGCTGAAGTTCAAGAAGAGCTTTTATGGTGGAAGTGGCCGACTGGGATTCCCCGCCAGATACCTCCTGGTAGATGATGGTGGGGCTGGACTCCACAGCTACTTCCTGCTCAGTCCAATCCTGCTCTCTGGAGGACACCACGTGCACTACAGGCTGCGCTTCTGAGGAGCGGACAGTTTTTGTTTTTTTAAACCAGCGGTTACACATCACATTTCAGTCAACAATCCTGAGGCAAACACCACAGAAGCAGTAGTTTATCTCCAATCTCTGCGTCATGGGAAAAGTAAAGGGAGGCATACCTTGAGCGCTGCCCTGGGAAGCCTCGCTGACTAAGCTGCTGGCCTCTGCGAGGCTGCCGGCATCATCCTTTGTGGTCCCGTCCTGGCCTGGGGTCTGACCCTGACTCAGTTCGGCGGAGCGGGTCACCTGCTGCAGCGTCTCAGTGACCAGCTGCCGGGTCTGCTCGCTCACCACCGCTGTCTGGAAGACCGGCTTCGGTTTGATGAGAACCTGCAGGAAACCAGAGGAGCATACAGTGTCCTGAAAGCTGTTGACTGGTGTATGCTCCTCATTATACTTGATAAGGAACTATAGTCCTAATGAGTGAAAACACAAGCCTGAAAGCAAGCGTTTGCCTCTGTAACCTCCTGTTGTGGCAGGCCAGATGTTTCAATATCCGTTCAGACTTCCACTACTTTCCATCTTTCTTTCCATCTCTCTCTCTTCCTCCACGCAGTCGGTCACAACGAGTCTTTCAATGTTAACATTTTACAATCTTTTCACTCACTTTTTTATATCAATAACACATCAAAGGTCAAACCAGAATGTCGACACACATTTTTATTGATCTGCACTAAACAACCTCTTTATCACCTGGCTTGTTATCACTTCTTCTTTTTACTTTATTGTAACACAAGAGCACTTTTGATGCCATTTTTGCATCATGACGCCTGTGATTTCTTGGCTGCTGTTGTGTGGGATGTGTTCTGCTTTGCACTAAGCCTTACTGGGATGTAACTGCCTCCATCGCCCTAATCAAACGCTTTTACGCAGTTTTTCTGTTTTTTAATAATAATAATAATAATAATAATAATAATAATAATAATAATAATAATAATAATAATAATAATGGATTGCATTTATACAGCGCTTTTTGAGACCCTCAAAGCGCTTTACAATTCCATGATTCATTCACACACTGGTGAAGGCAAGCTACAGTTGTAGCCACAGCTGCCCTGGGGCAGACTGACAGAAGCGAGGCTGCCATATCGCGCCATCGGCCCCTCTGGCCAACACCAGTAGGCGGTAGGTGAAGTGTCTTGCACACGGACACAACGACCGAGACTGTCCGAGCCGGGGCTCGAACCGGCAACCTTCCGATTACAAGACGAACTACCAACTCTTGAACCATGATCGCCCTTTTTTTGTTTTTTTTTGTTTTTTTACGTAAGACAACATTCGATCAGGGATGTTTTGCTTCCACGAGCGTCTCTAGCTTGCTTGCCACCATCCTCGCACACCATCAGTGAGCTTCACCTGACTGAACCCGTCAGGGCTCCTTTTCTTTATATGTTACACTGTAATAACTCCCACTGTCTGGCATCTGTTTGAACAGAGTCACCTTCGGCTGAACTTTTATAAATGATATAGAATTTGCCTCTCTGTGGGAAATGGAAAATTAGGTTAAGTACACAGTGACTCAGTGGTTCCTCAGTAGCATTCAGGAACCATAGGCCCATGTTGCAAATCTGCTGCGTCACAATTGTGTAAAGATTTGTGCGCAAGATCTGACGTGTTAGGCGTTGTTCCTACAACGTCATTATTAATGCTTTTCATGGGTTCTTATTACAAAAGGCTCAAGTTATGTCATAGCTTTGCATGTTCCAGGAAGAATACTACTTCCCCTTAATATGGCCTCAAAATAATGCACAACTAATGTGATAACGTAGGCAAAGCAGTTGTGTCATGTAGTAGACCGCAGACGAGACAGCCTTGAGTTATTTTTGAAAAGGTAGATTTCTGAAAACTCAAACTAGACTAATTGAAATAAAATAAGTCAAACCTGACTTTTCGGTGCTTTTTGACGGGACATAAATTCCAATCTCCCAGGTGAAAGGAACCCACAAATCCACCACAACCTGTTAAACTGATTCAAATCTTTGCATCGTGGCGTTTACGTTTTTCCCTTAAAGCTGGCCTTGGAACCACATCATCATACGTGAGCACCAGATGCATCACACACGCACAACATCTACCAGGGATAGCCCTCCTGGAAGAATCCTGTCATTTATATTCTCTCATTAAAAGGGAGACTCCTTTGCAGTTTTATTACAAAACTAAACACAGAGGACAGGATTACCATGAACCGGTGCAGAGAAACGGAGACGGATTGGCATGACAATAAAACTGGCCACCTTTAACATAGTTTACTGTGTGCACAAATGGAGAAACACAACTGTGTGGGTGCAACTCTCACTGCTTATGTGCAGACACACTGTTGCTGCTGCCAGGAAGTGCTTCCTTCCCTCTTAATGGTAACAAGAGATGGCTACACCAGCGAGTGCACCATTGGTCAAGCCATCCTCATCTTTACAGTTCTTCTAAGGCTTCTCGGTTGTTGTTACAAGTGTAACCCTGGTTAAGGATAATAATAATAATAACATGTATAAAGATATAGTAGATTCTTTTTTAATTTTTTTATACTTCAGATTTATTTGTGTTGTGTAGTCCAATGGCGAGTAAAATGTTCCAAAATATGTGCACCATCTAAAGAGTCTGTTCTGAATGACAATGAAGTGGCTATTTTATGTAGTGGGCTAATAACAGCCTCCATAGCCAGCTTAATGTTTGGGGGATCCCCCCTCAAGAAAAGAGAAATTCTAAAAACTTTTTTTGCAAATAAACAATAACATAAAATATCTGATGGCGAGGCCTGATAAAAAAAAATTTAACAAAAAACCCAGAGAGCGTGCAGCTCTTAAATGTCCCATAAGGCTAATTTGTCGTTAGTGACACAATAAAGTTCACTTTATAAATAAAGCACAGCTTTGCCTCGAGTCAGACGGCTTATCGGAGGCAGCAAGTTGCTTCTTATCAAACATTTTACAGCGGAGTTAGTCGGAAGACGTTATTTAGACTACGAGTTTCTTACTCATGAACGCTGACATTAGCTGAGTCATTTTTCCGTCTGCTTCAGCGGCTGCTGAGTAACTAGGTCATAAACGTCGAAACTGACTGCTTGAGAAAAACAGTTTAAATATTACAGAAACTGGAAACAAACTTTGGTAAACAGGTGTCATGTTCGTCACTGGAAAAGAGAAAAGAGACGCTGGTATTTAAGCCAGTTAAGAAAATGTGGCAATTAGTGGTTTCACTCCAACTGCACAGCAGATTAGCACTGTGGGTGTTTAACTCGGTAACTACAGTACTCATTACTCACTGACCACAGTTTCCCCTCGATGACTAAAAACGAACCTTGAATTCTGAATTTAGACCTTTTTTTTGAGAAGTCTGATATTGAAACAATGACAAAGTATTTGTGAATCAATCTGAAAAAGACAAAGAAAAAAAAATCTGCAGAACTTGTGATTTATGTTTTTGTTATTAGAGAGATATTTTTAACACTGTGTGGCTGACAGCTCGTGTTTTCATTAACCCTTCACTCTAACTTTGTGTGTTTGCAGCACAAAACGACCTGGAAACCAGCGTAGTGGGACTTACCCTCTCAGAATATTTCTGACAATTTTATCTTGAATTCAAATTCCCCCTAAAGGTCTTGAAATATCAGGCGGAGGCTGCAGGCTTTAGTCTGAACAACCTTTTTGTGGGTGTTTCTTCTTAAATTACTATATATGCTTTCGCTAGTCATTTAACATCTGTCAGAAATCTAAGAATTTCTCCAGAAGTTTTCAAAAATAGACAAAATAAAACCCCCCTAGGAACTGAAAGAGGTCAACGACAGTGGCAAAAAACAAATTAGAGCTCAGGAGATACTAATAGCATACAAAATACAAAAAGTCCACTGGCCACAATACCTGTGTCACCTCACTCTGCAGTTCCCCTCTGGTGAGCTTTAGCCTCTTTCAGCTCACTGTTTTGGCTTTTACAACCTCCAGTTTGAATTCAGGCTCAGCTAAAGTCACATTACACACAGATTCAACAAGTTGCTCCCTCGGAGATAATGGTCCATATTGGCATGACAGCATCACACAGTTGCTGCACATCCTGCTGCACCAGATCCCAAAGGTTCTCTAGTGGAGTGAAATCTGGTGACTGTGGAGGCCATTTGAGGACAGTGAACTCATTGTCATGTTCAAGAAACAAGATGATCTGAGCTTTGTGACATCCTGCTGGATGCAACAACACTCAGGCTGTGGTGTTCAAAATGTTCAGCAGAAAGTCTGACCCCCCCACAGCATTACACCAGCATCAAGAGCAGCTCTGAGCCTTTGATAGAAAGTGGGACTTAACCATGCTTTAATGTTATTTGTGTACTGCCCAATAAATTCTGACCCTACAATCCAAATTGCAGCAGAAATTGAGACCAGGCAATGTTTTTCCAATTGTGTACTGTCCAATTTTGCTGAGCCTGTGCGAACTATAACCTGAATTTTCTGTTTTCAGATGTCAGGTGATCTTCTGCTGCTGTAGCCCACCTGCTCTTCTGCATACCTTGTTTGTAACAACTGATTATTTGAGTAACTGTTGCCTTCCTATCAGCCTGAAGCAGTCTGGCCATTCTCCACAGACCTCTGACCTCAACAAGGCACGGCCACTGACAAGATATGTTCTCTTTTTCCAAGAGAATCCAAGTAGATCAGCAGTTTATGGACTGCTCAGATGAGCCCATCTGGCACTGACAATCATGTCACTTAAATCACTTGTCTTCCTCAGTCTGATGCTCAATTTAAACCACATCCCTACATGCACTGAGTTGCTGCCGTCTGACTGGATGATTAGAGATGTCCACTAAAAAGCAATAGAACAAGTGTACCTATTAAAGTGGCCCATAAGTATGTTCTTGGTGAAAAAAGTAATGAAACATCGAAAGGTTTTTAATTACTGTGGGGAAAAAAAAAATCAGTGGACACAATTTGTGGGTCACATCTTTCAACTGACGCATCTGCCTCCCTGTTTCTCTGTGTGTGCTTGATGTCCAGACACGTATCCCTTTTGATAACACGATCAACTTAAGGGCGATAACATGTCAGTGTTGTGGTTACAGCTCGTTGCTGTGCTCAGACAATTGGCTAATGCAGGTATAATACAGCAGGCCAGAAACATGATCATGTCACAATGCAGTCTGCAGCTGTTTGACCAACAGCAGCAGATCAAATAACTACCACAGCATTCAGCTCTGTGTGATAAGGGGAAGTTGAGGGAGAAACAGGAAAGGTAAGTGTTAAAGCTCCTGCTATACATCTGCCTATAGAACAAGGGGATTTTTTCCCCTTCTGCTTAAGTAGCTGTACATTGATTTTAAATAACCACATCTCACTTCTCTGGAAACATCCAGCGCAGGTGACTGACCTACTGAGCTCCATGAAAAGCACTCTTCTCCTTCTTGAGCAGATCTGTTCCCATTTTCAGAGGAAGAAACCCATACCCATTACTCTTAAGATAAACATGGCTCTTCCTGCACTTATATCACATGACCCTTGCGGTTACTTGTCAGTCAAAAGGTCACATGATTATCCACCCGATGTTTGTCATGTGATAACCTCAGCGGGCTGCGGTCAACCAGTTTGTAATGATGATATTTACATTTTATTAAACAAATATGGTGGAAAAAAAAACCCAACACGTCTCACCTGCGTCTTGCCCTGCTGCCCGTAAACGATCTTGGTCGGGATGATTTTGGTGGCGGTGGCCTGGGACCCGGAGCTCATGCCTTTGGGCTGGGTGACGATCATTTTAGTGATGGGTCTGGAGGCGGTGATGATTGCAGGTTTGGTCCCCTGAACTGCCTGAAGGCCCTTTTCCCCCTGCAGCATACGCAGCAAGCTCATTAGGATTCTTTTTAGCCAAATTCAAATTAAAAACAAAACAAAACAAAAAAACGAATAAAACTGAATAAAAGAAAAAGAAGCACGAATTGCAAGAAACCTAATTTAAAACATAAATTTGTGGGAACCCATACTCACTGACCAAATCTGGTGGGAACTATAGACTTCCAACCTCCCCCCCCGTTTCCACTAATTTCACCACTGAGTCAATCCCCATAGACTCCCACATTACAATTCCCAACTTTAAAGATCAAACTGTTTACAGTCACGCACAAAAACATGTTTTTTGGTCTCTATAGATAGGTTCCCCCTTCACAATAACTGTACAGGGGTTGAAATTTCTTTTAGAACTCATGTACTTGGATGAGGTTTAACATTAGCAGGGCAGCCATAGGCAGCTGTTCAAACACTGAACCTCCCGACTGTTCGTTGCCTGTTGATGTTTTTTTTTTTTTTGCAGTTTTCTGACAAATAACATGACCTGTTGTGAGCACAGCCCATACAAAAAGTTTGTACTTCTGACTTGGTGACTGAAATTCAAATTTTTCCCATGACAGATTTGTCCGTCTAAGGATTGCAGCCATTCAACCATTGCTAGCGTTAGTTAACGTTACACATGGGTAACTTCAAAAGACCAACAAGGCAGCAGCCAAAAGGCCAGGAACCACTGTCTTTCATATGTGTCGCGGATAATTACAACAAAATAAAATGACACGACCAAGGCAAAAACTGTGGTATTTTGTAAATATAATAATAAACGCAAATTCACTGTGTAATTGTGTAACAGCGTCCTCCTGAAATGCCCCAATAACATTGAGAGTAACATCCTCCTCTCTGCCCCTTAATGGTCTCTGGTCGCTATGGTAACACGCAAATATTTCTTTCAAAATAAGACGCAAAACTACAACACGGGAAAAGACCCAGAGAAACCGAGTTAATGATAAAAACCCTGAAAACCATAAACTTCACACCCGAGCCTCAACTCTCGCGGCTGGTACCAAACAGCTCATGGTCCGGTACCGGCCCGTGGCCCAGGGTTGGGGACCGCTGATATAAAACATCTGAAATAATTACAATGGTCATTACATTTTCAGAAATATTGACCTCTAACCTTCACCTTGAGGTTGAGGTCACAGAAATTCAAACTCATCAGCCATTTTTAGACGACACACCTATGGTACTGTTTTGAAAATCCTACTTTGCCTTGTTCTCGAGTTATCCAGTACAATGACCAAAGTGGCTAAAGATGTCTAATAGAGGTTTAGTTTCTGAAGATCACCATTAGCTGCAGAAACGCAGCAGCTATTCTTCCTGTGGTCGCAGATCTTTGCATTTTGACAATGCATCATAAGACACACACTTAAACCATATAACTGACACGTCTACTCACATTCTTCATAAACTATTTAGGTAGAGCAAAAGCAAGCTAGCTTTGCTACAATATCTGAATCTGAAGCAGGACGCAGTGACTTAAAGTAAAGAACTGGGCTTGTAAATCTGAGTGGTGAAAGTGAAAGAAGCAGTGAACTGGTGGGCCCGGGGATCAGGCTGTGGTCAGCTGTCAGGTGTAAATATGTGAACATGATGAGGGATTTCCTGAAAATTCCCCTGAATTAATAAAGTTAAATCTGTCAAAGACTTTATAAATAATGAGGTAAAAACACAGCAGGCTTAATATTTTGAAAGCAAACACAAACTAATTACAGCCGGGAAGTCCGCATGATTTCCCCAATAACCAGTTCTGCACTACACCTCATATGTTGGTTACACAAGCATTTTATATTATTGATATTAAATATTACATAATGTTGAATTAAGCTCTAGACAGACAGACTAATCTTTCTCTCTTGTATAAAAAAAAAAAAAAAAAAGGTTAACTGCTCCTATGAGTTTAGCGCACGTGTGAGAATGCTATCACGCTCATCAACTGACCCCAGCATTTAACAGCGTGGTGACCACATTCTTGCCGGGCAGTCCCTGGATGGTCGCTCCTTTGCCCGTGGTTTTCTGCACCACGATGACGTTGGGCTTGGAGGTCATGGGGATGGTGGTGATCTTAGTCGTCGTGCCTGCAGCGGACGAGAACTGATGAGAAACTTGCACTGAACGTAGAAGCGCTCTAGACCTCCCTCTGACTCACCGGACACGATGTTGCTGCTGATGATCTTTCCTCCCAGAGTGGCCAGAGACTTGGGCACCACGGTGATGATGCTGCCGCTGGTGGTCTTGACGTAAGTGGTCCCGCCACTGGAGGCTGATATTCTGGCCCCGATGTTGGGACTAACAGTGGGTCTCGTGTAGGTGGTCTGGGTAGCTACACGAAGGAATACAGAATTACTGTTGTCCACCTTAAAGATATCGACAGGAGCGTCTCCATCGAGGATTAAATTAAGCTGCCACATTACCGGTGAGATAATTAACTCCGTTTAAATAGTCTATGATTAAATCTGAATGACAAAGAGTCACAGGTGTCATTACAGTTTTACTCTGGTCACAAAGACGACCTTTAAGTTACACGCGATCTCTCCTTTCCTGGATCAGATGTGGAGTTTTTGATCCCCTCGCCCCCACTCACCTGTGGGCTGAGTGACCAGCTTTGTGGTCATGATGGCTCCGTTGCTACTGACAACCATGATGGGAGAAGAGCTGCTGCTGGACAAAGCCGCCGAAGGCTTGGGCAGGATTTTGCTGGGCTGCACCTGCTGAGTGATGATCTTCACCCCTGCACACAAACCACACATTAACAAACAGTGCGGTCGTATCACGATATTCACTTTCTAAACAGATTCACTGTCGTGCTTTGTTTCTTTTCAAACAGCTGTGCGTCATATGAAAGAAAATGGTTAACCACCAGCAAAAGGCAAAAAAAAAAAAAAAAAAAAAGATATGAGCTTATTTTGTGAAATAGATATAATACAGGTATTGCAAACAGCACGTGGTTAAAATGAAATAAAATGACAGAACTGAAACACAAACACACAATAAAGGCTCGTCATGGTTACCGGACTCTTGTTTGATCTGAATGGTGGGCTTGGCTCCCGGTGAGGAGGTGGTGGTCTGGGTCTGACCGACGTTGGACGCTCCTAAAGGCGAGCTCTGCTGCAGCTGTTTGGGTGACTGTTGTTTGGGGAACTGGGCCAGGATCTGAGTGGGTGAGGCCATTAGTGTCTTCGGTGAAGGAAGTCTGGCTGTAGAGACCTTCACTCCAGCTGAAACTCCACCTGCAACCGACAACTTTGACGGTAAGATACAAAACCTAACAGGTGACGTCCCAGAGAAGGTTCCTCCCCCTCATGTCTAATGTTATGTTTGCAAAACTAGAAGATTGAACATTTAAGAGAGATTATCTGGTTAAAATCATATTAAAACCCACGAGCTTAAATCTTTTTACACTAATGACTCAAAATCATTTTAATCAGTAAAGTATCATTAACATTATTTTAATGTGTTTTCACAAAAAACTATTTTACAAAGGTTAACTTAATATTACTTTGTCATGTCTATCCACTTATACTAATACTGCCTTTTTCCCTCTCTTGAGCAACTAAGCTGTTGATAACATGACAGTTTTGAGTCTTTATGGCATGCTGACATTAAGCAATTAAGGCCAGATACACCATGAAAGGTGGAAGACACTCGAAGAATTCAATTGGATAATTTGCCAAAAGCAAGGATGGTGGTAAAAATAACTTTTGGTGCAAGGTGGAAACTTTTTAAGGATTTTTTAAATCAGATTTTGTAGATCTATATGTGCAGTTTGAAAGTCCTGGTGACCGCTTTTAAATAATGTTTCTGAATGGAAAGACTTGCTTCTAGAAGATGATGGATCGTATCAGATTATATAACCCAGGCTTGGCCAGCTCCAGGCCTCGAGGGCCAGTGTCCTGCAGGTTTTAGATATTACCCTGGGTCAGCACACCCAAATCCAATGATTAGTTCATTGCCAGGTCTCTGGAGAACTTCAAGAGATGTTGAGGAGGTAATTTAACCATTTAAATCAGCTGCGATGGATCAAGGACACATGTAAAACCTGCAGGACACCGGCCGGCACTGGCTTGGACACCACTGATATAACCGATCCAGTGATTTCAGCTCGTACTGGAAAGATAAGGTACGTCCCTAACAAGTAATAGTAGTACTCTACTGCTAGAGTAGTAAATGAACAGAAATGAAATCAGCAGCTATATTAATAACTACATAAACTGAGTCATCAAGAAGTCAGAGTTTTACTGCTTTACCCTAATATTTGACATATTTATTCACTCAAATTTATTTTTATAAATTTAATTAGCTGAAATGTTAAGTTGTTATTCTCTGCTGCCCCCAAGTGGACAAAACAGTTAATAATACAGCTTTAAATTCATGTGTCGTATCATGCAATCCAACCTACAAAGCACTGGAGTTTAAAGGCACAGAGCCATGGAACAGTACAACCAAACTGAATAATTATCATGGAGAATAATCTGGTGTTTTTTTGATTCACTAACTAACTAATTTATTTTGAGCCCTGCTGTTCTCTTGGCACCTTTGGGAGCACACGTTTTTGTTTTGTCTGAAGATGGACCTGGCAGAAAAACTGAGCACAGAGGAGGAACCTACACGGTGTGACCGTCGACATGACCGCTGATGGTGTGGAGGAGACCACTGTGGTCACAGCGATGGTGTTGGGGTTCGTGGAAGTGCTGGAGCTGGCTGGAAAAACCACCGTCTGCTTTTGTGTGGGTGTGGTCAGCACAGAGGTGGACCCCAGCTTTGACACAGCGGTGGCGTTGTTGTGGGCGTGGGACTTGGACAGGATGTTGGGCACGAAATTGGAACTCGGGGAAGTCGTCACGATGATCACCTGTTGAAACACGAGACGTTTAAACTCAGAAGCAGCGTCTAGAGAGACGAGCCGAGGTAGGGTTCGACTGTCACCTTCTGCGTGGTGGTGCTGGTCGTCTGGATGGTGGGCTTGGTGAAGGTGATCTTGACGGGGGACAGGTGAGGCGGTAAGGAGTTGGCGATGCTCTGCATGATGCTGCTCATCTTGGGGCTGCCGCTCACGGGCACCGTGATGTTCTTGGATACCGGCGGGGACACCTTAGTAACTTCTTTCAGCATCACCGGAGACGAGCTGGACGAGTTCGTGCGCCTTCGCTTGCGAGGCTTCTCGTCCTCATCGGAACAACTAACACCTGAAAGGCGAAATCAGCGGGAAAAATTAAGGATGACTGAGACTGTATCACTGAGTAGGGATACACTTGAGGATTTTGCTTTTTAATTGCTGATAATCAAGAAGTACTAACTGCGATCAAGACAAGATGACTGAGATTAAATAATAAATCAGTCAGCAGAATGTTATTCAGTCTATTTCACTGACTGTACTTGGCTTGTGACAGAAATGTAACATTAAACCCTAAAATAAAAGAAAGTTTATGGGGTAAAAATTATGAATTAACAACTACCAGTAAAAATCCTAATCTGCAAATTTCTACACAGTTCTATAACTTAACTCATTCATAAATCAAAACCTCTTAATTACATCTTTAGTTCTAATGATGTACAGATGCTCTGTCTTCCGGTGCCTCATTCCCGCGCTACATTCTCCTGTCACACATTGTTTCTACCAGCTGTTTAATCGGCAGCAGATGCTGGTGGGATTGTCAAACCTGAGCCAACATGTCCTAACAGACGCCATGTTTAGGAAACTCAGATCTCACATTCCCAGCCAGTTTAGTCTGGAGTGTGGGGAGAGTATGTGAATCACTGGTGCTAAGAGAGACAGCAGTTTAAAATCACCTTGTAACAAACAGACAAGCATCGCAGTGCCCCCTTTAGGCTGAGCAGTAGATTTTTCTTTTTTTTAAATATACAAACCACAGTCTCTCCCTCCTTATCTTCAATTCCAAACTCTATTATAAAAACATAACATGAAAGCTGAAGAAGAGTACATCCCACTCCGAGGTTAAAGAACGCATCAATAAAATGACATTTACTTCAAAGTTATTTAGACATTTTACTCAAAGACATCGGCGCTCATTTAAATGAGAAACTGTTTCTGGAGGGCTGGAAATTTCTTTCAAGTCTGAACACGTTCAAATGCAAAAGAAGTGATTTCAAGTGCAGCACCTCTCTGCCATCAGTTACAAGAAATAAAGCACTAAAGAACAGTGTTGGTCAAGTTACTTGAAAAAAGTAATCAGTAACTAATTACTGATTACTTCCCCAAAAAAGTAATCCCGTTACTTTACTGATTGCTTATTTTCAAAAGTAATTAATTACTTAGTTACTTTTTAAAAACACGATTTACAACCCGAAGAGGTGATAAAGTGATAGATCTTTCAGCCCAATTCTACTTTTTCTACATAATCCATCATACAAAATGTAATCAAATGGAAAAGTCTCTTTTTAAAACTTGTTTTATCAGTTTTAATCTTTTAACTTTATGCATCAAGCAAAAATTTAATTATATGCAACATTCTCTGACTGGAAGAAATTAGTTTAACATTTAAACCTATTTTCTACACATTCCAGCACATAAAATAAAATATTTTGTGTGTTTACACTCACTCTTTCAAATAGATGCAAGTAAAACACAGCAGAAAATAAATACGGTCCTGTTGCTCTATTTTCACCTGTAAAGCAGGACTCCGGTAGGCGGAGGTTTACCCTGGTGCAGGTGTGCCGCGGTCAGTTGAAGAATCCGCGAGTTTCTCTGTGAGTTTCCCATCACGTCGTAGCTACTCGGTGCTTGCTTGGAAGTTTAGGGGTTTTTTCGCTGTAAAAAGAAGTTTTCTTCCCACGCACGATGGACGCTAATGTTTTTGTCACTTTTTATGGAATCAAACTCAAAGTAAGGTCAGTGCTTCCACACTTTAAACGCTGCACGCTCATACTCTCTCCCACAATCGATATGTGATCCATTGTTGATCTGCACACAGCTGTTGTCACTAACGGCGCACTCGCTTACGTCACTGTCGTGAGACAGTCTCGCAAAAAATCACGGTTTTAGTAACGCAGTAACGCAGCGTTCCTACGGGAAAGTAACGGTAATCTAATCCCTTACTTTACTCGTTACTTGAAAAAAGTAATCAGATTACAGTAACGCGTTACTGCCCATCTCTGCTAAAGAATAAAGCTCATTATTTACATAGCACTAGCTTACAACAACAGTTGTCGCATGGGGGTTTTATAGTGTAAGGTAAAGACTGTACAAAGGTAAAGAGACAACACCAGTGAGCCAGCACTTGGCGACAGTGGGGAGGAAGAACTTTCTTTTTAAAAAGTGACTTTTGGTAGAAAGAGACTCGGGGAAGTTACGGGGAAACTGAGGAGAAGAAAAAGAGGCCAGATCAGCAAGTGGTGAGAAAAAAAAAAATGTTCAGTGCATCATGGGAAATCCCCCAGCAGCCTGAGCCTACAGCAGCATAACTAAGGTTAACTAAGATTAAGCCCAATCTTAAAAGTAGAGAGACTGTCTGCCTCGTGAATCCAAACTGGGATCTGCTTCCATGAGGTCTGCTCTCAAATAGAGATGGCACGATACCACTTTTTTATGTCCGATACCGATATCATAAATTTGGATATCTGCCGATACCGATATGAATCCGATATAGTGTTTTTTAATCAACAAAGCTGTTTTTTAAATATCTTGCTGCATTTTGTATAAGTTCATACTCAAGTTTAAAACAACAACTACACTAAAGCTATTCTGTTATACCTGTATGCAAAAAAAAATATTTCATAGTTCAGCAATACTGATCAATCTAATAAACTTAAACCTACACCATCCTCCCTATTCTGGTATTTTAAAGAGTACTTAGCGTAAATATTAAGCAACCTAACTAATAGGGTTCCAACTCCCAGCAACAACAAAAATAAATAAATAAAAAATAGGGAACCACCCCTCACGCTCCACCTCATGATGCTTAATCGACGTAATCAACCTTAATTTGATGCAGTGTGGAAAAAAATGCACAGAAATCAATTATTTTTCAAGAAATATTAAATAGATTCAACATCTTTCTTCAACAAAATTGCAGACTGCACAGATGGTACCTTCCCAAAGGAAAAAGTACTATAGCTTACTAGGGTATATACAGTATATATATATTAGACTTAATAGTCACTATATACAGTAATGGACTTCTATTCATTTTGCATCAAATTAAAACTTTGGGTGTCAGATAATTATTTATTAAAAGCTCGACATTTTAAATGAGAATAAGAAAGAAAAGTATGTCTTTGTGCCCCCTTTTCCCTGTTAATGCCCTATCGGCCCCCCTGGCTAAACTTTGCTAGATCCGCCCCTGCACAGTTACCAGCGTCAGCTACGTAGAAAAAGATCCTCCAGTAGAAAGTAATATTAAATAAATTCTAACAGCAGCTGATCAAGCTTAAACGTGCTGCTAACAAAAGCAAACTAGAGACACGGACTCGCGACAGAAAAGCCGATCAGCTGATCGTTAAGCAGTTTCATGATTGAAGTAGCAGCAAGAAGAGGCAGTCGCTCCATATATCAGTTGTTAAGCTTAACGCAGGAATGCTTTACAAACATTCAGAGATGGACTTACACACTTGCTTTACTTCTCTCGGGATAACTTTGTCGGAGATGAAATGCCGGGTTGCTAGCGAAGCTCCAAATGCTATCCAGACCACCGACCGGTCCTGCATGCCACAGCCGCTCTATCACGTGATGCATACTGCTCCGACGTGCTAACGTTCTGAGGTGAGTTACGGCGTGTCGCAAGTTTTGTGAGGTGCTTTCGTGATATTTAATGGATCGGATTACATTTTTTATTTTTCTCCGATATCCGATCCAGTAATTTAGGTCAGTATCGGACCGATACCGATACGTAATATCGGATCGGTCCATCTCTACTCTCAAATATGTCAAACTAATCATTTAAGGGACTATGTTTGTGACATGTTAATTAGCCATGCAGTTAGCCTCCTCCCTGAAAAGTATTTTTAATTTTATTTATATAGCAGCAAATCACAACAGTCGGCTCAAGTTATGTTGCTATTTATTATTTCCCTTTCATGTTGCTTCCGTCCAAAGCAAGAGAAAAGTTGATACGATGTTGCTGACACTCACTTTTCACATACACAGTGCTGCCGCTGGGCAGCACCACCACGTTGGATGAAGGGCTGGGTGGCCGTGGAGATTTCACTGTTGCTCCTATAGGGCCGCTGGTCGCCGTGGTGCTGGTGGAGGTGCAGGTGGTGCTCGTGTAGGAGTAGCACACCACGACTACAGGGAGGAAATGAAACACATCATTCAATGCCCAAAGTGTTTGAAAACAGCCAGAGTCCGATGCAAAGTGAATGTTTCTGGCTTTACCCTCTTTGTTCCCCGTTTCAGCTGGCAGCAGGAGGGAGGCGTTCTGATTGGCCGTGGCGCTGGCCACAGCGTTAGCTGTGACTGTAAAGGCCGTCTGGGGAACCAGCCTCGGCATCAAAGGAACAAGCCTCCGCCCTTCAATGGACCACTCAGAGGAGCTGTTTGGACCCGACATGCTGAAAAAGAACGGAAATCTGATTAGAGGACGGCACGAGAGGAAACGTTATAAGTCCTCAAAGTTACTCAGGCTCAGAGTCAGGGTACAACAAAGGCCTGTTTAAAACCTAAAGCTTTTATTTCCACATGCTTTCACTCCACACCTTACAGTTTGACAAGCACTGGAGCAGAGGTTGGTTAAATAAATAGCCAAATAGCTCATTGTTGCTAAAGTGAATGAGGAAAAGACTAATGAAAACTTTGAGGAAAACCTGAATACGTCCCTTTTGCTCTCCTCCACAGACATTACAGAGCTGGACTTAAACAGTCTCATACTTACTGATAAGCGATGGTGGTGAGGCGCTCATCGTTGACAGCCCTGCGGACCTCTGCGCGATGACGCTCTGTAGAGATGCTGTGAGGGCAAGGGTAAAAAGGAAAGGCTGGTTTTAAATAAACCTAACTCTGCAAGCAAAAATGAAAGAAACTATTTAAAAACAACAAATATTACCCGAGGATTTTAGTGAGCTCGCCCAGCAGATCCTTCTTGTCCTTTGTCAGGTCTCCTTGGGCTCTCAGAGCGCTGATGACCCCAGCGTACGCCTCCAGCTCTGCGACACACAAACATCAGTCTGTAAATGTTGCAGGTCTTTTGCATATAAAAGAGATTCAATCAGAGCCACTGATAACATTGCACTGCTTTGAGCTCACCCAGTTTCCGCAGAATTCTTTTGCACTCATCCCTGCCCAGGTCAAGGATGGTGGGCCACACCACCGGCATGGTACCAGCTAGCACTGGTTTCTCCAGCTGAATCATTGGCTAAGAAGACAGTAAGCAAGAAGGCAAGTTAGGACTCGATTTCCCATAAACCACAGTGCTTCATGGTTAAGCTCACCAGGCCCCGTGCACTCTTTCTTCAAGAGCTTCAGCAAACTGTCATTCCATGGAGGTAAATTGGACTCATCACGATATAACAAGCAGAGTTTTTCCTGAATATAAAACATGTCAGCACAAAGAGTTTTACGACCAGGACTAGCAAAAATAAAACCGTTAAAACTATTTTTATACAGAATTTAATTTACTCAAGCGCAAATATATTTATGTTTATCGAATGGCCAAAAATAACAGGGAAACGCTAAGACTTCTAATAATTAAGGTAACACAGATTCTGTTTTATATGAACCATATAAAATAGGCCAAATCCTGATGAGGTCTCTGACGTAAACAAAGGGGACAGTCATTAAATGTGGAAATGAACCGCTTCTCCTTTGTTTCCCTTACATGTAGCGACATCTAAAAATCAATATGGGACAGATACCACAAATTTTAACAAAATAAATAACAATATTATAACAGTGACAACACAATGATTTGGAAATGGTCTCATATCTACATGGCACCTTTCTCTAGTCTTTCTCACTACTCCAAGCCACTGTAGCCGTACATCAATACAGTGCTTTATTCTTCAGTATTAAGCACTTTATCTACCTCACCAACTGCTCTAATATGCAAGTCTTTGGACAGTAGGATGAAGGTGCTGGACTATTAAAAAACACCAAATGTCAACACATGAAAAGGTGTGATAGTCCACCTTAGGTAACAGAAGAGAGTTAAGGGAAGCAAGTTCAACCTAGCCAGGCTTTCTTTGTGATAGCTGACTTGAAAAAGCGTCAAATCCAGATCAGCGATAACAACGAAGAGAAAATATAACACTTCTGGACCATTTTAAACTGAAACGCTGAACATAAGCTGCTCTTAATTAAGTTTTTCAGCACATTACCGTGGTGATCCAAGTAAGAAAAGACCCACCTTCGTAAGAATGAAAGCTATTAACCCCTTAATCTCTCTTCATACTACACTGCTCTCCATTGTATTGTGTTCATTTGACCTGCTACCTCTGCTCTTTGCTTAAATTTAATATAGGACTTTCAATATCCGGTCACAGGAGTATGTAAGAGTATGGAACTACATTTCTTTATTTCATTACATTTTAAGTTAAAGATTATATTTTTTTAAATTGTTTCATGTATGTGCCTTTTATTATGTGTATGCCCACTTAAACTGGATATATATTACTATATATAAATATATATTAGATACATGGCCACCAATTAGACAACCTATTCATACTAATAACAAATGCTATAATCTTAACAAATGGATTGCTTTGCAAATAAAGTAGAAGAAAAACCATTATCTTGTAATTTGCATTTCTAAAACAAATACTTGCACAAGTCTGAACATGCAAAACAGTCTGCAGTTAAGCAGTCTGCAACCAGCGACTGCACTTGACTCATTTAAAGCATGCATTGCCACATCAACACAGCTGTCAGTGGAAACAGGGATGTTCAGCTATTAGACAGACGTAGTTTAGTATCACATCTTTGGTTGGTTCATTTTACTCTAGAGCAAAAAAGCTGAATGAAGAGGCTCCAAAAAGTGTGCTTTCTGTCGGGGACTGTGTACGCCTCTCCCGGCTAGATTGCCCCAGACCAGCCCGCACAGATGTCAGTAAGAGCTGAACAGTTAACAGTCGGTGTTCCGCCCATCACCGGGCCTCTCAACCAATAAACACTGCCAACAAAATACATAAAAATTCTTCTTTGGTTTAATCTAACTCAACCCTATTGCAGACTTTACATGCCGAAGAGCACTGAAGGTGCTAACACTTAGAAAAGGAAAGCGGTTTTCTCTCTGGGTCAGGCATTATGCTGTAAACAATGAAAAATGTTGCTGCTACATTTTCTGGGTCAATTTCTGTTAGTACGTCGCAAAACAACGGTGCATACCGCCCTCATCAAACTGCTCCGCGATGCTTCCAGTGCGGTGCAAATATGTCCAATAACCTCAGGATACATACTAGCATGCCCCCAGAATGAAGTACCAGTAGATGAGCATCATATTTAGTCATCTTGATGACAAAAACCTTTGCAGTGGATGCTGTTAGCTTAGCTTAGCAACCTAGCTGTTTCTATGAGCCAAACGTCTCACCGTCCGGTAGCAGTGCCACTTCAAGGCCTTCGGAAAGCCGCCATCCCAATAAACATGGCCGACCGCAAGACATTTAGATAGTTTACCACATCGTGAAGGAGATCTCTAGTGAAAGTGCCAAAGAAAACGGGAGCTAAGGTGCTAAAACAGCTGATCTGCCTAAATATGTGACAATGTTTATGTTGTCTGTTTTTTTTTTTAAGTATCTGTGGTTGGCCTGTGGACGGATGCCCTTCTTGTTCGTGTAACAATCCTTGTTGCTGCTTCTTCTGTACCAGTGCACTGGTGCCCCCTACAGGCGTTTGATTGTAAGTCCGCCAAAGACAGTTGATCAGCCAGTTTACAATGAACCACATTGTCAAATAAAGATCTATAGTCTCCGGGTTGACTTAAAAAACAAAACGAAACCATAATATATAGTGCAATATCGTCAACTAAGACAAAAAAAAATAAAATCAAAGCAGGGTCAGGGCCAAAACCATTGTAAAAGACTGATATCACCTTGGCACCACCTGTTCGAACCTGCACTTTCAGATTAACAGTAACACATATAGTAATATATTAATATTCTATTGATATGAAGTACGCTCATGTCAGAAAACTTTACTGCAGAATAGCTCCAGACCTGCAGACATCAACTGACCCCTGCACTTTATGGTCCAGTTGCCTCTTTTGTATTGTGTGCATGTGCTACTTTGTGATTTGCCTAATGTTTATTTCTTTTTTTGTTTTTTAAGTAACAGTTTTAAGGGATGCTTGTGTAACATTTATTTAATCATACATGAATGTATGCATGTAGTTTCAACCTTGTTGCACCACACAGGAGTGGCTCAGTGACTCATCCCAATCTCAAACTGCTTTATTTCTAATGACAACAAAGATTTCTATTCTATACTATATTTTTACATGTCACTTGTTGTCACGTGTTGCTTTGTCAATTAATAGCGAAATATTGTAATATAATAATACTTTATGCACGGATCAGTAATTGTTCTGGAAACTAAATAAATCTGAATTGAAGTGGCAGCAAAAACTCGAGAACAAATAAAAATAGAAACCATTTAGATAATGCAAAACTATTAACTCTGGTATTAAGGATAACAGAATTTGATCCATTTACATTTGTCCAACCCATTTTACATTGTGGGTCACACAGCCCAGTTTTGTCTTAAGTAGTGTGGACCAGTGGCCCTTCTCTGTCAGTGTAAAGAAGTTTATACATATTTATATAAATATAGTTTATGGATTTAAATATGCAGAACGTTTTGAGTGTATGGATTATTAAAGCCAGGAGGTTCATAAAATAAAATGATTAATCAGCTAACAGATTAAAGCAGCTTAAGTATCAGACAGACCTGTTAGTTATTTAAAGGGATAATATTAAATGAGAAAACTCTCAGTGCGCTATATTCCAGTATATGCTGAGGAAATTAAGAAAAGAGGAAATTAAGTCTGCACCCCCAGAGCGCCTTCTTAATGTGCTCCAAGCCACGCTGAAATAAAACCGACATCCATGTATGGCATAAAATAGAAGTTAAACAAAGCAGCAGTTTAAATAGATGAAAACACGTAAAGACTTTTCTACATAATATCTGCAAAACCCGATCCTTTACAGCACAAATTGTGCTTGGGTAAAGTGTATCTGTGTGTAATCAGATTAACTTTAAGAGTGTGTTGCACAGAAAGTGATTCACTGTTAGATAAGGTAAAAACAAACAAACAAACAAACCCCACCATATTCGTTATAAAGCGTATAGTTTAGAGAACTCCGATGGGCTCCTAAACGCATCGTGATGGAAGGTGTGTTTTTCCTCCTCTTTTCACTTCTTTTTTGGGGAGGGGGCACAAAGCATTTCCTCTTTCCCAAATGCATCACACAGCAGAGCAACGACCGCGACTCTTCGCACAAATTAGCGATAAGATCGGCTGCGGGATGCCCCAGAAAGCACGAACCGTCCACATCCACGCAGTGAACAACACCGGGACGTCGCGCAAATAAGAGGGGGGAAAAAGTTCATTTTGGATCCAGCAGCCAAAGTTTGACGTAATTCTCCCCCGGACACCAGGAATAGTCTGGAGTGTCATCATGGAAGTATTTCCTAAGGAAAAACAAGAGATTCTCTCTCTCTCTCTCTGAACTTGAAGGTAATCTGAGAATGTGAAAGCTGGGGAGAAAAACCAGTTTTTTTCCAGATGTCCATCTCCTGATGCAGGCAGCGGCTGCTTTCTGAAAGAAGCGAATTTCATTTCATCACTTCTGCTGGAGTTTAAACAGCTGGATCGTCCCATAGATACATAAAAACACACATTCTGTGTCTCCGAGGAGCTTTACTTTTGATTTTTAAACCTTCATGCTGGATGTAAAGACTAGGCAGCGTTTCGGGGACGTGCATGGACGCGTAGGAGACGAAATGAAGAAGCAGTTTTAGTACAGAAGAGTCGGGAGTTATGATGGTAATGTTGTTTGGGTGAAGCCGTCGGAAACTCACAAGGGAAGCCCAATGAGTGGCACACAGTCAACACTCGCTGACAAGTAAGTTCGCCACTCTCTCTCACACTCTCATTCTCTGCGTGTCTTTATTTGTTGCTTAATTTTGGCTTACGTGCTGACGAATGGGTTTTCGGGTCAGTTTTGTGAATGGAAAGACACCTTAGTGCACCACACCCGATTCCATTAAAAAACACCTGATTTTAAAATATATTCCCGGCTGGAAAACATAAACAACACATAATCGGATTGGATTATTTGTATTTTAGTTTCGTATTTTTCTTTTTTGTTAATTCGGCGATTTAATGATTCAATTCATCTATGTATTTTAATGCTTAGACTTTTTTATTTTAATGCTTATTTTAAATGTAAATTAAAAGCTGGATTTTAATACACTTAAAGTTGTTTCATCTACTACTTGGACTGCCGAACAAAGCACACGGCTTTGATAAACACTTAAGCAACTTTAATAATCTCACAGCAACGTTATCCAGGTAATAACGACAGGGAAAATCAAAATTTACAGTTTTCTCAGTGGAGTTCATGAACATGTCCATTGTAAAACTAATTGGCCACAGAACTGGGCAGGGTTTTCCCCTGTTTGACTCCAGAATATGACTGTCAGAGTTGAACCAGAAGAGGGATATTTCGTGGTGCTGCTATGTTTTCAATTAGTTGTCTCTAATATATTGCTTAATTTGAGAGTTTCCTGAGTATTTTTGTTGTATACTCTTGAAAGGCATCCATTAGTACTTGTTCAGTGAGTCAGCATGTTTTCTAGGATACACACAGGAATCACCACCAGTCACTGGACCTTCGACATCTCCAAATCCTTGACTAAAGTCACATGACTTCAATACAGGCAGGGAGTTTCACTGACAGGCTGTAGCAAAGGGAAGCAGGTATAATGTATTAACCCCCACCCTTATTAATCACTGATAACAACCTCAAAAAAAGAATCAATCATTATTTTATGTTTTCATGTTGTTCGGTGTCTTCCTTCTCTGAGATAGAAACATTACAGGCTGACTTTGACTCACATTCAATCCCATATAAGCTATTTCTGTATTTGTTTTTCTTACACTTTGCAGTCAGGAGTTTTCTTTGAGGAAACTATTGAATAAAAGCACACATGACTGCCTTGGAGAGTCAAACAAAGTCATTTGATTTCTCGACCTTCAGCCTGCAGGAAGGACCCAGTCAGTCGACTGCTTTGCTGGTTTTTTAAGACGAGTCTCTTCTGTGTTCATATCTGCTTAATGATCATACAATCTTAATGATTCTTAATAGGCCTTAGAAGAGAAAGCCTGCCAAAATATGACTCATAAATCATACAGACTGAGTCATGTAACTCAGTCTGTATTTGAAACTAGGACTGTCCTGTATAACTATTAACATTGACACAGGTGTTCTTTTTTTAAATTAAACTAAGGCGCTGGTTAGCCTAGTTTAGCACAGTAGCTAAAAGTATCAGGAAATTGCTTATTCTGGTCTCGCTCCGACACAAAGGTACCAAATGTGCTAATGTCACTGTTAAAATAATGTAGAGAAATGGTTAGTAATGCATTTTTAGTTGTGTGTAAATTTATTTAGAGATATGCAAGATGTTTATTTGTTGGAGATCTTGATGAATGAGCGATATTTGGAGGTCTCTGTAGGCCAGGGGTGGGGGAACTCCAGGCCTCAAGGGTCTTGCAGGTTTTAGACGTGTCCTTGATCCAACACAGCTGATTTTAATGGCTAATTTACCTCCTCAACATGTCCTGAAGTTCTCCAGAGGCCTGGAGTTCCCCACCCCTGCTGGAGGCCTTTTTGATTTGGAGGAACCCTGGCTAGCTTGTTGACATCACCGAATCGTTGGTGAGCGGTCGCTGGAGTTTGCGGGCTGTCATCAGGTGAAATCAGTCAGGAAGAGGGTGTTGAACCAAAAACCTTCAAGTGATTGGTTTGGTTAGTGGCTCACTGGTCCAGCTGCCTCTAGTTTGCATCAAAGGCTTTCTCCAGATATTTGCTATTTACTCTCAGGGCTGTAGTGAAACTTCAGAAAGTGCCACACAAACTGGATGACGTTGATGGTTGCCACGGGAACACGGATGAGCCCAGAGGCCTGCATGACTGGGGCCCTACACACAGCTATAGAAGAAGTGATTATCAATCTTCTTAGTTCACTCTGGATGAAACTACTTAAGAGCATGTCGAGAAATGTTGTCTAAAACCACCACAATGATGTTTATCCATTAAAAAAAACAATCAAGTCCAAGATTGCTGGAACTATAACCACAAAAAGCAGTTTGGTTTTAATAAATTCTGATCTTCGCTGAGATCCTTTAGATATAAGCCGCTTAGTTCATGATGAATATGAGGTCATTGTTTATTACATTTTTAAACTAGTTAGCAGCTTATAATAATAATAATAATAATAATAATAATAATAATAAACTTTATTTATAAAGCACACTAAAAAACCAAGGGTATACCAAAAGGCTTGACAAAATAAGATAGGAAAAAAAATTTGGGAGAGGGAAAAGAGAGAGAGAAAGGACCCGGCACGTATTAAATATAAAACCATGAGATTCATAATACATAAAAGTTGCAGAGATAATGATGATGTGCTGCAGAGATTTGCAAATGATGTAGTTGCTATTATTTGCATCAGCTTTACGATGATAGCAGTTTCAACTAACATGTGTGTTTGTTTGTTTGTTTGTTTGTTTGTTTGTTTGTTTGTTTTTCTTGGATAACGTTTTGGCACACATTGAGCACCATATAGGCCAATAATGATAAATCTAAATATGAGCCAGTGTTGCTTTATTTAAATTGGTTGACCAAAATACTGATTGGGTCTAATATGGAAATATCCATGCACCATATTTTAAATAACTGTTATGTGAAGGGAAAAAAACTCATCAACTTTAACAACAGCGCTATAAAATAATAGTAATTATAAATTTTGATTAAGGACACGTGGAAAAAGTGCAGACCTCGATCAAGAATGAAAATTCCCTCCACAGGGAATAAATTATAAAAAGCAATAAATTCTCTGGATCCAGAAGAATATCTCATTTGTTGAAAACATAAAAATGATGTTTCCTCGTTTTCTTATTCAAATTTAATATGTTACAACTTTTATTTCTCCTCAGATGTCATGTTTGATAGTGATCTCAGGACTCACTAAACCATCGTGAGTAGTGATGGGCGGTGTCTATGAAGGGTGGGGGACGTGATCAATTCAAACTTGTGGTCGACACTTACAGGGATTTCCTCATTTAAGGGAAAGGGTTACCCATGCTTGTCTTTGATGGACACATGCTCATCTGCTCAGTACTTCACTCATCACAGACCTGTTGTTGCTCAGGCTCGTGTGGCTGAACGCCACATGACCCTCTAAGAATTTAGACCTGGACGCCACCATCTCGAGTAACTAGTTAGCATGTTGTTCATTATAACCAGACAAATCGCTCTACCACTGACTAGCTGTCCTCCACCACCACCACCACCCAGTGCAGTGACTAGTAACAGCATTCCTGGTTTGAACCTGCGGGGCAGCTTCAGTGTGGAGTTCACATGTTCTCCCTGTGCCTGCATGGACTCTCTCCTCCCACAGCCCTGTTAGGCTAATTTGTGTATCTAAATTGGGCAAAGCTGTGAATGTTTGCCTGTCTCTACGAGACCTGCCCAGATTGCATCACTCTTGGATAAGCGGTAAAGAAAATTGAGGGGTAGCCTAACAAACAAAGAAACAAAGAAACCCAACCAATTACATAACCTTCTTGGCAGAGGTAATGGATGAAAAATATTGTATTGATTAACGAATAAGCCCTGACAGTATCATTTCCTCTGGACAGCTTCATCTAATGATCTCACGTTCACTCTCTGCCTCATCTTTATGGAAGAGCTACAACTGGAAACGTGACACTGATCATGTCTTTGTCTATATTAATTATTTACCAGCCTCTAACTGTAGAAATGGTAGTGCGCTGTGTATTTGAGGTCTTTGTTATCTGTGTTTTCATGAAATTCTTGCAGATTAGACGGCTTTGAATGGGACTGCTGCCGTCAGATGTTTGCTCGATGTCGTGCGATGACAAAGTGTCCGTCTGTCCCTCGCATACACACCTCTTTGTTGATATAATTTGTTTTACTATCTTAACAATACATGCACATTACTACATTACTGAAATGGCTCGTCATTGCCTGGTAACAAATGTGCCAACTCCAGCAGTGGTTGTGTCACGGCCTGGGGGCTGTCCAAGTGTTTCTCAGCGAGAAGAATTCAGCCCCCCCTTTGCAAGGTTTCTGGTAACATTTGCGATATTTTACGGTCTTGATGGGACACGTTCTCCCATCTGCCTCGCCTTGCAGAAGAAACTAAAACCATCCTCTTTCCTGAGGTTAATGAGTCTTGCTGGGCTTCAGGCGCAGGCACAGCTTCCTGCAGGTTGGACAGAAGCGGTAAGCTTTTAGACCTACAAAGGAATTGTTTATTACAGCTGGGATGGATCGGAAATATGGCTAAAAACAAGTCGGCAAAGGAAATAAACTCAGACAAACAGGTTAGACAGATTAATTAAAAAAAGAAAAGAAAAACAGTGAAATAATGTCTTTTGTAAACAGTGTTCACAGTTTGTAGATGTGCTTCCTTGTTCAAATTTGATCCATCCTGCTTGTCATACGTGTGCATGTGCAATGAGGCGTCATCACTTTTAGTTTTATCTCCACATGGTTTAAACTGTTTGGATAATCTGGTGGTTTGTTTATCAGACTGCTGCTGGATATACTGAGGTCAGTCGGTTTTGTGGAGAATGATATTGATAGAATTTAGAGGACTGTTTGTAAAATGTAAAGATGCAGTTCTTTTTTTTTTTTACTTTAACAAAAAACTGAATGTTGAGGAGAAAAATGCTGCAGGTAGGAACAGTGTTCTTCATGGCGTAAGCATGCACGATTGTCTCCATTTACCTGGATAATAAGGTCAATCTCATACCACTACCTGGGCTCTGACGCTAGTGAACGTTAGTTGCTGGTACAAACCTGATGAAAAGGACATCAAAAGCTAAGAACATGCAAAGGCATGTAAATCTGTCCCACTGACTTCCTGTAGAGCAATGGTTTCCACTGGTTTATCTTGGGATTCAGTCATTAGTCAAATATACACCTGCACATAGGTTTATGAGTTCTTGGTTAGCAGTTTATAAAAATCCTTTAGGAAAAAAAACTTCTATTAAAGATAATCCCCGTCTGTTGGCGCACGGCGATTGTGGGATTATGAGGGCGAGACGCATTAAAAGCCCCTGTTGACAGCGATCAGGTTAATAAGGGAGAAACGTATTAGTTTCACGATAGGGACAAGTCACAACTAACCACCGGTGTGGATGACACACCGCCTAATGAAGAGCATACAAAAAACCTTAGACAGCATTGTGAAAGCTACTCGTCTCATGGCTTCAGCTGTCAACAGCTCTCAGCCCAGGAACGTCATCTGCTGCGAGAAGTTGGTGTCGAGATCTAACATCTCGTCTCACACAAATGTGCTCTGCTAAATAAATAAATAAATAAATAAAGCACTGTGTCTGAGTCTGCTCGCTGAACTGCACAAAAGTGCTTGGTAGGTATGTGCTGGTGGAGTTCCTGACACTCAGATAACTGTCACAGAATTTCCTTAAGGATTAATAAAGTATTCTGATTCTGATTCTGATGATGAGCTTGAGCTGTAAAATTTGCCTCCAAAGAAGTGATGACATTTCAGATGACATACAGTCTATTTTCCACAGATATGATTACAGATACTCCTCAAAACTTTGGCTTTATCTTTGATGCACTTAAAAGTTGGAAAAAGGCTGCAGAGGCGAGATCAGGGAAGCAGTAGGATGCAGGAAGGAGGAGGTCAGACTGCATATTGTCTTTGTTGGAAGCTCATTTCAGTGCAGTTTCTAAATGCTCCCCGCCCCGTACTGTAAACCTGTCAGAGATTTTTTTGCTTTTTGCTTTTTTGTGAGTTTAAGTGATGCTGGTGTGGAGAATGAGTTATAAACCCAAACGCTTTGTTGCTCTGAACAGCTGTGTTGCTCTTTGTCAAACCGTTTTGCTGATCTATGGGTCCCCCCCCCCTCGCCTCACTGCCCTTTACCACCAGAGCCCAGACAGGAAGTGGTGACATCATTGCTAAACAATGTCCATCAGGCCCTTCCTGACTAAAACTCTGCTGGCGACACATCAGTGCAGGCTGACTACCAGCCGGACAGAGATCACGACATTTACAGTGCAAGAGCTTGCTAATAGAAACTGGAAAACCACTGGGTTTCCCTGACTGTAAGTTGACCTGAGATAGGATACTATATTAATGCAAGTTAAACAAACATAATATCCACAGGGAAGGTAAAAAGAGGCTATTTTAAAAATATATTTATAGGATCTTGTTGGATAAATAAGCCAACATTAAAAGGGTTTGAAAGGAACTTTATTAGTTACACCATGAGGTTATCAGGTTGAACCCCTTCATGCCTTTAGAACAGCTTAATTCTTCATGGCATAGATTCAGCAAGGTGATGGAAACATTCCTCCGAGATTGTGATCCATATGATATCCACATGATAGCATCACACGGTTGCTGCACATCCGTGATGCTAATCTCCTGCTCCACCAGATCCCAACGATGCCGTTTGAGTCCAGTGAACTCATTGTCATGTTCAAGAGAGCAGTTTGAGATTATTTGTGCTATCCTGCTGGAAAAAGTCATCAGAAGAAACTCACTGGAGATGGCAACAGTATCCTAGTCTTCTATTGTCCAATTTTTGGTAGCCCTGGTGAATTATAGCCCTGTTTTTTTTGTTTGGTTTTTTTTTGTTTTTTTACTTGGCTGACAGGAGTAGTACCCAGTGTGGTCTTCTGCTGCTGCAGCTCATCTACTTTAAGATTGTGCATTCAGTGATGCATACTTTGGTTTTAATGAGCTGCCTTCCTAACAGGCAGAGTGATCTGGCCATTACCCTCTGACCTCTGACATCATCAAGGCATTTTCACCAGGGGACGTGCTGCTCACTGGTCATTTTCTCTTTTTTAGACCATTAGAGATGACATTGTGGGAACCATCCCAGTAGATGAGCAGTTTCTGAAATACTCGGACAGTGCAGCAGTTAACTTCATGTTGTTCTTAATGGATGCAAGCATCAAAATTGGCACGCATACCGTGTCCGAACAGGAATAAACACACATTTTAGCACGTGTAGCCATGTAAATACATATATTTGACCTTTTATAGTAAATGTGGCTGAAACACACAGCGTATTTCTCACTGCTGAGTTCATTATGAAGTTAGTCCACATGATCAGTTTCTTAATAAACCCTGAGATTATGCAATAATTTGTCTTGTCACCTGAGGACAAACAGCTAAAAATTATATGTGCCTTTACCTTTACACGTATAATTAATGTGTTAATGTGTTTTATTTTATCCAGCTAGGGTCTGGAAGAAGGAACAAAAAGTCACCTTTCTGAAGCTCTGTTTGAAATTCAGCAGGTCATCCTGACCAAGTCCACATGCCCAGATACACTGAGTCGCTGCCACGTGATTGGCTGATTAAATATTTGCTTTGCTGAGCAATTCAACAGGTGTACCTAATCAGTAATCAGTGAGTGTACTCTCCCTGTTTTTTTTTAATGCAATCATGATTTGTGAGGCCAAAATGTACCTTTTGTGGTACCTGAAAATAATAAATTAAGTCTTTATTATTTAAATTATACATACACTACAGATTTAGTCCTTATATAGTGCTGGGTGAGTCTGTTTAATATTAAAACATCCATTTGAGGATGACTGGATAATCTTTAACAGCCCTTGTCGAGCGTTTTGATTGGATCACTGCTGGAAGTTCACAAGCTTCTATTGAATTTGGATGTTTGTGGAGGGAGCCAATAATGTCACATGGAAATGCAGAGTGATTTATTAATGGAGCAGGCATGATAATATTCATTTTGGAAAGAGTTGTTGTTTTACTTATGGAGAATTGATCTTACTAATGATCTTTGTCTGTGCATTTGTTCTTTTTTCCCCAAGGCAGCGTTCATGTGAAGGTGGTCCTTTCTGTTTAGTCCAGGATCCTTGAAATAGAGGGATTGGGGGGATGAAAATCAAATGAGTGATAGAGAAAAATAAAATTAGAAAGGCCATAACATATCAGGGATTCCACCCTGAGTTAGTGACACTGATGTCATAGAAATAGGGCCATCTATGAGCTTTGCAGAGGGTGCATAGGTCCTTCAGTGACACTTTATTTTATTTTGGCATCATCTCTCCTGTTGCTAAATGTCAACTTTTTCACTGGGAAGTAGTGGGTTTGGAGCTAGTTTTGGTCTTTTTATAGGCTTTGTTGAAATAAATAAAATATTAATAAGTATTGCTAACTTTATCCCTCAACAAAAAACAGTGACAGCCCAAACCAACTTAAATATCTCACTTTATATGAGACAGAGAAGCTCAGAGGGATATCAGCTGTGCCATCAGCAGATGTGGGCTGGCACTGATGAGCTGACGTGACAATGCTTGACTTTGTATTCTGCATGAATGCTACGCTCAATATTTTGGGGGTTGGGGGCTCTATGCACATTTCAGATTCCACAGACCTCAGTTAGCATGTTAAATGTTTGAGTTCATGACAGTACGGTTAGAAAAAGACTGAACTAGTATGATTTGTTTGGAGGTGTTTCCAGGAGAAAGCCTCTTCTCTCTAAAAAAGAACATACCAACATAACAGGTTTAGGTTTGCAAAGATTCATCTCAAGCACAGGACTTGTGGAACGATATCCTTTGGAAGATAAGACCAAAGTGAAGATGTTTGTGCAGATAAGCTGTGCTTGATGTTGGCCAGACATGGCCCTCTTCGTTATGCATTATGTCTCAACACCTCACACCAGCTGTGAAGCACAGTGGTGGAGGAGGCATGATTTGGGTACCTTGCAGTTACTAGGCTGAGTATGAACTCCTCTGAATGCCAAAGTTTTGTAGAGTGAAGTGTGAGCACTGTTTGCTGAAATTGAGTCGTGCAACAGCGTGTAAACATGTTTACAACAGAATGACTGAAAAAGAAAAGAATCAATTTGTTGCAGTGGTGCAAAGTCCAGACTTCAGCCTGACTGAAATGCTTTAGTGAGCTGTGGATAAATAAATGCCCCAAAACTTCAAGAGATATCAAGAAGAGTCATGATGAAGTAATATAAAAAACAATTACATCAAGTTATTGCTGCTGAAGGTGTTTCTAGAAGCTACTGAATCGTGGGAGGCATAAAGTCCTGTGCAAACTTTCTTCTCCAAAGCCTCAGAGCTGGTGCAGCTTTGATACTTGCACATCTCTGTATTCCAGCAAACAAACTACAGTACCAGAAATTTCCAGTCAGTCCCACATTAAGACCGCGGCTTTGGTTATTCACCTTTAAAATCAACTTTTTAACCTATTCCTACATTCTTTATATTCTTTTAGGACATTTAATTTGGGTTACAGAGAGCAAAATTAAAGCATAAATGATTTTGCATTTTAGTGTAGCCTGCTGCTTTCATAATAAACAGCGAGCGCTACTATATTTGGAGTTTTAGCTTCGTACTCATTGGCGTTCCAGTTTTCCAGCTCTCTGGAGCTAAGTCCTTTGCTGCTGTTATCATCCCACAGAGGAATTGTCTGGTATTTTTGGCATCTGAGGCCCGAGTAGATTGTTGCATGTTTTTTTTTTTTCTCTTTTGATAGCTTTGCAGTAAGCAAGCAAAGAAAGTCTGAGCTGTGACCATGTATTCCAGCCCAATGAGACTAAAACAGTTGATTTTAATGATCCCTTTTTTTCTAAGCTTCCAGGAAATGTTTCACATGGACATGAACTCTTTTCCTCCTTGTAAGACAACAAAAGGAGGTACATCGATTGTTAGGACTGAAACATGTCCCATCACTTGGTTTCAAAGACTGTCCAGCATGGTCAGATTCATCGAAGAGGTCGTCTAGTGTGATTTAGATTACATGGATCAGTTTTTCAGGACAAACGGTCCTATCAGGATATACGTGCTGCACTGTAAAAATATTACATCTCTGAACGGGAAAGGGGAAAAAAGTAATCCCCGAGCATTTAGTTTAGCTGATATTTAATGACTTGGATATCATGTTGATGGCTTAGGCGTCACAGTTTAAAGTGGGTGTGTGATTTTTGTGCTGAACATTCGGTAGATGTGCAGTTAAAGGCATTTTAAAACTGGTTTAATAACATCTGTGACTACGAAAAAGACACCATTAACTCTTTAAAGTTTTTAATAGGCCCACATAAAACACGTCGAGGTTCCCCATCTGTCTCTTAACAGCTTTTTTTCACTGAATTTAGGAATGTTTTTTCTGGTGACAATTTCTGAAAATGGCCCTGGCATTCAGAGTTTAATTAACTCTCCAGAGGGAAGCCATATTATTGCTGGCAACTTGGGGAGCTGTCATGGCACTTAGTGGCTTTCCTGCTGGATTCTGAGTAGAGCCCGGCTGATTTCTACTTCTGACATTGTTGACTAACTGGGGTTTAAGTAGGCGAGTAGCAGCAGGGTGCTGCTAATCAAAGCCACTTTATTATCAGTGATCATCAGCAAGTATGAGCAGATAAGTTTATCTGTCTGGACCATACAGGCTTGTGTTAACACAATGTCAACAATATCTCCCCAGATTTCACTTCAGACCTCAGTTGGCATATTAAATATTAAAGTTAATGACAGTGAAATTGGGAAAAACACTGAACGAGTATGGATTGCATTGAAGGGTTGCCAGGAGAGAGCCTCGTCCCTCTAAAACAAACATGACAGCACATTTTAGGTTTGAAAAGTTGTATCTGAACAAACCACAAGACTTCTGTAACAATGTCCTGAGTACAGAGAGACCAAAGCGGAGATATTTTGACATAATGCACAGCTCCATGTTTGGCTGACACCAAACACAGCACAAACGTCTCATACCGACTGTGAAGCATGGTAGTTGAGGGGTGATTATTTGAAGGACCTGAGCACCTTGCAGTCACTGAGCCAACCTTAAACTTCTCTGTTTACCAGAATATTCTAGAGTCAAATAAACTGGCTGATGCAGCACTATAGTGATCCCAAGCACATCCTAAAAACTACAGCAGAACAGCTGAAGAAGAAAATAATCAAGGTGTTGCAATGACAGGTTCAAAGTCCCGATTGAGATGTTGTGAGATGTGAGGAGACGTTAAGAGAGCTGTGCATAAGTGAATTCCCTCAAACCTCAGTGAACTGATGCAACGTTACAAAGAAGAGTCGGCTGAAATTCCCCTAGATCAATGTGAAAGGTCGATAAACTCAAACAGAAACTGATTACTTTAAGTTATTGCTGCTAAAGGTGGTGTGTGCTTTCTTTTTCACTCGACTGTATGTCAGCAACTTGCAGTTTTGAGTTTTTATGCACACTCATAAACCTTTTATTTTATTGTCAGAGTGTCATAACTCTGCGTGTTGTTGTGGAAGAACAGTGAAGCGTGTTTTCAGGCGTCACAAATGTTTTCGGCCCAAACTGCACGAATGTGTCGTACACATCACGAGCTGAGAGCTGAATTCCTCCCTCTTCTCATACACTTACTTACTGCCACCCCATGAGCAGGACTTAGTCTGCCCTTTTCTCACCATGTCCTATCAGCTGCTAATCTCTTCCAACCACGGCAAGGAGGAGGTTCAGATCTCAAGGTTAAAACCATAATAGTCTCCTGTTCAGCATAACCCACAGTTATCTCTTTTTGTCTGTAATTGTGAGGATCCACTGCATGTTTAGTCTGGTTCGTTTTCCAGGAGCCCGGCATACCGGAAAATATTCCTACGTCTTTGTCATGTGGTATCCCAGCATTTAATTACTTTCTTTCCTTTTCTTTGCCATAAGGAGAGTTTACACTGGATTGTTCACTTTAGGAGGTTTAGCTGAAATTTCCTAAGCCCAGTCTTCTGTCTTTCCTCAAAGACACCTCCTTCCTCCTCCTCCTTCCCGCCTCCCTCCTCTGCTTCTTTCTCAGCCCTCTCCCACATTCAGGAAACTCAGGCCAAGCCAAAAACCCTGGTCCCTGTTTCCGGGAATGTGTCCCACAAAGCCACAGTATAGTAAGTTGGCTCTGACGTGGGAGCCATTGTTAAGAGCCCAGGGCCCCCATTGTCCGAGGGAGGAACAGCAGCACAAACAAAACCCCCTCTTCTGGAACGAGTAGGGAGGGACGAGCTGAGGGAGCCTCAGCTATTAATAAATGAACTGCCACCTTCACGTCCAGCTCCAGTGGGGGATATGCTTATAAAATCCAAGAAAGTGGGAGTACATGGAGCTTAGTGAGTTGTTTTATTGGCAAATTATTCTAAATTAGACATCAGCAAGTCTGTAGTTCCACTTAGGGATGGACTAAGTGGAACTACAGACTCATCGACAGTTTTATCAAGTCAGAATTTTTAACCTACTTTAGAGACAGATCCCTGATAATCGGTACACCAAGGTACCTCAAAAAGTCAACTCAGTAACGTGTTAGTATAATTATCCCCTCAGGATAATCAGATAATTGCTTTAAAAATGCAAATAACTGGAGGTAAAAAATAAAAATAAAAATAAAAAAAAGCAGGTAGCTAAAATGCAAATGAGCGCCTGCATGTTGTTGAAATGTAAAGTTAAAGTAATTATAACTACAGACAATAGTAAAAAATGTGATTCAGGCTTTAAACATGTTTATTTCTGCTCTGGTTGGGCTTTTTAACATTGTTGTCTATGGGGCATTGACTCACTTTTGAGCCAGCCTCATGTGGCCACTAGAGGAATTACAGATTTTGGCACGCTACTAGGATGAAGGGAAATGACTCGAGATGGCTTTATTTTGCCAAGATAATGAAAAGCTGCACGTTTATTAAAACAGATACCCGTTAGAAGGATCTTTACAAGGTGGACAGAAACATTTAAACATCAATCAAAACATCTGCCCGGCTCTGCTGCTCCCACACTGCTTCCTGTGAAATAATTTAATGCATATTTTGAATATGCAGATACCCATAAAAGCTAAATGAATGGATGCCATGATGAGCAGCCAAACATTTTATATATATTTATGTATTTCATATAAGAATGAAAAGAGCAACATCAGGATTTCATTTGGAAGGACATTCGGAAAACAACTTCAGCTTTACTTAACTGCAGCTAAACTTTGACTTTTAAGGTTTGATGTTTTGTCTCTTTAGGACTCCAAGCATTCTCAACAGGGAGCCCACAGACTGGAAGCCAAAGAATGAGAAACCCTCTCCTTCCCTCAAACATGAGTTCGACCCTACAGGTAACAGACACAGATTTCTTTATTTTCTTGGATTTGTTGATCACTTTTGTTTTCTCATTTGCTTCATTCACTTTCTGCAGAATTTTCACTTTGTGAATTCAATGTGAAGGTTTATCTGTAAATATCCGTCATAAAGGCTCGATGAATGACGACGGATCGATTCTTAGCTCGTAACTCAACTTTCTAATCTCAGCTTGTACCGATGTGCGGGTGCAGAAATGAATTGTTTTGCATCACTTGAACGTTCTGTGGTGTTAACTTCAAATTAAGTTTAAATATCTTTCTGCTTTCAATAATTGGACAGACAAAAAATCAGTCTTTGCTCAGGGAAATAGCACAATAGTACGTAGACAAAGAGTTCCAGCTTCATCAGTGATGCAGCTTTCTTTTCTACACTTGTACTATTGAAGTGTTATTTTTCTAAGCCTGAACTTTTGCATCCAATTTGCTTAAAACTTTAAAACTGATATTGTCCACTAGAGTATTTATCACAGAGGCTGGCGGGGGAGCGAATAGAGATGGTGTGGGTGTAGGCTGTGCTCAGAAAGAAGTTGTGAAGGTGGTTGCCTGGGTTGCCGGGTTGACATTAATCCTTTCTGCCCTTTTGTTCACCCTGGAGTCTTGAGGCTCCTCATGGAGTCCAAAAGACAACCAATTATCCACTCAACTCTCTCTGATGGTTCTTTGAAGTGGGAGTAACCAGACAGGCAGATTGCACTAAACTTCCTCAGTGGCTGCAGGAAGAACATCAAGTTTTCCTGATCTAGCAGATGTTCTTTGCAGATTTCATGTTGCTGGTGAGGTTGATTTGTAGGATTTTATTATAGACGCAGCTCGGTTTGCAAAATGAGTCCCTGACCTCAGAGGACTGCAAAGATTGGTCAGATTAAAATGAGAACTACTAGCTGTGCTCCTGGCGTGAGCTGATGGGCATTTCTGTGCCATTTATGCGACATTTAGTTCAATGTCTAATTAGGGCGTCGCTTTCTTACCACTTAAAAAACAAAACGTGGGTAAGACCAATGGATGAGATTAAATCAGATTAATATTTATTCTACTCTTTGTAGCAGTTGTCATTTAAATATATTTTTGATGCATATTTGAGACGATACAAGTTAGGTTTTATATAACTTCTATCTTTTTCTTTTTTTTTCAAACATAACACAGATCTCATTGTGAAATTACATCAGTGTCTTTATATATTTAATTCATTCCCACTGGATAATAAAATCATGGTTGGTCTAGCACTGTACCGTTTTACCTGATCATTTTTATAAATATAGTGTATATAGTTAACAAAGAAGTCTGTGCATCTTTCATGTTAACAGGAATGAGGAACGAGGGGGATCATAGAGGATAACCACACTGCAAGTGCAGCATTTTAGTTACAGGCATTAGGTTGTTGCATTCAACCTTTAGATCAGGGCTGTCAAACAGTAGAAGTCCATCATAAACTCCAATCCGTTCACCTGAATGGCTTTGAAAAATGTGAAGGAGGATCAATTTCGGACTGTTAAATGTATTTTTATAAGTTTTACAGCTTTTCCTGCTGATAGAGACCGCTCCTGTGGCCATTCATACTACACCAAAGTAAATAAGTACTGGCTCTACAGTATAAAAAAGAAACTATTTCCTTTTATAGTTACAGTACAGTCTGGGCAATGAAACCAAAACATTTTCTGTAATTTTATACATTTTGTTCTTGGAGTTTAATTCCAGAGAGTCGTGCTCACAGATTTGTTTATTTACTACAACAACATTTCTTTATCATAGAGAAACACTGTACTGGTAGTGTTGAAATCGCACTTCCTCTTCTTATATTAGGAAGTGTCAGTGATTAAATGTGCAGTTAAACTCCTTTTTAGTGACAGAATGTACAGTTTCACTTCTTCTGCCCACTTAAGATCGAAATGGAGGTACGTGATAGGGAGTGAGTTTAACCCTTTCATGCATGAATTATGACAACCACGATCAGGGTTTTTTTTTCTTAATTATTTTTATTCATCTTTAGGCATGAAAAAATACTTTTGAACTTCATTTTTTAAACATGTACTTTTCAAAGGGTTTTTACATGTGAATGCACTTACTTACATATGAATTTGACAAATGAATAAATAATATACACTGTGTGTTGTGTTTATGTGCAAGTATACCATCAACACTGACACAAATACAATAAAAAAGCCTTTGAATAGCTGTCCACTGTAGTGACCACTATGCGTGAAAAGGTTAAAAAGATTATTATTGTTTTTTTTTCTATCTGTGTGATTCCTCCTGTCAGGTTTAAGCACCGTGCTGTTGTGCCTTTGGCCCAGAATCGTGTGCTACTGTAGTTTTAAGCTTTAGAATCGGGTTTGAGGCCTATTTGCCTACACATATCTACACAGATATTGTTCTCTGCAAAAAACAAACAAAAAAATTCATCCTAAGTGCTGAGGTTTGGTATATGTTTATATAAAGTTGAGTGACATCTGCAGAATAAAGATAACTTCTGAGGTAAGTGAAGGAAGATTTGATAGAGGACCTAAAACTGACCCTTGTGGAACACCATACTTTTTTTTTCAAGTATAGTTGTCATACAACTTCAGATCTAAATGTGTTCCAGGTTATTATTTTAGATTATGTCTTCATGCAGAGCAGAGAACAATCAATACCATCACTATCACAGCTTTAAAACAAAGATGTGGTCATGTATTTAAAATCTGTGTTAAAAATCAGCTTTTTCCAGACACAACAACAAATTCCCTCCAACAAGTTTTACTTTAGCAATATAAAGTTATAAGTACAGATGTTTTCTCTAATAATAAAACCAGGCTGTGATGTTAAAACAACAAATAGGCAACCAATGACTAAGCTAGTGTCAACCTTTAGTTCTGCTGCTCTGTGGTATCTATTTTGATTTTCTCAACTATTTTAAACATTATTCCAGTGAACTCTTTCCAAGAGATGAGAGGAAAAATGAAGATCTTTTAGCAGTGAGTCTCAGCAAAGACGGCAGGAGACTGTTTAAGAAACTATTTTCATTTCAGTCTTGTAATTTGTCACTTCCTGTGTGAATGCTTTTTTTTTTTCTCCCCCGCAGTACCGGATCGAGGTTTATAGTGCAAAAGAATGAGATTAAACTTCATATATTACTGCTCTCAGTAATTTTGTAATGTTGATATCAACCACATCCAACAACAACAGCAGTGTGACGCTTTCATCTTTGTAACGCAAACAAAATGCCACAAAACAAAGTCGTCCACAGTTTGTTTTTGGTTTTTTACCGCTTTGGGTACCGTGTGTGTGTGTGTGTGTGTGTGTGTGTGTGTGTGTGTGTGTGTGTGTGTGTGTGTGTGTGTGTGTGTGTGTGTGTGTGTGTGTGTGTGTGTGTGTGTGTGTGTGTGTGTGAGAGACAGGTCTGGTCCAGCGCTGTGTGATAATCCAGAGAGATGAAAATGGCTTTGGGCTGACAGTAAGTGGAGACAACCCTGTGTTTGTGCAGCTGGTCAAAGATGGTAAGACTCTCTTTCTTACTTCTTACACACACACACACACACACACACACACACACACACACACACACACACACACACACACACACACACACACACACACACACAACTTCTGACCCTCTCCTGTCTTTTGCATTATAGATGGAGCTGCAATGCGAGCTGGTGTGCAGACAGGAGATAGGATCATTAAGGTTAGCTTCCTCATTTATTTTCTTCTTACCTCTGGGATCAGCAAATGAACCTTAATGAGTCTAAAATACAAGAGCACATTAGCACCAATTTTTCCTTTGTTTTAAAACTTTTTTTTAATTTAGTTCCCCAAAATAAAGATTCAAATCCAGTTCTTATTTCTTAGGAAATCTGTATTTATTGTACACAATGGGATGGGTATCAGGCATGTTTTCAGAGTGGTACTTCTGCTCCAATGTAGTATCTGTACAGTAAACCTCACAGATAATGACAAAGGGATTAGGACTGTGTAGTAAGTTGAATGCAGGATGTTTTTGTCCTACTGTTTCTTGACTTTGGCACAAACATTTTCAATGTTTTCTCAAGGAGACATTGATAGTGTGCAATTTAAAACGCGCCACAAGTAGTTTAGTTAGGAGTAAAAAAGGAGATGGATAGTTCCGTAAGCGGTGATGTGCATTTATTGGAATGATGGAGGCAGTAAGAGCAGCCGCAAGATGACCCAAAAGGAAAGAAAAATCAGGAACAGCATCAGAAGGGAAGCTGTGATGGAGGTGGGTTGCACAAAGGCTTGCAGATGTGCAGCAATTGTTGGACAGGCTGCTGCCTTGTTCACTGAGGGTTGCCACAGTTTCTAGCTCCACATGCTTGATTTGGCGGATTTTTACACCAGATGCCCTTCATGATGCAACCCCAAAGGGATTTTTATGTTCTCCAGGGGTTATTAGGAAAGATAAAGTAGCGTAAATGGCACTCCCTACGTGATTTGCTAATTTGATGCGTATAAGGGTGTCAGTTGAGCCATTAGGTGAGGTGGGCTGGCATTTAGATCAGCTGAGCTGCTGTTTGTGGCTGGATTTCACTTTGTACCTTCCTGAACTGATGCTGTGCTCGATTTTCAAACAATAGACAAATGAGAGCTACACAGAACAGTTTCATGCTTCATCACTCTTTCGCCTCTGCACAGCTGGGCAATCACAATGAGACGTGGTAATGACTGGACTGATGACTTTAGAAAGTTAAAAAGAATCTATAGATTATTTGCACTGTAATAAAATATCAGAAAACCAACATGCAGTTCACAGTGTGACCTGTTCATGTTGTAAGTCCTGCTTTATCTCTATCCATTTTCTTCCATCCCAGCTGTTTGTGTTTTTACTTTTCTTAGAAATATTATAAAAACAGGGTCTCACAACAGCTCACATGCTTTCTCCATGCTTTCTCCATACTTTCCCATCTGATTTTTACTGGTCTATCAAAATAAAGGCTATAAAATGCCTGAAAAAGTACTATAAAAGCAACAGAATTAATAATAAAGTGATCAGCTAACCAAATGTTTTTCAGCCACTTCAGCTTTGTGTCACAAAGCTTCTTCCCTGTTATGAATGCATGCATACATTTCTTGTGGCTCTTTTTAAACATGTTCAGAAATAACAAATGAGCCACTAAAAGCACAGTGAAGTCAGTGAGATGGACTGATGTCCACGGATAATTTTGATGTTGTCATGGGGTTTGTTTAGAATAACAGAAAAACAGAATGATGCCACATAGAAACAGTGACTACCACGAATGAAATAAACAAAACAGTATAATTGTGGGTTTTAGGCTTTAAGGAACATATGTTGGTCAGTTGTAGAAATTCTTTGCTAATGCTTTTTGTCTTTGGACAGGTCAACGGGACCTTAGTTACACATTCAAACCACTTAGAGGTTGTAAAGTTGATAAGATGTGAGTATGCTCTAATTATTTACATCCTTAGTTTGCTGTATCACATCTGTTGTGTTGTTTGTGATTTACAAGGCTCATTAAGAAGATATTATTAAGTCAACATAAACATTAGTTGAGTTGTTTTAATCCTAAACTACATTTGAGCAAAAAGATCTTAAGTGACTTATCAGAAAAGATGAGACGTGTCAGCTAACATTGTATTATTATATATAGACTCAAAGTCAAAACACTGCCTTTATAAGTTATTGCAGCATAAGTGCTACAGTTAGCAGTTCAAACAGCACATTATCTCATGACATAACATATAAGCATACTTGCTCTGCAGATTGCTTATTGTTCCTCTAACGGTCTGACACATTGGGTTGTCTAAGCTGGTTCTGATGGCTTTTATATTCTCCCCTCCCTTCACCCTCCCTTCATTCCTTTCCCATGACTCCTCTCTGGCAGCGGGCTCCTATGTAGCCCTGACAGTGCTGGGGAGGCCTCCAGGGCTTCCTCAGATCCCCCTGGAAGAGGAGAAGGAAGGGAACAAGGAAGGAGGAGACACTCTCTCAGCACCCCACTCACCTGCACTGTCAGGTGGGGAGCAAGGCAGCTTCTTGACCAGCAGCACACCCTGTAGCCCTCAGGACAACACCACATCCTCCTCTCTGTCTGATGGGGTAAGAAAGAGGAGAATCCTGTTGTAAGCTGTGTAAGCAGCGTCACATTTAAAGTGTGGATGAATGCAAAAGCGAGGATTTCTGCAAGTATGTCTAAGAGGGTGTATAAACTTCCATTAGCACAATAAGTGAACAACACTGTATATATTTTTGAGACATAAACACACACAGCAAAAAAACTCAGCTGCTATTTTACTAATGAAATCACCGTTAACCTGTTATTGCAGGTCTCGTTGAAGGCGGGCGGGACTTTAGTAAACTGTATCAGATGATGGAAAAACCACAGTACCGCTAGAGGAAAATTAGCTTTGTTCTGCAATAAAGTATCACCCAATATGGTCACTGTAAACATTTTATGGGCCTTGACAAGTGAACGTAATGTTCCAGCCGCTAGATCGATCCATCAGGCTTTAAAGTTGTTTTTAAGTGCACTTACTTACATTCTGAATGAGTAACTTGGCACAAATGATCCTCCAGAGGTTGTTCAGTTTAAATTATTACCAGAACAAAAATATGTAATGAAATAACACACGTACTCAAAAAGATAATAAGAATAATGTAATTTGTTATTATTTAAAGTAATTATAATACATGGTGAATTTAAAAAAAAAATTTGAATGAAGGAGCTTTATACTCAGATTAATGCCTCCTTCTGCTACAGCGGTGAAGTGAAACCTCAGTCCTCTGACACAATGTTATTTTTAACTGTGACAGGGTTCGTGATAAGCTTATCTGGCTGGTACAACCCATGCAGCTCATTATTTTTAATTAGCCTCATCGTTCCGGTCCATTTCAACCAACTTTTTACTGAAACTGCTGCAGGATGTCAGCAGTGTGTCCACCGCGTAACATCGAACGAGTCAAACTTTTTCTGCAATGTGCATACGATTTAGGGATTGTTGAAACTCTGGACTTTCGGCTTTCAATTTGGAAGTTATTTACTCAAATGCTCAAACTTCGACAGGATTACGTGCCCAATTATTATGTTTAAGTCACATTTTCCCCTGTCAGATTTTGTGTCTAGTTCAATTTAAATATAAGTAATCTCATTTTAGTCATACTTCTGGTTAATAAAACCAAATGAAATGGTTCAATTTTCCTTATAAAAGACCAGTATGTAACCAACCATTGCACTTAAGATTTCCAAGCATCAACTTCCCATAATCCTACTGTCAGAAGGTTGTGGTCGTAAAATCCATCCACATCTAAAAAAACTCTGGAAAAATTATAAAAGAATTTTGCAACCATGATATTCCGTGACTAGTTGGAGGTCCAGGGTCACTAGATGATCTTTAGTCTGTATGATCTTAATCATTTGTAACTGATAACAGTCTGAATGAATTCATGCATACAGTTCCATATGTATGTGGACAATGACATGTTTCCTGCAGTTTTGCCCTTGTATACCACCAAAGTGACTTTTCAATCAAATGATCAAAATGTGATTGAAGTGCAAATTTCCAGCTTTAACCCATGGACATCACAAAATGCTGTGTGTCCTCCTCAGTGCTACTCTGGTAGGTCTTTATTGCAGCCACCTTCAGTTTCTGCTTGTTTGTGGGTCTCTGTGCCTTCAGTTTTCTGCATGGTCCGTTGGGTTGAGGGCATGTGACTAACTTGGCCTTTGAAGAATATCCCTTTCTTTGCTTGAGAAACTCTTGGATTGCATTAGCAGTTTGCGTTGGCTCATTATCCATTTAAAATGTGAAGTTCTGTCCAATCAGTTTTGTAGCATTTGGCTGAATTTGAGCAGAGAGTACAGCCGCATACACAGCAGAATTCATCCTGCTGCTTCTATCAGAAGTCACATCATCAAGAAACACTAGCAGTCTGGTTTCAATGGCAGCCATATGTGCCCATGCCATAACGCCTCCTCCGCCGTGTTTCACTGTTAATGTGACATACTTTAGATCTCTTTCTCCATGTTCTTCTCTTCCCATCGTTCTGGGTTATCTTGCTTTCATTTGTCCCAATATTTTTTCCCAGATCTGTGCAGGCTATTTGAAATGTTCTCTGGAAAAGTCTAATCTGGCCTTCCTGTTCTTGAGTATAAACAGCGGATTGCACTTTGTTATAAGCCCTGCGTGTTTACACTCATGAAGCCATCTCTTGATTGTAGACTTTAACAATGATATGTCTGCCTCCTCCTCGAGAGTGTTCTGGACTTGGTTAGATGTGAGGGGATTTTTTTTTTCTGTTGCTGCTGCCAGTACATTCCTTCTTTTTAAGAATGTACCAGAATGCTGATCTGGCAGGTTTTCTGTCTCTTTGATAGGTTTATTTTGGGTTTTCAGCCTCCTTTGCTTGCATCGGCATCTTCCACCAAGCAGCTGTAAAATGCAAGTTCAGCTTAATTTGTCACTGAATAAAAGAACATGAAACTGCTTGTCAATCAGTTGTCCAATTGCTTCTGAGCCTCTGAAAATGGGGGACTGTGTATAAAAATGGCTGTAATTTCTAAACAGTTAATGCAATACATTTGTCAAAACCCCTCGAATTTATCAGTGAATGTTTGTACTTTAATCATGTCTTGATTGTTTGATTTTTTTTTTTTTTTTTTTTTTTTAAATCTCCTGAGGTGGTGTGGAGAGGCAAAATTAAACAAACAAAAAACAAAAGGTGGTGTCATGATCCAATAAAGGAATATATATACATGTATGTATATGTTTGTCTGAATTTCAGGAAGCAGCCACGGCTTCCTGGAATGGTGAGAATGAGGATGGAGACGGTGGGTCTCCTCCGAAGGAACAGACCTCACCCACACCGTGTGACAATGGCCCCCTGATCAATAACAACTCAGTGAGTACACCGACACATCAGAGCATTTAATATGGTGCCAGTTGGTAATGACGATGTAGGCTGGTCATGTATGAGTCGATAAACAGATGTCAGAGGTGTTCTCGGTTCGGCTTTTGAACAGTTTTTTCAGTTTTATTCTGTCATTACTTTAAATGTTAAAGCTGATAAAATATGATAAAAGTTAGTTGATAAACTTGACTGAACATTAAGATTTTATATATTATAAGAGCCCTCTTTTCTCGGCTGTAAAGTTAAATCAACACTTCAGGTATTTTCTGACCACTTATAGATTTTTTTAAAAAAAAGAATTAAAGTCACACTTTTCATTTTTACCTCTGAGTTTTTGAGCTGCTGCTGCTGAGCAAGGATTTTTGTTAATAATCTATTGTAGCAGTAACCACCATCTAATGTTAAACACATCACAAAGCCTTGCTGCTTACACAGACTCCTTTGTAATAACAGTCTTTTTATCACAGCTTCTAAAAATAGGAATTAAGTAGTGCTTTCCACTCTCAGGAATTTCCCAGTATTCAGCACCAGACTAAACAATCAATTTGGTTTAAGTGTTTTGTGTGTCATGTGTGTGTTAATGTGCATGCATCTGTGTCTGCATTAGGTTCACAGCAGCCCCCTCTTTGACACTGTGGGCTACAGAGGGACTCCCTGTCAGAGCCCAGACATTAGTCGGCGGGATGGCCTCAACATCTGCACATCGCCAGAGGCTGAGGATGCCGCTGACACAGTAAGATGCACACGCAAATTTGATTTGGTGTAAATTTGACATTAAACATGTTTAATTTCACATGAATAAAACTAGACAAGCAATGACAATAGGCCCCTCCCATAAATTAGCCAGAAGAGCCAGAAGTTATTATTTCTCCATCATCACAATATTCTATCAGTGTTATTAGCAATGCCTTGCATGTTTGGTTAGCGAACTGCATGAGTTGAAAGTGTAGGAGTATAATGCAGAGACTCGCATCCCCTTTTTCCTCAGCTGCCATGTTGGAACCTTGGCAGGTTCATTTACAGCCACAAATGGCCATATTTACACTAAAGTCTGGAGTGCTTGTAAGCTTGGTTAGCAAGTTGCACAGACAAAGGGTACACTCATACTAACTGAAGCACAAACTTCTTGGATGCTTTGCATCACAGAGAAAGCCCAAATATAATATAGTGGTTAGCACTGTTGCCGCACAGCAAGAAGGTCCTGAGTTCAATTCAATTCCTGGGTCTTTCTGTGTGGAGTTTGCATGTTCTCCCCGTGTTTGCGTGGGTTCCCTCCGGGTACTCCGGCTTCCTCCCACCATCCAAAGACATGCAGTTAGTGGGGATGGGTTAATTGGTTAATCCAAATTGCCCATAGGTGTGAATGCAGGAGTGAATGGTTGTCTGTCCCTGTGTGTTAGCCCTGCGACAGACTGGCGACCTGTCCAGGGTGTACCCCGCCTCTCGCCCTATGACAGCTAGGATAGGCTCCAGCGCCCCCCGCGACCCTGAAAAGGATAAGCGGAAGCGAATGGATGGATGGATCTAACATATTATATTATATTATATTATATTATATTATATTATATGTTAGATGATTCCAATAATGTGTTAAAAAAGGCACCAAGAGCACAAACATGGCTGTGAGTTTCAGTTCATTGCTAACAGGTGCTAGCAGAAAGCTAGCTAAAGTAGCTTTCTGCTAAAGTAGCTTTCTGCTACCAGCATCTTTGTTAGCATACCTTTCAATCAAAGCAGCCATGCCCAAACTTGAAGCAAAATCTAAACCAGTGATTTAAAGGAGTCACCCAGCATATGGTTGATACACAAGGGACAGCTCTTCATTGTGACCAAATTGCTTTTCCACCCATCTATAGTCATGTTTTTAATGCTATTAAGTTTGCCCTATTAACACTTGACTGACTTGCTTTAGGAGGCAACCACAAATGCAGGTTATTTCTACATGAGCTTTATTTCAGCCTCAGGGGTTGTTGCTTCCAGAGACCCAGTGAAATGACTCTACTGAAGTGGATTTACCCTAGGAAGCGCTACTTTGATCTCTGTCTCCACCAGCTGAAGTTCTAGATGTTCATGCTCTTTGTCAGTTCAACTGAGAGGGTTGCTAATGTGCTTGCTCTTTGGGCTCGAAACTGCAAAAGTGCCATGCAATTTGGGTAACTTAATGGAGGACGTTTGCAGTACTTAAAAAAGAATTATCCTTGAACACATTTTATTTTCAATTTTACAACGTAAAGTTGGTTCAGAGAGAAACAGGGGAAGGGAAAAACAGAAAGAAGGTTAAATAGAATTTTAGGGTGAGCTAAGGGCAAAACAGTGAATCAAAGAATATTAGAAAAAAATTTAATCACTAATTGCTTAAAAACAAGTCTCAACCCTAACTCCTTATCAGCAGGAAAAAAATAAAAAACAATAGATAACTAAATGCTCTGGTAAATGGATTCCTGGCAAGAGGTCAAGAGCAACAGTAAGGACATAGAACAGGAGGGAGGAAAAGCCAGTCATTTGGTTTTGGAAGCATGCCTGAAATAAAAACCAGTCAGTTGAGAAAAGAGAGACAAAGGTTACCCCTATAAGTTGTCCAAGGGGAAAGTGTTAAAAATATTTCTTGGATTAAACTTAAGGTTAGGGTTCCTACATATGAAGAAGAAATTATTCCTTTGTCATGTGAACCTCTTTGTTTGACCCTGCACCTCAATTATATCTCACAGCACCCCAATACCCAGTGCAGTGCGGGTAGCCCTCCTTACCTCGTAAACCCTCAGATTATTGGAGCAGAAGACGACTACTTTGAATCATCACAAGAACAGGTATCTGGCTAAATGTCTCTGATTTTTGGGTCACATGATCATCATCCGATCTAATAAATGGATGCTTTTCCTCAGATCAATGGCGAGTGTACCTGTTTCCAGAGTATTGAGTCGCTGAAGTCTCGGCCGGCACACCTCGCAGTGTTCCTCCACCATGTGGTCTCACAGTTTGACCCTGCTCCTCTGGTATAGCCACAAACACAGTACAAATCAGTGTGTGGTAATGCCTTTGCTGCCAATATCGTCTGAATCCATTGGTATCATCATTTGATACCAATATGAGGCCACTGCAGGCTGAAAATTAAAAGCATACATAAGTATATAGCAAGCATATGCGTATACTGTTTCCTAAAGTAGTAGCAAGGAATTTTAATTGTATTTAAACTTCATTTTACCAAACTTTCCGTGGACTTGTTCTTAGTCATTTTCTATTTTCACACTGCGTTCATGATTCACAACCACATACTCTATATATAAACTATATATAAAATGGGCCTAGCATCTGTGACAAAACATTGGTGATCACAACCCCAGCCGCTCCTACTGAAGATGTAAATCTTAAAAACAACTGTAACCATGGACTGTTGGTATGATAAATACACATTCAGTCCTATCGTGAGTCTTTACAGAAGCAGGAAAGTGAACTGACTAAAAATAAACTACAAAGAGCCTTTTTCATCATAACAAAGGAACATGTCACACAGTGCAACAGTGTGGCTCATTAATGTGTTTTTCAAAGTTTATCGACAACAATGGAGCTGGCTATTTAGCAGTATAAAGAGGCAACACTTGGTAGAAGAATGCTTTTGTTGTTTTATGTCTTAAAAGCATAAAACATGTGAATGCAGTTTACACAGACATTATAGAAAAGTAATAAACCTTGCAGAAATGTGTTAACTATTGAGCTGTGAAACTATTGGCAAGAAGGAAAATCTTGCAGACTAATGTAATATAAGATAAACCATTTCTTTGATTATACGAGTTCAATATGAACATAATTTAGTGTGTAAAGCAGTCTCAGTATCATGTATGAATATAAAACTCAGGGACCTAAAAAAGGGTTGCCAAGTTCTACTTTGTCATAAATGAAAGTGGGCCAAGGATTGAGCCCTGTGGAACACCGCTGTTGACCTAAAGAGACAGTTTTCTCACGATGTTGTATTTTGTTCATGGTTTGAATAAGTAATGCAATTCATGAAATAAGAAGCTATGCAAACATGGACTAATAGAACCTAATAGAAAGGACTAACTGTATTTTCCCCCTATGGTTAGCTGTGTTACCTCTACGCTGATATGTACAAGCAAACCAACTCCAAAGAAAGTCGACGCTTCTTTATTGAATTACACACGCTATTCATGGATCGAACTGCAGTAAGTTGGTCTATTAGATTCTTTCTCAGTCAGTGTCTGTTCTTTGTGACAATTTTCCTGTTTTTGTTTTAAAAAAATAAAATAAAATAGTGTTCCTGTGTTGATGGGATTCTTAACTCTCCTTCTGTTGTCTTATCTAGAATCTTAAAGTGCCGGTGCCAGAGACCGTTTCGGCTGAGCTAGGTAAGGCATTAGAGGAATCCTCTAAAACAGAGGCTCCCAAAGTGTGGGGCCCCATTGCAGGGGAAAAGAAAAAAGAAGGCTTGGACACTGCTAGCATAATTGACAGGTTTTTGACGAGGCTCTCACACAAACGCAAAGCAGGAGCTGAAGCATCGCCAATTATGTTTCCAAACCAACTTCATTCTAAGCCAAAGACTAGAAAATATGGTGAAGCATATCTTCCCTTTGGCTTCACCTGCACAAGTGCCGAGGTAGGTCTCTGTAACAGAATTAGTTTCCATTGCGTCGGGAGCATGCGCTCGACAAACACGGACAAACAGTATCCCACATTCTTGATTTTTAGTTCACAAACACTACTTGTAATGACTAACTACTCCTGACATTTTGGAGATGTTAGCCCTTTATACAGTAAAGTTACAGTGGGATCCAAATAATATCAGGCTGATCCTGCCACGATTTGTTTCCCCAGTTCAAACCACGCACAAACAGTATCCCACAGTTGTTTATGTTTTTTTGCACAGAGAGGCATTTTTTTGAGAAATGTATTGATAGCAATGTTGAATATTATTACACAGGAAACTACACATAAAATAATCACACCGTGACGCCTCTGCCTTTCTAAATGGAGGGACAGTAACTGCGTGTGTATATGTAAGCGTGTAAAACCTGAAGATTAACAGTATTTTGTCTCTATCTGCCATTCTGCAATTCATCTCACGTAAACAATAACGTGGCACACAGCGTGACGTGAAAAAAGACACATACCTTTGACGCTGCGTGACGAACTCTGTATTCCTCGTCCACACGGAAACGCAAAAAATGGCGTTTAAAAAAAAAAATCTCAGTTTTCGGTGATTCGAAACGCCGTTTACGTGTGGACGAAAGGTCCGAACGCATAGAAACAGCTGCGTTTTCAAAAATACCCGTTTAAGTGTGGACACAGCGTAAAAGAGTTTGGAGATTATTTTATTACTACCTGTAATTTATTGCAGTTTACTTGTATTTGCTTATTTGTTTACTAATTGATTGAGGTGTGAAATAAACCTCAATGGAGTTTGAAAACAAAATGTGGGTGTGTGTGGCTGGAGGATGTGTTTGTGCGGGCGGAGGGTGTTTAGGTGGTGGTGGGGGCGAACATTTTTCTTGTAAAACAAAGATTTTACTTCACACATACTGTGCATGTCGCGTTGAAAAGTTAAAATCTGAACTCCACTTTTTTTGTGCCGGAGTTTGGAAGTAGAAGATGTAGTCAGAAGACAACAAGCTTAATGAATTACACTGTCCACCTCTGCTGCTTGGGGCCTAATAAGCAAACTGATGCTTGAAGCAGTTTAACAAAGAGTTTATTATACACAAAAACTAAGACCACAAAATTATTATTATTATTTTCAGGAAAGTGTTTGTGTGTGAGTGAGAGAGATTAAGAAACTCCAATTTCATGCAAATTCATGAAACCTTGAGAAATGAAAAAGGTAAACTGAGCATGAGCATGATTGACTGGTAAATATGGATAAATATCATGCAATTTATTACTGTTATTTCTTATGTAGTGTGTAAGATATTCGTTGTATCTGGGTGTTAGTCGCAGGGGTAGCAGTCTAAGCAGAGACGTCCAGACTGGCTTTTCCCCATCCACTTCCTCCAGCTTTGTCAGAGTGGTACAGAGGTGTTCCCATGACAGCTGAGACATGTAATCTTTCCAGCGTGTCTTGGGCCAGATAACCTTACCTAGGAGGCATCCAGGATGCAGATGCCCAACCCACCTGAAATAACTCATTTATTCACTGTGCCCACAGTTTGTGGCTGTAGGTGAGGGTAGGAACGTAGATCGACCGCTCAGCTCACTCTTCACAACAAGAAACTGGTACAACATCCTCATCACTACTGACATCGCACCAATCTGTGTGTCAGTCTCACACTCCCACTCGTAAATGAAATATGTTTGAAAGCTTCAGAGAAAATAAATCAATTCTAATAACTTGGGGTATTTGACAGTATTGGCTACCGTTCTGATATCATCGATTGCAGTGGCTGAAAACAGGCTCTACGACAGCAGAAACAAAGAACGTGTATCACATACGCGACCCGTCATATTAGGGTTTAAACCTGATTCCTTTAATAAATTATAAATGTTTTTTTTTTTCCATTTAATTTGTGAATTGGATGCTTTGGGTTTGAATATTTTCTCTGTGTGTGTGTGTGTGTGTGTGTGTGTGTGTGTGTGACAGAGAAGCGAAGGCTGGACTTGATCCCAGACAGCCTGTGTAAACAGTACATTCAGACGTTACAGGACGCGCTGTTACCAGACCTGCACAAGAACCTGGAAGACTTCAGGTAGCTGTCATTCAGCTGTTAAATTTATTCTTATAATAAATGTTTAACCTGAATATTTTCCTGGCAGATATCTGATACATGTCTGTGTAAAGTAATATTTCTCTATGTACATGCGCTCGGTGTGCAGACAGAAGCGCAGCATGGGTCTGACGCTGGCCGAAGACGAGCTCTGTAAGTTGGACTCTGAGCCAGGAAGAGACCAGCAGGCCTTGGAGAAAGAATGCTCCTGTGCTGAACACATCCTCTTCAAGATAGAGGATATCCTGTAAGTCTCTGAGCCACAAAGACACCTAGATGTGTATTTTTAACCCCTATGCTCCTTTCTGATTGTATTTTTTTTTTTTTTTAAAACAAACAAAAAAAACACCCACACAGACGTGCATCATGTGATTGTGTGTGTGTGTGTGATTTTGCAGGTTGACATCACAGAGCTCAGAAGAGGAGAAGTGGTAAGAGGAGGGAGTTTTATATTTTATATCATCAGGCAGCTGCAGGATACTCAGTGTGAATGATTTTGGGGAAGTTTTATAGTTTCTGTTCTGTTATGATATTTATAAATCATTGTCCCATCTGTGACTAAATGTTAAGACAGAATATCTCAAACAAAGTCTGTGTGAGCACAGTTTTATATCTTTGAACAAATAAATAAGTCTGTCACATGTAAGATAAAATTAATCATAGAGGTGCTTTACTCACAAATATTTTGACATCAGGGCAAATTTCATTGCTCGAAAATGAAAGTTGTACTGATGCCTCTGATGCCACGTCTCCATCGGCTCAACATCATTCATTAACTTCCCCTGAATGATCTTGTTGGACGTTCTTAAAAAATAAAGGGTGGGTGGGGAAAAGAAATCTTGCACATGGGAAAGAATAAGACAGTCATAAAGCTCTGATACACCATGCAAGAGACCCAAATGCGGAATCTCTTGCCCCCAGTGGTGACATCTTGTACTGCACCCATCACACCACAGCTTTACATTGCAACACACTATAAAACCGTTGTTTGTTGTTTTATGTAGGCCCCCCCTCCCCCAACACTGATGACTGGTAAATGGTTTTCCAGTCATCAGTGTTGGGAGAAAAAGACGTGTGTTTTTACTGCTCAGCTGTAAAAGACTGACGAGATACTGTCGTCCGCCCTGCAGACATGCAAACAGGTGGCGTAGACACATAAGCTTGTGAACGAGGCAACATAGGAGTTTAAAATTGATACTATAGATCCACTGGTCCACCGGTATTTCTTTTGTTTATTGCAATAATATGATGGATATTTCTTTCTTTGTAAGAGATGGTCTGTCTGAAAGAACGTCCGTCTGTTATTAATACTGTGATCATTAAGAGCTGCTGCATAGATGAGAAAATCAGCAGCACGTGTTCTGTGTTACACTGCTACACATTGTGTGTCTCTTATTGCAGGCAAACAATGCAGTATGTGATTCTCACCTACATGAAGCACCTCGGAGTGAAAGTGAAGGAGCATCGAGGCCTCGAACACAAACGTGCTCGCATCACTTTCCTCCCCAGGATTAAGGTACACACACACACACACACACACACACACACACACACACAGTAACCTATACAGAATAATGCAATCATTATACAATTCCACTAATGAGTAAGTAGTTAAGTGCATGGTTCAATGGATGGATGGATCTATGGGAAGTCGCTGACTTATCAATTATCATCGATGTTCTTTATTAGCCTTAAAAACCTTTTTTGAGATTTACTTTGTTGTCTTTAAAAAAATAGTTCCTAGATAAACATGTTTTGATTTGTTTTGTTTTGTTTTTTCATGAGAAAAATATGAAGTCTGAGAAGTGGGTGAGAGGAAGGTGAAAATAATAAACAATAATAATAATAAACTTTGTCTGGCTGGTCACTTTTGGATTCAGCATTTTAGATTCAATTAAAAGTTAAAAAACACTCGAACATCCTCTGAAGTAGATCGTTTTTTGAGTTTACTGTAGTGCAGTTTATTGATCTTCCACAACTAAGAGCAGAGTCAAATAAACAAAGGCAACGTCAGGGTGTGAGACCTTAAGCACATGCAGCACAGAGACAAAGAGAAAGCTAGGAGCCACTTACTCCTCCTGTCTGTGCTAATTAGCCTTTCCAGTGCGTTTAGCATGGAAACACCTCTCATCTGGGTTACTCCCAGTATGTTCAGCTTGCTTCCCTGTGTATTCTGGCCACTGAATGTATGAGAACCTCCCTTCAAGGCTGTGCTGGGACAGGCAACAGTAGTTTTTCCACACAGGTGACATGTGACTGACATTTAAGTGAACTTCAGAACTGAGAATCATTTACTCCAATGTGTAACCTATAACTATTTCCATCAGTTTCCCAACATCCGCCCCCCTCGGCGTCCGAGCAGAGTGGACCCCACCCCAGGTGAGAAGAAGAAATATATATTTTAACCATGAGGTATTTGCTGGCTTATTGCATAAAGAGTTGTATCTGTGTATAATTGAGGGTGTACATACAATAACGTTATCAATGTAGTGTGTGATACTTCATGCTCATGGGTTTCTGCACAGTCGTGAAAGCTGTGGACCAGATCAAGCAGCGTCCGCCAAAGCTTCCTCAGTCGCCTCTTGGCATCTCTGAACCATCAGACCAGTCCGCCACAAGTCCTGGACGGATCCGCGATGGATCAGATACCCAATTATTGCCTGCCACCACCCTCCCTACACACAGCTCCCCCACCACTCAGGTCTCAGAGGCAGGCGGACAAGAGTCAGAATCCAGTAAGATATTCCAGTTTTTGTTCGTTATTAAATTTTGATAATTTTCTTTTATTTAATTGCCTCAATCTTCCATTACATGTGGGATGAACACAGAGTCACTCAGACACTATCTCTAGTTTCAGTAACATCTACTAAATATCCCTGCAGAATACGGATACTGTTGAATTTGTTCAAATTAAAGCTCCATTCGAGTCATAATTGTTTCATCTTCTCTCCTTTATTCTACAGATGTCTCTCCGTTCTGCATGCAGCCCAGACCAGGCGACAGTGTGCAGTCTGCTGACAACCACGACGGCGTCTCTCAGTTTGACTTCAGCCCCTCCACAGTGGAGCAGCGGGATGAAGATCAGGAGGCCTTCAGGTAGTTGAAGTTGGGGATGCAGCTTTAAGTCTGTTTTTAAAAACATTTTTGGGCTGTGTGCCACTGTAAAGGAAATTTCTGGATTTAAAGGAAGTAACAGCATACGAATGTACAATTTGAAAGCAAAGAAAGAAAACCAAATTCAATTCAATTCAATTTTATTTATACAGCGCCAAATCACAACATCAGTCGCCTCAAGATGCTTTATATTGTAAGGTAGACCCTACAATTATACATACAGAGAAAAATCCAACAATCATATGACCCCATATGAGCAAGCACTTTGGCGATAGTGGGAAGGAAAAACTCCCTTTTAACAGGAAGAAACCTCCGACAGAACCAGGCTCAGGGAGGGCGACCCTCTGCCGCAGCCAAATAAAAGTTGTATCCATTTTCAAAGAGTTTTTGCTTATATTGGATATAAATAACCAAAGAGTTGTTATTATTTTTAAAAAATTTAACCTATGAATCAACATATTGGGGTCTTGTTTGTTTTCACTTTATGGTCATGGTTGTCACGGGACAAACCATCTATTAGAAAGGTGGGTTGGGAATTTTGTCAAAATATCCTAATGATACTGATACTTTTTAAATAGTTTATTGTGTTAAATAAAATTTTAAATGCAGTAACTGTTTCCCTTTCTAATGCCACATTTATCTTTATGATAGCCAGTCTCTCTTTGTCTCTTTAGGATGGAGGTACCGGGTGACATCCAGAGTGAAGATGACCAAGGCGGAGAGGCTGAGTGTGAAGAAGATCCTCTGATCTGGCAGGGACTGGTCCCTCGAGGCGTCCTGATGAGCTTAACGCAACAAGAGATCAACCGGCAGGAAGTCATCAATGGTAAATCGCCAATATTACACATTTTTCCTAAATGATTAAAAAAAAAAAAGAAATCTGTGCTAATTTTAGCCACATGCATGCATTTGTCCGTTCGCTCTTTAGAGCTGTTCTACACTGAGCGTGCACACTTGAGGATGCTGAAGGTGCTGGACTGTGTTTTCTGCCAGAGGCTGAACAGGGACGGCATCCTTCCACCAGAAGACATAAAACACATCTTTATCAACCTGGAGGAAATCCTTCAGCTTCATGGTAACAATCAATTAGCTGCACGGTAACACATTTCACACATGACTGAGTAGGGGCGTGGCTGTAATTGTGTTAATGAGACACATACTGTTTCCTTCATCTACGGCAGATTTTCATATATTCTAATTGATTGATTTTTGGATTTTGGTCATTTCATGGTCCAATGAAAAATCATTACAGGGAAGTGACTGAAAGTTACTGGATGTTACAATAAAGTAAAAGTTTATAATGTTATAAAAACACTTACAGCACACACTTTGTCCTTGTCACGCTGCCAATGGGCCAGATCATGTAAAAAAAAAAAAACTCGGAAATTTCACAGTGACACACACAAATATAAAGCTGGCGTCATAGTAAATGACTGTCCATGGTCCCTTGTAGGTTAAACACGTGTGCTGACATAGTCATGACACATCATTAGTGTTCACAGCCATGCATTTTCCCTCTTAAGCCCTTAACATGAACTGATTCAGGAAAACAGTCACAGGGAGAGGAGATGGTCCAGAGTGGGAGCTATAACAAGAGGGCGTGGTTTTAAATTTCAATCCCAATCCCAAAAAATAAAAACTGAATGGAACAATTACAGATTTTGTTTCTTCATTTTGAGACGTTTGACTACTTTATGAAAAATATTAGCTCGTTTTTATTTGATGGTAGCAATAAGTCTCAAAAAAGTCAGGACAGGGCCGTGTTTACTGCTGCGTCGCATCCCCTCTTCTTTTAACAGCTGAGGAGACCTGCTGCTGGACTTTTTGTTTGGCCTTTGGTGAGTTTGCACTGAGGAACTGAAACTTCTTTTCACTACTTACTTACTTTTCGAGCCGTTTGTTGCCCCTGTCCCTGGTTTGTGTTGCTGCTATCAAATTCAAAATGAGCTTTTTTTAAAATTATTTTTTATAAAATACTAAAAAGTCTCAGTTTTAAGATTTTATATGTTCTCTGTGTTCTAGTGTGAATAAAAGATGAGTTTATGAGATTTGCAAATCGCTGCATTCTGTTTTTATTTACTTTTTATGCAGCGTTCCAACTGTTTTGGAAATGGGGTAAAAACTTTAATTTTGTAAATGTTATGTTGCTAATCAATTAATGATTGAGAAATATGTGAGTCATCACCAAACTGAGCTAGCTGGTGAGTATTTTTGGATGTTTAAAAAAATAAAATAAAATCTTCTCGCTGTGCTCCAGTTTCTATAACAGAACAAATGACTGCAATCAGGAAGAGGAACGAGACGTCTGTGATCGGTCAGATCGGAGATGATCTCCTGGGATGGGTAAGGCTGGCTTCTAGTATCTGTGAGAGAGGACTGAAAACAGAAACAGGGTTTATTTGTATTTTTAGTCATATTTCACCTTCTGCCCAGACTAGATAAATGGTAAAGAGGTCTTCACAATCCCCACATTACATCATCTTAAAGACTTTTGAGGTCCATGTGTCTTTTCCCACAGCATCGCCATCAGGTCAAAATCAAAATTTGGGCAACAATTTGGGTTTAGTAAATAAATACCAGCAAACCTAAAACATTCCTATCAGCCTCAGCCTTTGTGTTTAGTCTTGATAGTGAAATATTATCCTGCTAACACGATAAAGGTACGTGTTCCAGTACCAGTGGTTGAGGCAGTAGTTTAGTGTCTACCTCATCACTTCCCTCTAATATGTTATGTGTAGATATCTAGAAATGGTCAGTTAATGTCCGAGCGGACTTACGGGTGGATGCTGTGATGGTGGAGGTGTCATAAGGCAGAGGAAATGAGTGCAAGTTCTTTGCCTGAATTATCTGGCAGGCCTTGCTTCTTTATTTATATCTAAAAGCGTCAATGTGTAAGTAGATAACTTCTGCTGGCATGGCTGCAGGTTCTCTGTGTTGTTGTTTTTAAAAAAAATATTTTTCAGAGTTGTTACAGTAGAAATCATCAAGTACATCATGCACTCTTAGCACGTAAGCTGGTAATATTTAAGCATTTTATGCTTTCTCTGTGCACTCGCATCCAGTTCAGTGGGGAGGAAGAGCAAAAGTTAAAGAGAGCAGTGGCAACCTTCTGCAGTAACCAGCCGTCTGCACTGGAGCTCATCAAGACGAGGCAGAAGAAGGACCAGAAATTCAACCTGTTCATGCAGGTGGGTGCAAGACTCCCACTGTAGTCTACCACCAGGAGGAAAGTGACTTTGGATGAGACAGATATTGGCAGGCAGAAGAACATTCGATTAAGTTTTAGTTAGTGTGCCAGTTCACAACAATTGTAAGCTCGCATCATTATAGAAAAATATCCAATGAGCCGACATTCTCCAATGAGCTCGCTTTATAGCAGGAAGAGACCCGAACAAGGCTAGGGGAGTGCAGGTACTCCCCCTCACGACTGGCTGTGGGTGTAGGGACAGTGTAGGAGCTAAGGCTCTAGATCAGTCACACGAGGCTTCTAGAGAGGGGAAGAACAGGAACTTGCCTAATTTGACCCAAATTGTATCGGTCTATTCAAAAATCTAAGGAGTTTGGAAAGAAAAGCAACTGGATTTTTAAAGTTTTTTGAAGACATTTCTCTCATCCAAGAAGTTTCTTCAGTTCTAAGACCAAACGGTGGAGAGTCCACTACTGATCATGTGCCCCAGCTCAAGGTGTGAAAAAGGGTGTGGGACAGCAAAATTAAAGATGTCCAGTGGTTTTCTTTCTGAACTCCTTAGGTAACTTTGCCCTGGATGACTGAGAACCTACACAGAGACACAGGATGAGTAAGTATCCATCTCTGTATGGAGAATGGATAAGAACGGTGGCACAGTTGGCTCCATATGAGTGACTTACATTCAGTTTATTGGAGATGCTTCATGAGTACATGCTTACTTAGGACCCTTGTACCAAGTGGCTTTTTGCAGCTTAAAGAACTTTTAAGTTACCCAGTAAATGTAACATAAGGGTAGAAGTGACAATACACACTTCATAATTAGAGGAATGTTGGTGCAATGCCCCCCCCCCCCCCCCCCTTTCTTTTATTTTTTATCTAAATTTTAGGACTTTGATTGAATTTGTTGTATTATTATTCGTTAAAGATTTCATCTATCTTTTGTCTGAACCATGTTTTCTTTTGTTTCTATTTTGTATAACAAATGTCTGCATTTTGGGGCTTAAAGTAGAACATTGCAGTATCCCATAAGCTCGAATATTTCAGATTTTGTTTTATTGTCTCATATAATATCTGTTACAGAGGTTTTTTGTTGTTGACCTTCCTCATTCCTTGCTCTTCTCTTCCTTGTTGTCATTCTTCAGGAAGCTCAGAGCAACCGTTTGTGTCGCAGGCTGCAGCTCAAAGACATCATCCCTGTAGAAATGCAGAGAGTGACCAAATACCCGCTCCTGCTGGATAACATTGCCAAGTACACAGGTATAAATAAGATTTTATACATTTTAGTACAGATTCTGGAAACCGATTACCCTTTTCATTGAGGGGGAACAATTAATTTTAGTTTAATCATCAAGAACTGTTGGCTATGTTGGTTTTTTGTTCTTGTAGAGGACATTGAGGAAAGGAAAAAGGTGAAGAGAGCTGGAGACTGTTGTAAAAAGATCCTCAACCATGTCAACCAAGCTGTGAAAGAGGCTGAAAACAAACAGGTACACACATTAGAATCATCTATTTAATCATTTTATTTAAAGATATGTGCAGATTCATACAGGCTGAGATTTGGAAGGGTATTTTATGATTTATGTTGTGTCTTAACAGCGGCTCGAGGAGTATCAGAGAAGGTTAGACTTCTCGTCTCTGAAACAGAGTGAAAACCCTGTGATCCTGGAGCTGAAGGTAACAAACTTGTTTTAATCTCTGTTTACCTTGATATTTACTCTGGATTGTTTATGAAGTTCTGCCATGTGTTGTGTTTGCAGAATCTGGACCTCACTAAGAGGAAGATGGTTCATGAGGGTCCTCTCTCCTGGAAAGTCAATAAGGAAAAGACAATTGGTGTGTACACATCAGTATATGACAATACGATTAAAAAGACTATAATATCAGACATTTTTGTAGATTAAATACTTCTTCAGGTTTATTTTTGCATCCAAAATGAGACAGAACTTGTCAGATACACATACAGTTTTATACCACTAGTGTTTTCCTTTCAGAGCTGTACACACTCCTCCTGGAGGACATCATGGTCTTGCTGCAGAAACAGGATGAGCGCCTGGTCCTAAAGTTTCATGGCAAAAACATGGCCAGTGTCGTCGACACCAAGCACACCTTCAGCCCCATCATCAAACTCAACACGGTCTTGGTTCGACCTGTCGCAACTGGTAAGAACCGCAGACAAGTGGAAATGCTTTCAGGTTCGACCACACTGAGCATCTCCATAGTGCAGTGGTTTACTCCTAACAAGCAACGCATCCCTGGTTGAAGGAGTCACAGATCCCATTAGGGGTTGTATCAGGAAGGGTGTCAGGAGACAGGAAAGCTTTGGGAGAAAAAAAGACCAGGGGAAGACGTGCAGTAAATCCCTCAGTGTGGATTCAAACAATACAATAGGTCGCCTGGTCTCCCCTGTGAGCTAAACCATCATTTAGCTCAACATTTAGCTTAGCTTAGATTAGCATTTAGCTAAACCAGTATTTAGCTCACTGAAATAAGTTTAGAACCTATTTTGTTTTTTACCCCCATAAACACACAGAGGTAGTGTTATGTTCTCAGTTGTGTCGAAGATGCAGAAGATTTTGGTTGGCATGCCAAATTTCCTCAGCCATTGTAGGAATGACAGTTTTACTGTGAGATCCTAACTGAGGACTTAGCATGCTAACCTTAGCTTTTAACTTAACCTCACAAGTTTCTTTGTTTTTTCATGTCAGTGACATTAGTTTCTGTATATTTTTCTATGTACACACTCTATTTTGAATGTAAATGTAGCTTTTGTGTCATGTGGACCAATCCTTGTTTGAAATTTTCTCTTCGTCAGACAACAAGTCTTTCTTTGTTCTGTCCATGTCCGAAAACGGGGCTCAGATCTACGAGCTGACGGCTCAGACGGTGTTCGATCAGAGAACGTGAGTGTCGCACCAAAACAATGCTCATGCACCTTCATCTGGTCACTTTTAGTCTGTTTCATCCAGCTGTGTCACCTCTGTTGCTCCAGGTGGCAACATCTAATCACACAGTGTGCCGAAGCCATGAAGGCCAAACCCCACAGGAGGGACACGCCTCCACCTCAGTCTGAGTGAGTCTGCTAATGCTGCAGACATTGTCACTGGTATTGTTGTTTGAGTGTGCGTGTTGTTGTTTTTTTGTTGTTGTTGTTTTTTAATTCACTGTTTACAATGTAAATGTGTTTCAGTGCGGCGCAGGATGCTATTAATATCATCAACAATGGGATGCCTAAACTGAGCAAAGATGAGACGCCGAGTGAAAGTATCCGTTCTGCAGGTATCTATATGTGTTTGTCAGTACCAAAAGTACTGATGGATAGATTAATTTATGGCTTTTTCAAATGATATATTAAATCAGAGATGTCAAAATAATTTTACATCATGGGTCACATGCAGCCCACTTTGATCTTAAGTGGGCCAAACCAACGTAACTCCACTGATGTTTAACTACACACACAAGTTCAATTTCAACAATACAGCTCAGTCTTTGTATGTAATAAAAAAGTGCTGCTGTAGTAAATTAATGAAATCTGTCAGCACAAATAAATAAATGTGCAAAATTATAGAAAAAAGCTCTGGTAGCTCATTGTTCATAAATCTTTCCCCCCCTGTGGACCCATTGTAAAAAATAACACTTTCTATGATAGATGATGAACTAAACGGGGAATTTGATGTGTTTTAATTGTTAGTGTTCATCTTATATTTAATTGCTTTGGTGTAATATGGTGGAGGTAGTAGGAAAAGCTTTAAAACCTATGAAAATATAGTTAAAATACCCAAATCTATGCCCTCCAGCCGATTTGGAGTCTTTGCAAGTCTGATTCTGTTGTTGTTGTCGTTCATGGTTTTCTCTCTAACGCTTCATCACATTTTTTAATTTAAATCCCAGATATGAGCATCTCCGATAAAGTGGCTGCCTCTACTTCAGACATTCAAGATCCACCGGAGAGTCTCAACCCCTTTGATGGATTGAGATCAGAAGATGAAGAAGAGGAGCTGCCGATGACAGACGGGCAGGAGGAAGAGGAGCAGAATGGAGAGGTGGATGAAGCGGAGCTAGAGGCCTTCCTGGACGGGCAGCTGGCGGAGAGACTGCTGCAGGAAGGATCGCGGCTTGGCATTGCCCTTGAAAATGAAGAAGAGCACAATGCTTTTGTCATGCCTTGCTCCAAAGCTGAAGAAGCTCTAAAGACACGTAAGTCCTGATTACCTGTCAGTAGCACTGTGGATAGTTTTGACCCTGAGATGTTTGTTTTTATCATTAAGCTCAGTTTAATTCAAATAAATTCAGTTTTATTCATATAGCCTGGAAACATCCAGGAGAACCAATGTTTAATGGTAAAGAGAATATGCTGACATTCGCATGAGGAAAATGACCGCTGATGTCTGTTTCAGTGGCAATGCTGAAGCAGGCAGTCTTCACACACATGTTAAGCAGAGAAGCAGAGGAGGAAACGGAGGAGAGCAAGCCGAGTGGAGGCCGTGGGAGTCAGTCGAGTCCTTCTTTGCCTGAGAGCCCAGAGGGGCCCTCTGCTACCTGTGATGAGAGCCAGACGTCTGAAAGTTCACAGAAAGAACACCTGCAGCCTCCACCTGAGGCTGCTGAACGTAATGGTACTGCTGTACTCTAGTATTAAGAATTAATGACCAAAATATACTTGCATAACTATCTCACCATCTCCTGATCTGCATCTCCACCCAGGTGGCTTTGTGGTCCTGGATTTCCCCGGCTCTGAGGAAAGCAGCACTGATGATGATGTCGGAGTTGGAAGTGATGTTGGGATCGACATGAGGAAACTGCTGTCTTCCTCCTCGCAGATGGGAGGCGGAGGCCCCAACCTCAGTCGGCAGCTCATGACCCACCTGCGCCTCCTACAGGCCGATCTGCAGTATCTTAAGGTACCTTAGTATCTGAGGTCTGCTTTCTATATTCGCAAAACCTAAACATGGTGGGATGTCTCGCCTCTAGTGAGTCATTTTTGTGATGTTAAATTTACTGGAGTGTTGCCCTAACACACCTGATCTCTATTTTCTCTACCAGCTGTTTGTAGCCAGTGGATGATTTTCATATATCTGCTCTAAAAGCACAAAATTACCATCTGATAGCAATGCTGGGGTGTTTTTAATGTCTCTTTTTACTTGAACAGCAATATTAGGGCCAAATGTTTAATGCAGTAAGTAATATATTACTCATTAGATGTTCAGCAGCTGCCTAACAAGCAGACACAAAAGTTATAAGGTTAAACAAACTACTGATCCAAGCCCAGATGCAGGTTTGTTTTTTAAAGATTTTAAATTTGGTACATAACCATGGAAAAACCTGCTTACTCTTAAACTAAACCAGACTTTATTCTTTCATAAATTCAAGCCTGAAAAAATTATCTGGAGGATGGTTTGCATTTGGATGTGCTCTTCTAAGCAAATGAAGTCATGTTCTCTGTTTGTATTAAGATTATGCAAAAATGTATTTGCCTCCTCACATCTTTAGTTATATTTTCTTTTGTTTTTCTACCCTCTGAAATTCAAATCATTAACTGGCATCTGAGTCTTTTTTACATAACACAAGAAAAACATCTGGATTTTTCCCCAGGTAATGTAATTTAAATGTATTTTTAATTTGTAATTAACATATGTATCTTCTCCTAAATTCTTAAAAACTTTGACACGAAATGTAACTGAATGAACAATATAATCATCATATTATTATAAGTGTCTCAGATAACCTTTGGTATGAACTGGACCATACCACTGGTACAGACCAGTGGTATGGTCCAGTTCATACCAAAGGTTACTATATTCCTTGGTCCTCATCTCTTATTAACAGTAATAAGAGATGAGGACCAAGGAATATAGTTACAGAAAAATATATATACAGAAAAACCTAAATAAGTTGCACAATATTAATGAATTAATTTAATTTTTAGCAATACATTTAAAAATGCAGAATATAGCAAATATCATCCAAATTAAATCTCATATGTGCAAATTAATATTACATAATTTTTTATTGTCAGGTGATTCAATAAACTACTGATTTTAAATATAAATGTAGTTTTCTGGGAATTATTGAATGGTTAGTGCTTTAAAGGCTTACTCCAACACCAGTGTGTGTTTACAGCTGCTTTAATATTTACAGGTAAAATGTCTCATTGCAATCACCATCTCTGCATTAACCTCCTAGGACCTGGCGTCCACATATGTGGACATCACATTTTGGGACGTCTAGACCAAAATACTTAATTTTTCTCTACAAGGGCCTGATATCCACATACGAGGACGTTATACTGCCACTGTTCTATCAAAATTTGATACAAATGTCCTCATATGTGGATCTAATTTTTCTCAAAAACAAAAATTAGGTAAAAAAACAAAAACAAAAAATCTGGTAATTCTTTGTTTTTACATTCTTTAGGTCCCAATCAACCCAAATAGCAAAGAAAAATAACAAATGCATGCCATGAAAGAGTTCGGGTCGTAGGAGGTTAAGATAACTTTTTTTTTTCTTCTAAATTCCTGTTTTGACTCCTGCATTTAAGCCCATTTTGTCAGTTTGACTGTATCTGTGTCTGATCTGTGGGCCACAGTCAGTTGTGCTGTAACGATGATCTGCTTCCAGGACATAGAGATGAAGTACAACGAACTGCAACAAACGCACGGCGATGCAGCCACAGACTCGGATGACAACAACGGTGTGTTTGAATTCTCTCGGTCATCTCACTTTCATCAGCTTCACGCTCAATTTAATGTTTTGTATTTCAAACTCTCTTTCTGGTATTTTTTCAGATGGGATTCAATGACGAAAGGCTTCCTGCTCTCTCGGCTGTCAGAGCCAAGTTTCATGTTGCTGCGTGCTCACCTTCCTCCACCTTTTACCACTGAAGGATTAATGTCTGATCTCCTACTTCAAAGGACGGTGTCATCGTCGCAGTCTGAATTACTCCACTATAAAGTCTTTCACAAAGCAGGAGCAGAAGAGACATATCACTGAGTTTTTCATGGACACTTTTTAGTATAATAATAATCACTGACTGCATAAATTATCTGAAACACTGGATATAATGAATGGAAAAAGGCTAAGCGACCATCTGACGACACAGACGTTCAGCAGACAAGAAGTGAGACATTATGACTGTGACCAGTACTGAAGGATTTTCCTCTTCAAAACTCAGTGTAAAAACCTGCAATAGAATAGATAGAGTCAATATACAAGTGCCCAATAAAATGCCAAAATGGAAGGTTAAAACACTCCCACCATAAAATTTACCCAGAAGGGATTTAATGCTGTTTTTAGCCAAGCTTTGCATTAAACGTTAAGCAGGTGATTGTCTGCTTTGGATCAGATATCTAGCAAAAACTCTGAATCTCACAAATCTACACCCTGAATCATTTTTTCAATTACAAGCACAAATATAATAAGGAGGTTTAATGCTGTGATTTCTATACAAAGACTCATAGACTTACTTGCTCAGCAGTAAAAACCAGATACTTTGAAGATGAATTTCACTTGAAACAGCCTCTTTCGTGGAAACTACAGGCAGCTGTGGCAGTCTGCTATTGGCCAAAGCAATCACACCGGTCACATTGTTCCCTAGTGACGAGTGGTTGTCTGGATATTTTCTATTTTAATTTTAAATTCTAAGATATTAAAAAATCAGTGGGCTTTACAGTTGGCGATAGGTGTGTTTTCCTCCCTGCTTTTCAGTCTTAGCTAAGCTAAGCTAGCACACTTGACAGGTCTGGACTTTACGCTCAGTATATCACGCTTGTATTTGCTGCATTAACATAATTTCAGGAAAACCAAGACGATTCTCATTATTCTGATTTTGGAGCATCAGAAAAGCTAAATATGAATTTGTTGTAAATTTCCTTTTATTGTGTTAGATACTATATGTGTAGGTTGTTAACAAGTGACACCAGATGCAAACAAAACAGTGTGACTTCCTTTTAGCTCAGTTGATAAAATAAGTGCTAATATTGAACTTTATGTGGGTTTAACTTTGACTTTGCAGCTGCGATGCTCTCGGATTTAGAAGTTTTAATTTCTCACTGACTGTGGGATACATTCTATAGTTACGATTTGATTCATTAACATGAACGTCTCATCTTAAGTAAGAAAAAAGGTGAAAATCCCCGTTTCTTATGATGGCAGGTTGATTTAGCTTTTTGTCTCAAGAAAACTAAAGGGTAATTTCTTGAGATAATAAGATGGTTTATCTCACAAGCATTTTGTTTTCCTGTTATTATGTGAAGATTATAGGAATACCCGATAGCCCCTGCCTATCTTGACCACTTATGAAGTTAAAAATGGGCAGAATTACTAAAGTGACATGTGCTGCTTCAGCTGGGCTAATCGTAATAATAAGAGGACAACAGGGACCTTTTAAATTATTTTTTTAACAGCCTGGCACAGAGTGACCAACAACATGGCTTGATGAGTCCAACTGGAATCTAAAAATTCAATTAAAATTAATACAGTGAGAAGAAGTGGCATAGAAAGCAGTAGGTACACTTTTCAAGCATATTCACAGTCCTGTGCCCTAATACAGTATTACTAATATTATAGTAGAATTATATGCATGTGTGCAAGAGTTAAAAATATTTTTTGTATTACAGCCGTTTTCACAGAAAAACAAGTATCCAGACTTTAGTGTAAAATAAATCCTACAAAAGAAGTTGGCAATTAGACAAGAAATAAAAGTTTCTGCATAATAGTATGACTCCTTATGTAGTATGACCTTTGAGTCTAATAAATGATTCTGTGTTGCTGGATCATAATTCATTATATTTATATACAGTGGTGTGAAAAAGTGTTTCCCTTCTTCCTATTTCTGAGTGTTTTGCATATTTCTGACAGTTAAATGTTTCAGATCATCAAAGAAAGTTTTATATTAGACAAAGATAACCTGAGTAAATACAAAATGCTGTTTTTAAAAGATGGTTTCATTGATTAAGGGAGAAAAATTTTCCAAACCTACCTGGTCGCGTGTGAAAAAGTGGCTAAGTTCAGTTTCACCAAACAGTCAGGCCTTATTACTGACAGACCAGTTGAATCACTTAAATAAAACCTGTCTGACAAAGTGACGCAGGCTAAAAGATCCCAAAAAGCAACACATCATGCTACAATCTAAAGAAACTGCTAAGTAGCAAAGTCACTGACATCTATCAGTCTGGAGAGGGATAAGAAAGCCATTTCTAAGGCTTTGGGACTCCAGTGAAACACAGTGGGAGCCATTATACCACAAAACAGTGGTGAACAACATTAAAGAACCACAGGCTTCACATATCTAAGTTAATGTCAGAGGTCATGATTCAACAATAAGAAAGAAACTGGGCAAAAATGGCATCCATTCAAAGTCCTGACCCGAATCCAATTGAGATGCTGGGGAATGACCTTAAGTGGATTCATGCTGGAAAGGCCTCTCAATAAGTGGGTGAAAAACAAGAATTCTGCAAAGATTAGTGGACTAAAATTCCTCTACAGCTCTGTAAAAGACTCATTGCCAGTTACTGCAAACGCTTGATTGCAGTTGTTGCTGCTAAGGGTGGCCCAACCAGTTAATAGGTTTAGGGTATTCACTTTTGATTTGGTTTTCTCTCTTAATAATAAACAACTTTGTTTAGAAACTGAATTTTGTGTTTAGTTGTTATCTTTGTCTTATATTTCAATTTGTTCGATGATCTGAAATATTTAAGTGTGGCAAACATACAAAAAACAAACAAACAAACAAACAAACAGGAAATTGGGAAGTGTGTATGTTTAATTTTGCAACTGGTATAATTTAATTATTTACTGCTGTGTAACAGTATAGGAATTGAATTGAACCACTCCTATCCATGCTCTCATCCAGTAACGCTGAACATTGTAAGGTTTCCAGTGTGACTGAGTTGTGCGATGACACCAGGAAGTAACAATAACTTCTTTGAAGTGGGGAAGGGCAGTGACACCCCGTACCAATCTGGATACGCCCATGTACTAAAGATTTGAACAGAAAGCTGCAAAGCTAGGCTCATTTTCTCGCAATAACTAAATGTATAACTTGTTCATCTCACTAGAAAACAAGTTTAATTGCCTCAAGATAAATTACTAGATAATTTGATTTGTTCTCACAAAATGAAAAAATTGCATTAAAAAACCTTTTTAATTATGTGCATGTCCAATATCATCTTCTGTATTCCTTTAATTACTATACGCTTGCCAGTTACCATTGTCTCTGTATGATTTTTTTCATAGCAATGCAGTGCTGTATAGCAGCTGACTTAAACAGTCACAGATTTTAAACAACCGGAAGCACTTAAATGTAGCAAAAAACAAACAAAACAAAAAAATAATGTCTCCAGTCTGCAGTCCATCAGTTTTATCCTTCTATCAAATAAACAGTAAATCAAAAAACAAACAAAAATCATTCAAAAATAAAATGCAGATGGACAAAAAACTCTTCAGATGCTTGGTTGATGCTTGGTTGACTAGCCGAAGTGTACGTAGTAAACCAGTTTTGTCCAACCTGTGTTTTTAACTATAAAAATACATTCACGCAGACATCTGCGCTTCACTTTTAAGGTTGGGCTGAAAATAGATTCACCGGCCACAAGACTGCGCCGTGGCTCCGGTTTGTGGATAAATATGTTCAGGCAAAAACGATGACTGCTTTGGACTGCGTTCAGGGTAAAGGCGTATATTGTACAATGACTGCATGTCAGTAATTTTGTTCGTGTTTTTACTCGCACCTTTTTGTTTTACACCATGCTATCATGTAATGCTTTAACACAACTGCTCAAAAAGAGGAGAATTAATCCATTTTATAAATGTTATTGTAAATGTTATATTTTTTGTTACATTGTTATTAACTCTGTTAACATGTTTATGACACAAGAAGCTCATTGTTTGTGAAAATTAAGGAAAAGATGAATGGAAATTTTTGTTTAATTTTATTTGATCTTGATGGGGAAGTGAGATAACAGACTGTGCTTAAAAATAGAGCTAAACTTTGCCCTGAAAAGTGAAGCGAATGCTTAAGTGCCTTAAACTTGTTTTTGTTCAAATGGCCAGCAGGGGGCAGTACATCTGGTTACAAAAAGAAGTCCTGTTGTACAGAAGTCTGTGTGAAAATGACCCTACTGCTGATTGATTGAGTAAACAGTTTTCATGTGCATCAATGGAACATGATGTTTAGTTTGTATTCCCTGTTAGGTTAATAAATCAGGGTTTAGGACGCACCAGTCTTGTGATTGACAGGTTGCTATGGTATCGGGAGACCGTTTGACTGGTTTCTCAATCAGATCCACTCTATAGAGGATACAAGAGGAGTATAACATGAGTTTGTAAGGACCCATTATGAAACCTCTGATTTTAAATTATGGGTCTAATCATCGGGTGTTTTTAGAGCTAGAAGGAAGGAATAGTAACCTGTCAGTTAATGCTAGGTGACTTAACGTGGGACTCTACAGGATTTGACCAATTTAAATGCATCAATATAGAGGCCGTCTTTGAGTCTTGTAAAGTACAGTTTCACATCTTCATGCTGCTTAGAACGAATAAGTGCAGAAAACAGTTCATCGAATGTCTACTTAAGACAGACTCTAGAGGCCGCTTCCCATATTAAAATGCCCAACATAATAACTTCATGGCATTTAAATGCATGTTTTTATCCTGATAGAAAAGAAAACTAAAAACAAAACAGGCTTGGCCTCTGTAGATAGTTTTCACAGGTGCTCTGACTTATGAAACTTAAGTTTTTATGGTTTTGGTGCATGTTTATTAAATGTATATAGTATAATATGGCCTTTCTTTGTACCAGAGAAGGCAATATAATATACCACATTCATATACAAGCTTGTGCTTCAGTTTTAGTGAATGAAATTTACTATTACTATTTCTGGTCTAGTATATAGTCATCTACAGTGGCCTAGCAAAAATAAAGAATTAAAAAAAAAAACACACACACACACACAACAGACATTAAATAAAACCCAATGGAGATGGGGGAAAAAGACAAAATGCGCACAAAAAACAAAAAGGAAAACACTAACATGATGGAACAGCAGTGGAAACGACAAGCTAACAGAACAGAAAACATCTAATAGCAAACATGTATCTACAGTATTGAATGAAACTTGATTAAAACACACATTATATTGCATGTTTTTCTTCCCCAAAACAATGTACTGCATCAGATCTATACTTTATAAAGGTTGTCCCAAGGAACAAAGCTCAAACAAAAAGAAGTTTCAAACTCATTCAGACTAAATTAAAGGGGAAAAAATGTGAATGTGCCACCTTATGATATCAAGCCTGGTTTCAGTGCAGTTGTCCCCTTAGAAGAGATTCTGAGAGATCCAAAGGGAAGAGCGTCAAAGAACTGTTTGATGAATATAAAACTGAGCTGTGAATTATATATGCTCTTTGCAGCCATCAGATCTCAACCTAACTGAACACCTTAAATCATTTATTCAAACTTTATTAAAACACTTTATCATTCTTTATACAGGTGCAGTCCCTGAAAAGTTCTTGGGATGTGTGAAAGATGTCAGAATTACCAATTAAATTAGCATTTTATTATTAAATAATTCAAAAAATAAAAAATAAAAACACAATACAACTTAGATTTTGGTCACTAAGCAGTAATTCATGATCCAGTGCCCTCCTTTAGCTGAACTCTACATCCAGGAACATTTCCAAAGCACGCATGGTAGTTAAAAAACAAACTGTTTGACACATTTTGTAAAAATGGAAAATAGCTGAGATGTCCTACAAAGCACTCGTATATTCACGCAGTGGGATAATTTGCTACTTTTTCCAAATAGCAAGTAACAATAACTCCATTATGAAACGGTGTAAAAATCTCTGAGCAAACAATCAGAAACAGACTTGGTGAGGGTGGACCGAGGGCCCAACATGCTTGAGTGGGCCCTGTGCTCACTCACTGGCACTGGTATTCTGGCATTTGCCGTAGAATACCAGAATTGGCAGGTCCATCACTGGCGCTCTGTGCATATAAACATTATATTGCCTGTAACATCAGTCTGCACAGCCAGTTTGTTGGTAGGTCAATGAAGGTCTGTGGCGGTATAGCTGTGCATCCATCCATGGATATATCTCCAAACAACAATGCCCTGCCTCATGTGGCGATGGTTTGCAGGCAGTTCCTGAAGGATAAAGGAATTGATATCACTGAAAAGCCGCCTGACATAAATCCAACAGATCACCTCGGGGCCATTACATTCTGGTCCATCTGATGCCCCCAGGTTGCACCTCAGACGTTCCAGGAGCTCAGTGATGCCCTGATGTGGGAGGAGATCTCCCAGCACACCATCCGTCGTCTCATTAGGAGCATGGCCCGAAGCTGTCGACATGCATACAAGCAAAAAGGACTAGCCTACTGTATAATTTCTTCACTTTGATTTCAGGAGTGTCTTTGAATTCAGTCCTTTATAGGTTGATACTTTTTGATTTCCACCAAGCAGATCACAGGTGCATCTCAGGGCCAACACAGAGACAGACAACAGCTCACACTCTTACATGATCCAACACTTGCTTGTTTTCCTGAACAAGTTAACTTAACTCGATTCTGTGACAATGAATCTTAAGCTGCTTCTGCTCAGCTGTGCTGAGAATCATTAAAGTGATGGTTGAGATTTCCAGTAAATCAATCAATCAGTTAATCAATCAATCAGTTAAAAATAGGTTTAATATGGATTTCAAAATCTTATTTTGTTTTGATATGTACCTATTTTCAGTGATATCAATTTTAATAGCAGGAAATTAAAAATTTCTTTCTCTCGTTTTTGCCATATTTTTCAAGTAGCCTATATTTTTAGTGGCCCCCATATGTTCACCCCTATGAAGAAAATCTGGAGGCACCCCTGGATAGAGTCCCACAGTGTAGCTATCATTTTAAACTTCTGTCCTCCTGTAATTATACCCCAGGAGATTCTGTGCTATGAATGTTTTGTTCCATCGCAATAAATTTGCTGGTACTTTTTGGATAAGCATGCAAAAACATCAGACATTTAGACTACTAAAGCTGACTGTTGCTAATACAACTTAAACTTTTTGCTATGAAGCAACCCATGGCATTTTAAAACAAGGTTAGAGTGCGCTCATGATAAGCAATAACTTTTCTCTTTTATCTGGGGACTCATACTATACAGCATATTAAAAATATTTAGTAATCTTTTATTATTCTCATGCTGTACATAGCACCTTTAGAGCTCTTGAAACCCTTAGACAGAACGTTAGCTTTTCATTCACTCTTGTCTGAATGTCCACCCACCTTTTGTCTGTCCATGTCTTTGAGTTTGTGGTTCTCTATCCACCTTTTATACTTAGCCTTGCTTTTCTTGTAGCCAAATCTGGCTATGTCAACCATGAACACCCATGCCAGCCCGTACATAACCACTCCACCAAGCTTCATTATCATTGAAGTCCTAGGAGAGGTGAGCTCGCAGTAGAACATCACCGTGCCGACTCCCACGCGAACAGTGGCAAACAGTAAAATAAAAAGCAGGTCCACCGCGTCGCCCAGCAGGCTGTCGTACAGGCCCACCTGGCGGAGGAACCAGCGGGTCTGCAGCAGGGGATTGGTGAGCTCGCTGCCAAAGATGACCCCGCAGGTTTCACAGCCTGACACTCCCATCAGCAAAGCCAGCAGGATGCCTGCGATACTGGCAGCATGATGTGCAAGCATGACGGGGCCCTCCGTGTGGTAGCATACACACCAACCCATGTCGAAGAAGAAGTAGCCGAGGCACACAGCCAGGGCGAAGCTCTGGAGCTCTGTGTTTTCTGTACCTGGGTGATGATAAGAAGAAGGTCATCTGTATTTAATATTTTCTTTATTATTATATGAAAAAATTCTTAATGCAAATTTAGTGCTTGGAGAAATAACGTGAAGGTGTTTAAAGCATACCGTGCACCTCTGTATGCTGCACATTTAAAGGCAAACTGTAAAAAGCTGGTTTATAATGAAGTCGCCTATAAAACTGAGAGTCCTTATATTTAAAGCTGTATCAAGAGATCTCAGGTTTGGAGGCTTAATACTTATGAGAATGAAATCATAGTTTGACTTGTGCTCATTTGGATAAGTCAGGGTTTTTTGGTTAGCAGTATTTTTGAGTGGATCCTGTTTAATTGACCTCTTTTTATGGGCCCACGTATTTCTTACAATAACCTACTTACATTTGTTTGTGGTTTCGATATATTTCTGTGTCTTTTTCGGGACCATAAAACCCACTTTTTTGGAAAATTACACCTGTACCTGCAGGTTTTTGACTGCTTGGTTCTTTGCTGTCTTCATCTTTTGGATATTTAAGGGCCACCACAGAGAATCATCTCCCTCCATGTTACCCAATCCCTAGCTTCTGTTGCACCAACCCTCACTAATACATCCATGAATCTTCTCTGTGCTTTTCCTCTTAACCTCCTGCCTGGTACCTCCATCTTTAGCATCCCTTGCCCTATATAGACCACATGTACCATCCTGGTACAGCTATTTTTATGTACTTTTATTTAAATGTATTATACCGACCTAAATTCAATCATAATCATTTGTACATTTTTTTAAAATCACTGTCTTTAATTCACAAACTAATTAAAACTGTGCTTATATTGATTCATTCATGGACTGATTACATTAATCCTTTCACTCTGTGATTAATTACCTGACTTATTGGTTCATTTAATGCAGACTGTGAATGTGTTTCACCTCCATTACCCACCAAACTGATTTACACTTTACTTTTCATTAAATTTTAAAATATGCTGAACATCAGCGCCATGCTGCTGATCCTGTTAACTCTCAGTGAGGACAGTAGACTGCTATAATTAGCACCAGTCTGAATTTACATCACCACATGACCAGAAAGAGAGCATAATTAAATTAAATTAAATTAAATTAAATTAAATTAAATTAAATTAAATTAAATTAAATTAAATTACTAACTATACTTTGTAACTGCATTGGTAACATGTCTATTGATCCACTGACCTGCATGCGTGAAGGGCCAGGGTCCGTCTACGAAAACAACGTAGGCTGTGAGCAGCACTATGAGGACGCCGTGGGACAACGTGACCAGGCGACAGTTCCACTCGGGTCCCCGCTGGGTGAAGGTGCAGACGAACAAGAAGTAGAGACACAGCCAGCCAATCAGGCTGCAGATGACCTCCAGCATCGGCATGGCTGTGTGTTTGGGAAGAACAGACACATCTGAGGTCTTTTACATGAGACTGGATCTAAGAAGAAGTCACTGAAAGTGTAATGCATTGATTTTATATTTGAACATATTTACATACAATATTAGGTTAACCATGTAGATGGATACTGAGTCCATGTAGGGTTAATGGGTTATTTACTCCAATGAAAACAAGCTTATTTGAAACAGTGATGACATAATAAGGTAAAATTTGACTTTAAACTGTGACTTGCTTATTGTCAAAAACAAATGTCAATTTCTTTAAAACGTCACTTTTTAAAAACACTTGTGGGCACCAAGCAGCAAAGGCATACCTGCTGCTAACTAATGACAACACAGCTAAACATGCCTGGCATTATATAAAATGTCAGTTTGTGCATTAATAAAAATGCTGAAATTTCTTCATATCTGCGGGTACATTACAGTGTGCTGTAAACTCTGTGTTAACCAATCGGTAGCAAGCAGGTTTTAAAGAAGCTAGATTTGGAAACAAAACCAACCTTAATTTAAAATTATTTTATGCAATAATGCACCTGTGGCTGCTGGGTATTGCTGACCAAAGTACGTGTCCATATTCTGAAATAGAACAGTCATGCCGTGGTTTGCCTTAACTCCTCCTCCTCTCAGTCGTCCTCACGTTCAGGATGCTTGTAGATATGGACTCCATCACTGTTTACGCTCCATAAAGCCTCCATCAAAATTCTGTCAGCTCAGCATTTTTTTTAATGGACACACTCGGCCAAGATGACAGATATGCCATGTGCAGGCTACTATGGACAGTTAGTGGATCCTGTTTCCCTTCCCCCTGGAAGTCAGACTTGATCCTCTTAAAGGATTACAGCCTCCTCTTCTCTGCACATACCTGCTTTTGGACAGGGCGGGTGATACCAGGCTGCAGAGCAGCACATGCATAATAGTAAAGTCAAGACGGGATAAGTGACTGAACTGTATAGTGGATGCTCGGATGGGTGGATGATAGAATTGTACAATTATGTGAACAGCAGTATTTCAGATACAGCTCCACCTGCATAAAGCAAAAGTACTGTCACAGCCTCTCCTCACTTTACAGCTCCTCCTATGACACCTGGACTATTTTTAATCGAAATGAACTGCACATAGTAATGTTTTACTTTGAAATTAAGTGAGCCTATCCAATTTCTTCTTCTTCTTCGTCCGCCTAAAATCTCGTCTCGCAGCTTTGAGAAAGCTCCCACATATTTTACATCATTTCTTGGGCCCATTTGGGAATACTGTGATGTGACTTTTGGTAGCGATTTGTCAGAGTTGTTGTGAAATTCCCAAAATACTTCAGAATTTTTCCCCATTCATTCGAATAAGAAAGTGTCTAAAAAGATCACCAACCCAGGCCACTTTCGAGCCCACTTTTCAGATCTTTGTGTCTTCGTTTTTTCCCCAGTTGTTTTGAGCAAGAGGTTTTTTTTAGCATTTGCTTGCTACTTCCTGTAAAGTAGTCTCTCTATATGTAACTTGATGTGCACTGGTCTGTTTTTATTAATTTTTGCCGTCCTGTGCATTTCATCAGCACTTTAAACTGCCTTCCACATAAATAGGACACTGACTGAAAATAGAGACTTAAAAACAGAATGGGGATCATTTAGAGGAGGCAGACTGATATGTGTGATACTGCAGGATTAGAGGCCAAAATCTGTGATGTATTGAGCAGATGACACACCAGACCTGGATATTGCAGACTCTGTCCATACTGTGTTGACATAACAGCAGATGCCACACTATGTTCTTCTGTAAAATGGTTAATTTCACTGACATAATGACGATCAAGTCAGTAATGCTTGTATTTTAAAATTAGATAAATAAATAAATAAATAAATAAATAAATAAAACTGCACTCAGGGTAGTTAGAAAACCCTGTAAACATTTCAGAAGAGGGGGAGTGTGCGCTCTGAGGGCAGGTGGTTGATGCAGGTGGGTGAGTTACATACAGAAAATACTCACAGCAGCACCGAGGCCAGAAGTTTTCACATGTGACCCTCCAGGCATTTCATTCACCTCTGCTACGGCAGGTTAATACCCTGTGAGGCGAAGGTCGGGTGCTCACCTGACAGCTCTGCAGCATTAACCCACTTCCAGATCAGCTCTAATCTGACACCCGAGTAGATTATCGGCTAGGAAGGTAAAGCTATAACAGATATTATTACTCTATCAGATTATTATGCTACTTTCATAACAGTGAACACATATACAGGTGCTGAATTAGCCAGGAAACTGTAGACAGCCTGGACACAATTATAATACTATGTTGATGTAATTTGATTGACACAAGTGATATTGAACAACATAATATAAATATGATCCAGAGAAGCTAAGTATAGAATAGTACCATCTTAACTCAAAGGAATATGTTTTACATCCTCCAGCAGTCATTTTTTTTAACCACTCTGTGGTCATTTTGCATCTCATAGTTGTTCTTCTCACCTTTGATTGCATCATTTTCTCTCTTTGCAGTGATTTTTCTTGTATTTGCTTTAACTTCAGTCACATCTGTGTGATTTTTATCATATTGTAATCTTGGTCTTTTGCATGTCTTTGGCCATTTTGCCTCTCTTTTGAATCTTTTCCTCCACTGCTCAAGTCTTATTGAAGTTGTTTTGTGTCTTTCCAGGCTGTTTGATATTGCTTACTTCCATTTGTGGAAACTTGATTGGCTTTCAAAGCACTTCTGACCTATACAAATCTATTTACTCCATTGTTAGGTTTTACAGCTTTAGTTATGTGTTATTTTATAGTCAAAACAATAAATCTTCTAATAAATTATGATTTTTTTTATTGTAGACATAGCTAGGCAGAGTTATATAAGTCATTTAGGTCATCTCCAGCTACAGCATTAAAATGATTTACACATATTTCCTGCCATTCTTTAATCTGTTCACCTTGGCTGTACCTGTAGAGCGCTTTTGGAGCTCCAGGGCAGCAGGCGGCGCTGTTGTTTTATTCTTAAAGGCGAACAGACGTGACGGAAGAGGGTCCTTCTGCATCCTGGGTTGGAGAAAGTTGACCTAAACAAACATGGAATAACGGCCCTGAAACATTTTCCTATAATTTCACCTGGGTCATCATTTCTGTAGATACCGAGTGAGTTTCTCAGCATTACAAAATGCGGCTCTAACTGGAAGAGAAGAGAAATTTACCCCGGCTCAGTGGCTGCTGTTGGAACGAACACGAGGTGAAAGTCCCTTCAAATTTAACCTAACTTTAACTACCTTTCCGCAGCGTCAGATGTACAATCTGATAAGATTAATCATAAATGCCTTATTCAAATCCTTATAATCCGTTTTTAAAATCGGGGTTGATTACGAAGACTTAGTATTAGCTATTTTTAGTGTAATTTAACCCAAAATGGATGCTCACGAGTCCCTTAGTACGCCTGTTTTAATGTGGGACAGCTAACGTTAAATTGTTAACCAAGGCATAAATTGCATTTAATCAAAGCTACTATGGATCAGGTCCATGCCGAAGTTACTGTTAGGCTTTAGGCTTTTATATAAAAATGTAAAAGTCTCCTAGTATTGTGTGTGTAGTTTTGTAAAACTACAGAACGCCTAATTTGATAGAAAATGTAAATGAAATGTGGCAGTGTGTTTTTTCCCCTACACATTAATATTACATTTTTAAAAAATAATAACACAATTTGATAAAACAAAAATATATTTTTATTGTTCTGTAAAGGCAATTAAAAAATTCTGATATATTTAAATGGAAAAGTAAAGAATATTTTTATTTTGAATTAAAGAACAGTTAATGTGGCTTATCATTGCAATATTAAATGTCAGTATAGTTGGGTTAAACAACCACATCAACTTCATCTCTATTGTTTTCCCTATCCCTGCCTTTTTCTACAGGATGGCTTTTCCCTATGTGCAACTGTGTCCCCGGCACATGAGAGCAGGCCTTCAAGTCTGTTGGTATGCAACACTCAGCAAAGCATCCAGACCCCAGGAGAAGAGTGGCAGTGATCCGGTCTTCCAGTATGTCGGCCAGCACAAAAAGCCAACCCATAAAGTGTTTGTCTGGGGCTTCAGCTTCACTGGTGCACTTGGCATCCCTACCTTTGTAGTCCCAGACAGCGGCAGGAAGAAGCCCCGCAAATACCAGCTTACTCCTTACCGCCTGGAGACTGCAGAACAGGTAAAATCGGCCGGCAGTATGAGTCTTATGGGTTGAGCTTCTAAAGATTTAGTAATTGTTATTTAGGTGTAACTTCATAAAATATCAGTCAAATCAGGTAAACTGCTGCTGCCAGTCATACCCATGTCAACAAACCATTTTATATGTCTTAAGAGAGCTTTGCTGCTGTTGCAGATCTCCTCTGCTGCCTGTGGTTACGGTTTCACTCTCATCGCGTCTCCATCCAAAGATGTGACCAAATTGTGGGGCATGGGCCTGAACAAAAATTCTCAGTTGGGCTTTCAGCGCACTCAGCACGACCGCCGTAAGACAGAAACTATTTATTTCTTTAAAGACAGTTTGAAGAACATTGGATGTGAAAGAAGAATGGCTATTGGACCCATCAGGTGATGGCGATGCTATACATTGTCTATATAAATAAGATGACCATCTGTAGCTGGTACGTTACTGTGTGAAGTCTTGTTTGAAGTTTCTTTTTTGGTAAGGATATATGTACAAGACAATACATGTGAACTGCATAGCAAGGAGGGACATAGCTTCTGGGCCTGTAAACTAGAGCCAATGCCAGAGTGCCTTAAACCTGCATTCTTTCTAATGGCCAGCAGGGGGCAACTGCTGTCTGCAAAAAGAAGCGGAGAGACAAGTAAAGAAGTACCCCAGAAATTAGGATAACTTTTACACAACTAAGGTCTGCAGTTAAGACAAATGCTGGAGGTTAAATTTTGGGGTTGTACTGGGTCACATGATCCATGTGCTTAGTAGAAACTCTTCTAATGAGTTTGTGGTCTCAATCACTAGTTCCAAGACTTACTGAATAAAGCATGGTGTTCATTTTGTAAATTATGTTTCCCATGAGAGCCACCAAAGACTTTCTGGCTTCAACAGTTTTGCTTCTCAGTCACTGAAAGCTGCCAGAAATCAATTGAATGCTCCCACTGATTTCCAAAGAGAGGCTGTCTTGAGCAAGGGAGTTCTGGTATCTAGGGATCTCATGCATAATTGTGACAGGTGGAGCTTGCGTTGGTATCGGACTGTTTTGGTAAAGGGATAGCTCTACTTGAAGGGGAGGCGTTCGATGTACCCATCCATCTACGTCCCAACCCTCACCCATGAATGTAAGCAGCCAAAATGAGTTTCCTCCATAGGCTGGATGGGCTCTTTAGTCATAGTTTGAGGAGCTCTGATGTTTGGAGGGATCCCTGAATAGAGCCGCTACTCCTGCGTGTTCATTAGGAAGCCTCATGGAGGAAAAGTTGATCATTGCAGTGAATTGCAACAAAGTTATTAACAGGAAAGTAACGGGTAATAAAAGCTATCCTACCATGCCTGTGATAAGAGCATCAGCAAAGAGGAGGCTTTTTAAAGATGTCTTTGCTTCTGTTTTCAATATCTTCTACTCCTGCTAATATATCGGGTCAATCTGAATGGCGAATACTGCAGTAAGTACCCATGCCCTCTTTAACAGTGACGTCACTGTTTTTACGTTATAAGACCATTGCAGCGACCATAATCGGCTCTCTAGGGTTACATTTGTGAGTCAAAGCTGCCAAGTGGCTGTAATGTGTAATTTGGAAAACTAAAGTGGTAACCTGCCATAAACTATATCCATCCTTTATATATCTACAAGGGTATATATCTATCCCATATAGTCTATGGGATAGAGCTGAGGAGTGGTCTTCTTGTGTTAGCACGGGGATATGTTGTGAGTGTGTTTCTTCCATGTGTCACATTCCATTTCACAGTGTTTCTCTAACAAGTTTATATTAATATTACTTAAGGAGCATCACTGCTATTTGTTCATGTGTCGTCTCGCCCTGTTTGTGTAGATAAGAGCTACGACTACGTGTTGGAGCCGTCCCCGGTGGCCCTGCCTCTCGTCGAGCCTCTGCAGACCAGAGTGGTTCAGGTTGCATGTGGCCGGGCTCACTCTCTAGTCCTCACTGACCGAGAGGGAGGTAAGAGACGCACACCTTCCGCACCAGCCTAAATCCAAACCCACAAAAAGCTGCGGAGCATGTCGCCCCCCCCCTGTAGAAACCTTTCAGCCACCTGTCACACCATGTGTCCTTTTACATCATCCACCCACCGCCAACCAAAAATGAATCATTATCAGGCAGCTGTTACAGCTCATGCAGAAATCTCATTAAGGTCTTCTGGTACATTCAGTAAATTAGCAGACCGATGTTCCAACAAGCGTTTTACTTCATTCAAATCCTAATTTGTGAAAAGGCTTTTTGCCACTTTTGGTTGCCAGCCAGAATCTTTTCTGTTTTTTAATTTAAATGGGCTTTTATTGTGTTTTGCTAAATTGCAGAGTGCTTTGTTGTGATGTTGTTTTAACTGGTGGTAATTTGCTGGTAAACATTTACTCCCAAGATTTGTGAGGCTAGTTTCTGACAAAAGAAAGATGTGTCGTGGCTAACACACAGTGCGATCTACTGCGGTGCGTTGTTTTAAAGGGTACTGCAGCTGATATTTTAGATTTTTCTGACATGAGTATTTATGCAGTTATCTAAATTACCTGTATTTTATGTGGCCACCGAGTCATAAAAACAGCATGTATAAAATCATCTTGCAGGTTATGTTTCTGCTGTCCTTGATATCGCCTGTGTGACCAAAGCCTGGTGCACCTGTTTGCAGAGCATACAGAGCGTTTAATTCTGCAGCTGAAGTTAGCCAGACAGCTGTTCTGTCAAACTCAAACTATCTCTTTTTTAAACCTTAGTTTAAACAACATAGCAGATTGTTGTTGCTACTAAATGTAATCAAAGTATTAAAGTCAATAATCTTACAGCTTTTCATTGCATGTACTGCAGAGTCCATTAAAGCTTTTAAAAACAACTTTATCTAAAACACTTTGAGCTTCTCAGGTGTTTCTTTTTTATTTGAGAATCAGTTTTTAGTGAGGTAGAGTGGGACACATGCAATATATTGTTATGTAATATCATGTCTAGAGATGGACCGATCCGATATTACGTATCGGTATCGGTCCGATACTAAATTACTGGATCGGATATCGGAGAAAAATAAAAAATGTAATCCGATCCATTAAATATCACGAAAGCACCTCACAAAACTTGCAACACGCCGTAACTCACCTCAGAACGTTAGCACGTCGGAGCAGTATGCATCACGTGATAGAGCGGCTGTGGCATGCCGGACCTGTCGGTGGTCTGGATAGCATTTGGAGCTTCGCTAGCAACCCGGCATTTCATCTCCGACAAAGTTATCCCCGAGAGAAGTAAAGCAAGTGTGTAAGTCCATCTCTGAATGTTTGTAAAGCATTCCTGCGTTAAGCTTAACAAGCGATATATGGAGCGACTGCCTCTTCTTGCTGCTACTTCAATCATGAAACTGCTTAATGATCAGCTGATCGGCTTTTCTGTCGCGAGTCCGTGTCTCTAGTTTGCTTTTGGCCCACTTTGCACCAGAAAGAGGAAACCAGCGGCTGAACAACAGCAGCACGTTTAAGCTTGATCAGCTGTTGTTAGAATTTATTTAATATTACTTTCTACTCCAGGATCTTTTTCTACGTAGCTGACGCTGGTAACTGTGCAGGGGCGGATCTAGCAAAGTTTAGCCAGGGGGGCCAATAGGGCATTAACAGTGAAAAGGGGGCACAAAGACATACTTTTCTTTCTTATTCTCATTTAAAATGTCTAGCTTTTAATAAATAATTATCTGACACCCAAAGTTTTAATTTGATGTAAAATGAATAGAAGTCAATTACTGTATATAGTGACTATTAAGTCTAATATATATACCCTAGTAAGCTATAGTACTTTTTCCTTTGGGAAGGTACCATCTGTGCAGTCTGCAATTTTGTTGAAGAAAGATGTTGAATCTATTTAATATTTCTTGAAAAATAATTGATTTCTGTGCATTTTTTTTCACACTGCATCAAATTAAGGTTGATTACGTCGATTAAGCATCATGAGGTGGAGCGTGAGGGGTGGTTCCCTATTTTTTATTTATTTATTTTTGTTGTTGCTGGGAGTTGGAACCCTATTAGTTAGGTTGCTTAATATTTACGCTAAGTACTCTTTAAAATACCAGAATAGGGAGGATGGTGTAGGTTTAAGTTTATTAGATTGATCAGTATTGCTGAACTATGAAATATTTTTTTTTGCATACAGGTATAACAGAATAGCTTTAGTGTAGTTGTTGTTTTAAACTTGAGTATGAACTTATACAAAATGCAGCAAGATATTTAAAAAACAGTTTTGTTGATTAAAAAACACTATATCGGATTCATATCGGTATCGGCAGATATCCAAATTTATGATATCGGTATCGGACATAAAAAAGTGGTATCGTGCCATCTCTAATCATGTCTAAAATTAAAAAAAGAGTAATTCATTTACACAAAAATGACAAAAATTGGATAATTGAAATGTTTTAAAAATGTTAATAAATTAAACAATTAAATTCAAAACAATTTTATTTGTATAGTGCCGAATCACATCAACAGTCACCTCACAAGGTGGTTTATGTTGTATAGTAAAGACACTACAATAATACAGAGAAAATCCCAACATTCAGTGTCCCTGTTTGAGCAAGCACTTGGTGACAGTGGGAAGGAAAAACTCCCGTTTAACAGGAAGATGCTTCCGGTAGAACCAGGCTCAGGGAGGGGCGGCCGTCTGCCGTGACTGGTTAGGGGTGAGGGGAGGGAACAAAAGATACACTGTGGAAGAGAGCCAGAGATGAATAATAACTGATTAAATTAAACTAGTCTTAATCATTAATATGACTTTACACGATGCGTTCTCGCACCCTCACACTCCTCTCTCTGTTCTGTCCTTTTCTCTAGTTTTCAGTATGGGCAACAACGCCTATGGCCAGTGTGGAAGGCGGATAGTTGAAGATGAAGTCTACAGGTGTGTCTTTCTGTATTCTGCTGTTGGTGAAATACACCAGCAATTTTCTGATGTCACAGAGAAACCAGCAGGTTTCGGCGATTTCATCTGGAAGCGTCTTTGGTCTCTATTGAAGCTTTTATTTTGGAAATCATATGAGACCGCCTTTTCGATTGAAGCCTATCCCAGGTGTCACAGGGCGAGAGGCTGTTTATCCTGCACAGGTCTCCAGGGCTAACACAGGAAGACAAACAATCATTCAGACTCACATTCACACCTATGGCTAATTTAGAATCAGTCGGTAACAGTACATGCATGGAGGAGCCACACAGGCCAAGGGAGGGCATGTAGGCTCCCCACATTAACCTGATAGCTTTTTCTGCTATAGCTGTAACTTATAGTTATAGTTTTCAAATGTATGTAGAAAACTGAAAATGTCACCTTGGGCTGTGACCCTCGCTTTGGAAATCACTGCTCTATCGAAAACTCCCTTGGCTCTTTGCCTTGGTTACACATGCTGGCGGGAGGTTAAAGGAAGGCTGGCATGCTGCTGCGATCTCCTAAAGGCACTGCTATGCTTGGGTGATGAATCTGTCATTTCTCTTTCTTGCGTTTCAACAGTGGCAGTCACATCATTCACAAGATAGAGGGCTTCAGCAGCAGGGTCATCCAGGTGAGTGCAGGCTGTGTCTGAGCAGTGATGACAGACGGTTTTTCTATGTCTCATTTCCCTCCCTTTCCAAACATTTGGTTGCTTCACATCCTGTCCAGATCCAGATTATTTTAAGCATGCTAACACCTGCCCAGTACGCGTATTAAAATGTCATTTGGTGCTGTTGCTACACTAATCACCTCCTCTCAGAAGTCCATTCATTAAATTAGTCTTTTTTTTCATGAGGTCGTTACTTGAATCTTATCTTTCCTGATGGATTAATTGAGCATTTGGCTTGATGTGACACCAACCACTGAAGTTAATGTGTGTTTTATTACTTTTTCCAGGTGGCATGTGGGCAGGACCACAGCCTTTTCCTCACAGAGACAGGAAAGGTGTTCGCCTGTGGATGGGGTGCAGATGGACAGACGGGTCAGTGCGCGTCGCATGTCATGAAACCCGGCATCCACTAACCTTGAACACCAAAAAATATAAAGAGAAAAAAGTGATCTTTACTACAGTGGACATTTCTGTTTCAGTAGAGTGGCTTTTAACATATAACATTAACAGCGATGTGTTCATACAGTTTAGTATATCAAAACAAAATTATTGCCAAGTTTCTCTTTTTCTTGGGGGGGGGGGTATACGACTGATAATGATACCAATGCTAGCAGTTATCTGCTTTTTAGGCACTTCAGGTAAAACCTGCTGGAGCCAACTTCAATCTCTGATTGTTTTTGAAGTTTTAGAGTTATAATTGGCCCCTGCCGTTTTGTTTCTAGGGAGCCAGAAAAGCCCTCATGTGGTTGAAAGGGTGGAACGTCAAGTTACCTGCTAATGATAGCCAGCTTATGACATTGGCTGATTAACAAGCTGCATCCATAAAAGTACAAGTGGCTACTTAAAGCTAAATAACAGGCTAACAAAACAGAAATAAGTTCACCAAAAACTGAAGCAGAGACTTACTGGATGATTTGTACCACCTAGCCAGCCTCTAGTAGCCATCAGATGAACTCCACGTTGGCATTGATTTTAAGCCCTGGTTGCTGCTAAATAACTTTTATTTGTAAGATTTTCACTTTTAATAATTTTCTGGAGACATTTGCTGACTGCAGCATCTCATATTCCAGGGCTGGGGCACCACAACATCAGTTCCAGTCCGGTGGAGGTGGGAGGAGATCTAGCCGGGGTGGAAGTGCAGCAGATCAGTACATATGGGGACTGCAGCCTGGCTGTTTCCAAAGATGGGCAGCTGTATGGATGGGGCAACTCCGAATACAGGCAGCTGGCCTTTGTCACACAGGCTACACAGGTGAGGGGAACTGATGGTGCCTGAACAGGGCCCGCTCATGTGGCTGGTTGAAGCCTCTGCCTGGTTCCATTTCCACCTGTCACTCATCTGTCCACGCCGTCAGAGCGAAGCAGCTCACTTTACTGTAGCCACTATTTTTTTCTTTCTTTTTTTACATTTTTTAGAACTGAACTGAAGAACAAATTTCAGAGAAATTAGTTGTTAAAGGTTCATAAGATTGTGCCGACAAATAGTCCTAATATAAGGTTCAAGGTTCTTTATTTGCCACATGCATAGTTATACAAGTATAACACACAGTGAAATGTAGCCTGACACGCTCCTTGACATGTGCAAAAATTGGGGGGGGGAAGAACATCATTCATATATATATATATATATATATATATATATACACACACACACACACACACACACACACACACACACACACACACACACACACTGGGTGAATGTGCAGTAGTAGCAGCAAGCAGGTGAATTCTGTACATTAATATGAATAGACATCTGACTATTTTACAGGATAGACAATATAAACATATTTAAAATTAAAGGAATTTGAAATGTACATTGTGCCTTGGTTTAGAAGAGTCTGGAAGAGTCCTGACTCAGTCAATTATAGATGATGTGAGAGGGCGGGTGTGTGTGTTTAGGGTGTTAAGGCCGTCCTGTTGAGCACTGCGGGTGATCAGGATTCATAGAGTCCAGTAAAAAGGAAAAAGTTCACAGTGTGATGAATTATATCCTGTAGACTTCAAATCAAACAATCATCAGATGAAAGCCTAAAAAGTTCAACAGTGCCAGAAATGACGTTATTAGAGCCACTAAACTATGAAAACACTGGCATAGAGGAGTCTGACTACACGAGACGGGCAGAGATTGACGTGACTTTAATGTACAAACTGGTCTGTGATTTAAATCAAAGGGAGTGAAAAGGTTAGCTGAGTTGAGCATTGAGTTTACTAATTTTACCGATCAGTTTTAAAGCAGCGTGTTAAATATGGAGAAAAAAGAGGAAAACCACAGAGAAGATTCATGGATGTAGTGAAGGAGGGCATGCAGAGAGTTGGTGTGACTGAAGGATGATGCAGGAATAAGGTGAGATGGAGGCAGCTGATTCGCTGTGGTGACCCCACAGCTGAAAGAAGAAAGAAAGGATTACTTTTAAAGCATGTGTGGGTCTGTCCCCACACATGCTCTTTCTGGCTGTTCCAAGTTGAGCTTAAATCCAAAGATGATCATGCTTTTGCCATCAGATGATGGTTGTCTTACAAAAAAACTTGCAGAATTAAGCTTTATCTCCTTTTATCGCTACTAAAGACACATGTTTATAGATTTGTGTTCAGTTTTCTTGTGTGTGTTTTTTCTCTGATAAATTGCTTCATAGCTTTTTTTTACTATTCACTCGCTGGGCCCACGTCCTCATTTGAGGTTTGACAGTATTTAGTAGATAAAGGTGAATGACTTGGACATGAATTTAGCTGCGGTTTGGTGGAAGGCCTTGAATGGGACTGGCAGCGACTCCCTGGCCTTGCAGATCCCCATTTACTAAAAATAAGTGAAGAAGTTAAAGAATTAAAAAGAGGAGGGAGGGTGAGGCATGTAAACAAGAACAAACACCTTGTAGAACTGGGGGAATATATATAGATGAGAACCAGATGGAGCTTGTTTGGAGGTCTGGTCCCGCTCCTGAAATTCAGATACTTTTTCTCCATTAACTATGCTGACCATTAATTTTTACCTTTCATTTACTGAGTGTTTCTTCTGCATGTCTTATCCTGACCTAATGTCTGGCTTTCTGTTTTGAATTTAGTAATCTGCTTTTGTTTGCTGTTAAAACACTTTGTAAACCTGCATTTTTAAAGATGCTGTGTGTCACAAAGACTGAATTAATGTGCATTAATGTGAAGCTAAGCAGTTAACTCATTGCATTACATTACATTGCACTATGAAGCTGTTTTTCCATCAGCTGTTGAGCCCATCAGCTCTGAACTTTCCTAGAGCCTTGAGTGAGAACGCAACTTTCCACCGCAGTTAAATTGGACATTAAACGTCCTTTAACTTGCCATCTTCCTAGTACACAGTCTGAGAGATGTCAGATTAAGCCCATGTGAGAATACAGCAGGTTGTCTATTACCGGCTGGAGAACGATTCTGAGTCCTCCCTCCTGCACATTTTACACATGAAGCACTCTTTTCTAAATCGCAGGAAGTAATTTCAGTAGAGAGAGGACTCTGACGCAGGCTGACTTGTCTTCTGCCTGTAAGAAATGTCAGCCTTACTCACAGTCTCCACTTGATTCTCAAAGCGTCGTCCAAAGTTGAGTATTTATGTGTAAATGCTACCTTTACTGCATGCTGCAGTTTGAATGCAGAACTTTTGCCTCTAACTGAAACTGTTTTTAGTCCTTAGATGTCCTCGGATGTCTAATCTCTTGGTAAATGATTTCAGGAACATTTTTTCAATCAGATGTATAAAATTAGGACCAAAAAGGAACTTGTAGAAGTTGACTTATTGCCTTTAATGATTTGTTCATAATTCTTGGATGAGGCCAAGGCTTTGGGGGAAAAGACAGAAAGCACGTTGCAGAGAGACCAAACTCAACGTTTACTCGATTATTCATATAGATATATCTTTTATTCATTTTTCTTTTGTTTATTTTTCAGATGAACTCTCCTCGTCATCTCCCTCTGAAAGGCTGCGGAAAGGTGGTTCAGGCAGCGTGTGGAGGCACACAGGTGGCCATACTCAACGGTCAGTTCACACAATCAAACAGAAAAAATAACAAAAGCGGACGATTTGTGTCGGAAAAGTTTCCTTTACACTGTCTGGCTTGTAGGATTAAAAATGCATTTTCTAGTTTGAGTCTAGAGCAGTCGCTCCACACGTGGCCTCTCGGTAGCATCGCTCAGCACAGTTTTGGATGTCTGGCTTCCAGTTTGTTCCTATCATGTCTGGCTTGTTTGTTCATTTACCTTTTTGACGTGGTGGCAGACTGTGACTAACTGTTTCAGGTAAACATCAGTGTACCGTGCTAAAACTGAGCTTTTACTCATCCTTGGAGCGGTGGGTGGTTTGTTTCCGTCAATGTTGAGTCAACCGGCAGGCTGATTTCCAATAAATTCATCCTGACTGAGTGACACATTTCTGGTCCTATTTTTAGACATTTTTGGGGAAAAGTAGCTTCCTTCCACTTTTACTCAATCAGACTTGCACATTACATGTTAGATATAACACTCTTCATTACTGGTGATTATGAATGCAGAATGAAAGCTATATAAAACCTTCAGCTGTACATAAGTGATGATACTTTAACACGGGATCAGTATTACCCTAGGACCTCTAATCATGTGTAATAATTGTGGAGGTTGTTTGTGCTGCCATTTTTTGCCTTACATATTACTCCCAGTAAAGAGGTCCTGTGATCGTATTAACTGTTTAGTCCATTTTCCCATCTTCTATGCTCTACTCCTGAATAAAAAATAACGAGGCTGTGTTGAATATTAGGTTATAAAACTATAAAGTCTTGAAGCATTTTGGGTGAACATTCAGGGGGGTCAAAAGGTAAGATTCCTCTAGCCCGAGGGGACAGATGACATGTACGTTTCATTTAGTCTTTGGTGACTTTTAACATTTATCATGTGGCAGCTCTATAAAATGATGGTTAGGGTTTATGTGAATAAAGGCAGCTCTTATTTAAAAATGTTTAGTATCTGTGTTCACTGCTGCAATACTACTAATAATAACCAGCTTGCTGTCTTCATCAGTCATGTTTTTGGTTCGTTGCTGTTGAGAAGAATCTGTTGCTATCTGTACCATTTCAGCCCTGCACACAGGACAGTAATCCTAACAGTGACCCGCTGACGGTGGGATGTCAGTGAATTCAAATAAAGTGGATACATTTAAAATAAATTACAAAAAACAGACATTGGGTGGTTGGGTGTGAACTTCCTGGACTTTCTAGTCAAATAATATTTTTGCTGTATAGAAGAGAGTACTGGGTCAGCTACGCATTACGTCTGCAGGAGCTCCTCGATCATGGAGACCTATGCCATGAAGCTCGGTGACAGTTTTTGTGCTGATGTTAATGCCAGAGGTGGTTTGGACCTCTGCAGCAAAGCGTTGGAGACTTTTACGCACTCTGCGCTTCAGCACTCAGTGACCTCGCTCTGTAACTATGTTGCTAATTTGTGATAATGCCGCTTATGGACTGAGGACCAGGAGGGAAGAAACTCCAAAGACTGAACTGTAACAGTTACAGGACTACGCTTGCATTCAGAGAGCTCTTTAGAACGAGCCGTTCTGTCAGATAGTTGTAAAAGAACGGCTCGTAGTTTTGTGATATGTGTAGCTTTTTCTCCTAGTCGAGCTCTAAAGTCCGGTATTTGTGTGTCTTACCAGACAAAGGAGAGGTGTTTGTGTGGGGCTATGGTATCCTTGGAAAAGGCCCCAAACTGTCAGAGTCTTCGACCCCAGAGATGATTCCCCCGACACTGTTTGGACGGTCTGAGTTTAACCCCTCAGGTGTTGTGTCCAGGATCAGGTGTGGCCTCAGCCATTTTGCTGCAGTGACAGGTATGCGCACAGAAAAGACACAAACTCTCCACGTCAAATCAGCATCACATCTTGACCTGCACAGTGATGCTTCTTTACAATATTCCTGCCTTATTGCTCAGATTTTTGCTTTTTTTTTTTTTTTGAGCCCGGATAAGAAATGGAAGAATAAAACTCGCAGTGCAGTCGTTGCAGTCTCAGGTGCTTAAAAAGAGGCGGACGTGCCCGCTGGGGGAACAGTTTATCGCTGAGTCAGGTGATGTAGTGTGTTTATGGCGCTGAAATGAAAAAGTCTGTCTCGTCTTGTTTTTGTCGCTGAAACACTGGACTGGAAACATCTCTTTTGTCAGGTTTTATTAGTCCGAGGCTGAGGCTGGAACCAGCCAACGGCACTAAAACTTCAGACTGAGTTGTTCTCGTTTCCTAAAAGCATTCATTGTTTTTTGGAGTTTAGTGAGTAAAAGGGTAACTTGAAGTTATTGTAGGGAGGACCAACTGCATTTGTGAAAAGAGACGTTAAGACTCCAGACGGAGCTGCGTAAAGCTGAGTGAATAAATCTAATGAATCAAAGAGGTGAGGCCACCAGCCTGAGATTTCTGAATACACTGCACTGATCTGACCATTGTCAGCCTGACCTTTATGACTGCACTGCTGTGTCAGAAAGGTGCTCTCTTAATCCAGAAGGAAGTCTTTAACACCAGAAAAACAAGCACAGTGGCTCAGTGGTTAGCCGCTCCCTCAGAGCATAAAGGTCCTGTGTTTGATTCCACAGAGAAAAGCCCGGGGTGGTAGTTCGATCTTAAGTGTGTATATAAAAAACACTGTTAGAATGTAACATAGGGAGGGACTAACAGTAAGTAGGTCTTGATAAGTATTAACTTCTACCTACTCTCTTTTGGTCTTGAGACCAAAACAAGCAGTATAACAATTAGAGATGGACCGATCCGATATTACGTATCGGTATCGGTCCGATACTGACCTAAATTACTGGATCGGATATCGGAGAAAAATAAAAAATGTAATCCGATCCATTAAATATCACGAAAGCACCTCGCAAAACTTGCAACACGCCGTAACTCACCTCAGAACGTTAGCAGTCGGAGCAGTATGCATCATGTGATAGAGCAGCTGTGGCATGCGGGACCTGTCGGTGGTCTGGATAGCATGTGAAGCTTCGCTAGCAACCTGGCATTTCATCTCCGACAAAGTTATCCCCGAGAGAAGTAAAGCAAGTGTGTAAGTCCATCTCTGAATGTTTGTAAAGCATTCCCACGTTAAGCTTAACAAGCGACTGCCTCTCGCTCTCCGGCTGCTACTTCAATCGTGAAACTGCTTAAATGATCAGCTGATCGGCTTTTCTGTCGCGAGTCCGTCTCTCTTGTTTGTTTTTGGCCCACTTTGCACCAGAAAGAGGAAACCAGCGGCTGAACAACAGCAGAACGTTTAAGCTTGATAAGCTGTTGTTAGAATTTATTTAATATTTCTTTCTACACCAGGATCTTTTTCTACGTAGCTGACGCTGGTAACTGTGCAGGGGCGGATCTAGCAAAGTTTAGCCAGGGGGGCCGATAGGGCATGAACAGGGAAAAGGGGGCACAAAGACATACTTTTCTTTCTTATTCTCATTTAAAATGTCGAGCTTTTAATAAATAATTATCTGACACCCAAAGTTTTAATTTGATGTAAAATGAATAGAAGTCAATTACTGTATATAGTGACTATTAAGTCTAATATATACCCTAGTAAGCTATAGTACTTTTTCCTTTGGGAAGGTACCATCTGTGCAGTCTGCAATTTTGTTGAAGAAAGATGTTGAATCTATTTAATATTTCTTGAAAAATAATTGATTTCTGTGCATTTTTTTTCACACTGCATCAAATTAAGGTTGATTACGTCGATTAAGCATCATGAGGTGGCGCGTGAGGGGTGGTTCCTTATTTTTTATTTATTTATTTTTGTTGTTGCTGGGAGTTGGAACCCTATTAGTTAGGTTGCTTAATATTTACGCTAAGTACTCTTTAAAATACCAGAATAGGGAGGATGGTGTAGGTCTAAGTTTATTAGATTGATCAGTATTGCTGAACTATGAAATATTTTTTTTGTATACAGGTATAACAGAATAGCTTTAGTGTAGTTGTTGTTTTAAACTTGAGTATGAACTTGCAGACTTGCAAAATGCAGCAAGATATTTTAAAAAACAGTTTTGTTGATTAAAAAACACTATATCGGATTCATATCGGTATCGGCAGATATCCAAATTTATGATATCGGTATCGGTATCGGACATAAAAAAGTGGTATCGTGCCATCTCTAATAACAATACAGCTCAGTGTTTCTACTTCGTAAAGCCGTGCTACTGGAATCGAACAAACCCATCAGCACGACTCTTTAGGCTCACACTTTAGGAAACATATGAAGCACTGGGAGCTCATTAGCCAGACTTTGCTTTATAACTGAAGCGCAGAAATTTTCCCTTAATTGACAGAAACTGTAAACAAAGCAGAAAAGTTTAAATAGTGAAGAAAAACAGGAAGATTTCTTTCTTTTTTCCTTTTAATTGAATACTGCCAATAAAAGATGATCAATGTGTTACTGACTTCCTTTGGTGTATTAGAGGCTACAGGTGACGTCTTCCTCTTCTGGAGTTTTCACAAACCATCCAGAGGTCTGAATGGTTTGGTTAAATTCTCCAAAACTGACCGAAGTGCTCGCTAAGAACTAGTAACTGCCTTTTAATTAATTCAGGGCCCGTTACGCTCTGATTTCAGCTCCACCTTTGGTGCTTCAGTTCATCTTCTGGTTCAAACATTCTGATCGGATGCGTTTGAAGAGTAGGTGGAAAGGGCCTGAACTGTGTAGCTGAGACGAGCACATTCAGGGTGTCCACGGTTCATTAGCTGAAGTTGAATATCAAGGATATGTTTGGGAGTTGTGTTATTTTAAGTGACAAACCTCTTTCTCATCTGTGGATATTGTATCATCGGTGGCTTGTGTGTAACCTTTTAATGTAGTTTTTCTATCTTGGAAGCATTGGCAGTGCAGATATCGTTGGTGTTCGTGTTTATGTCTTCGTTGCATTTGCTGCTATGTTGCTGGGTTTTTGTTTGTTTTTGTTTTTGTTTTTTTACCGGGAAGCAATGCAGGAATCTGCATCATCAACCATGTGCACAAAGTCTATTTTTTCTTAATCTATATTCTATTTTATTTGGTATGTCTTTATTATTGTACAGTACTTTGGTCAACAACTGTTGTTTTTAAAAGTGCTATATAAATGAATAAACTTGAAACTTGTTGTTATTACATTACTGCTCCATGCTTCATCCTTCTAATCTGTGGTCACAGCTTACTGATATTTATTTTATTATTATTTATTTAAATGTCTGCTTCTCAGATCGGGGTGAGCTCTTCGTGTGGGGGAAGAATGTGAGGGGTTGTTTGGGCATCGGGAAGAAAGACGACCAGTACTTCCCGTGGCGGGTAAGACACCGATTCAGTATTAGTCATCCAAACAAAGAGAAAACCATGCAGCTGACCCACTTCTTCTTCCTTTGGATCAAAATAAATGCTTTTTCCATATACTTGTGTCATCTGTATTCTGGGGAAAATTTTGTGTGCTTTAAGTAGAAAAAAGTACGGTTGTCTGTGTGTGAAGGTGTTATAAAATATTCGCTACCTGTATGTGCCCTGTTGAGATTTTCAATTTAAGTCTGCAGACTTCTATCAGCACGTCCTCTCAAGACATTTTAACAGGATTGTGTAGAGCTCACACTTCTTGTCAGTGTTGCACATTGTGAAATCCTGGGTCACGTACAAAAGAAAGAACATAAATAAACCCTCTGTCCTCGCTGTATGTGCAGTAAAAGCACAGAAACTGCACGTCTTCCTTCCTTACTTCCTTCCATTTTATGTTGTTGTTGACTTCCTTCTTGTGGGTTATTTTTCCACCTCAGGTGACTGTACCAGGCCAAGTGGTGGATGTAGCGTGTGGCGTTGACCACATGGTGGCGCTGGCGAAGTCCCTCCTGTGAGCCTCCTGTCCTCACCAGCGGTGGATTAAGCCTGGATGTTTGGGCCGAGGCCTCCCACTGACCCCCGGCTGCCCCGGAGAGCCGACTGGAGGCTCGGTGTGGAGCGGCGAAGCCAGCTGCTCTCCACAGGCGGTGGACCCGGTCACGCGCTGACGTCAGCGGAGGGCAGAGCGGATGATTGCGCAGCAAACTTCCACTGACACTGCTCACTTTATTCTTTATTCTTAAGGTCATGTGGGAAAGACATCCAAGCCTCATTTTATCACAACTAGAGCTCAAACGAGTCGTCAGTTAATTGATTATTCAGTGACGCTGTGGTGGGAAAAACAGTGAATCTTTCTGTGAAAATTTGCTGTTCTTAAGAATACACTGAATATATTTGGCTTCTGGATAAAATGAGACATTGGATGTGGTCACTGTGGACTAAAAACTGAACTTTTATCGACTAAACAGCTCTTCTGCACACAGAGTGATTATAAAAATAAACTTTAGCTGCAGCAGTATTCCTATTGTTTTGTCCTTGTCACTCGTGTTCTCACCAGCTTCGATGTGGTTCTAACTTTAATTTTCTCTCATGTGTGACTCATTTGCTGCCACACTGGAGAAACAACAGGAAAATGTGGCCGGTGAAGCGCGCCATCGACAGACTCGTACGGTTTGGGTTTATTTCAAACATTATGCAGCAGCGCTTTAAATCTCTGCGGCACGATAAAATATTTGTAAAACACTGCAGCTGTTGAAAAACCAATGACAGCAAAACAATCCACAGAAATGATTATCTCCCTGCCAACTGCAAATAGAGGTGAAGGCACTCAGCCCGAGGGAGAAAACAGGTTTCGAGGAATCAATTTTACAACCCGAGCTCCCGTGTCATCGGTCGCGCCCGCACGTTCTGCATACGCAAGCAGCGAAAATCTACAGCAACTACAATCGTGTCGCGCTGACAGGGTGAGAGGATGCTGATTGTAGGAGTGTTGGGGCTGAAAAGTGGCTGCTGATGGCTGTAAAATGAAATAAGAGGAACAATTTGCTTAGTTGTTTATGTTGTGTCTGCTTTTCCCGTGAAAATCACTGAATGGCAAAGAAGCGATTGGCTTTTTATATCCTAAATCAAAATAAATTCACTTTTAAATAAATGTACACATCAGTTTTTTGTTGATGTATTAGACTTAAAAACCTCTTCATTTCTGATAACTTCTATGCAAATTTCTTCACAAAAACTCTTCATATTTTTCTCATGTATGAAATGTTACAGTGGTGGTTGCTCATAATAAAAGGCCAGAGTTTTAAATGATGCAGTCTGCATATGTGTAGAGCTTTCCTGGGAGCTTTTTTCCTATTCTTGGAGGTCGTGGAGAGGCAGCGTTGTCATGCGGTTTATGGTTTGACCCTTCTTGACCACTGGGGCCTTTCTATGTAGAGTTTGCGTGTTCTTCCTGTCCCTGTGTGGGTTTCCTCTTGCAGACCGAACGCATGCTTCTTAGGACAATTGGCGATTCTAAAATTGACCAAAGTGTGGACGTGAGAGTAAGCGGTTGTCTTTTTGTTAGCCCTGTCTTTGTAAAAGGCTGGCAACCTGTTCAGGAAGCACCCCACCTCGTGTGTGACAGTTTTATTTGTATTTATATTGCGCCAAATCACAAGTAACAGTCACCTTAAGGCAGTTTATATTGTAAGGTAAAGACCCTACAATAATACAGTGGAAACTCCAACAATCATATGACCCCTCCCTATGAGCAAGCGCATTGACGACAGTGGGAAGGGAAAACTCCCTTTTAATACGAAGAAACCTCCAGCAGAACCAGCCCTGGGGAACGGCAGCAGTCCGCCACGACCAGTTGGGGACAATGGGAGGAAGACATACAGCTGCTGCTGGGTAAATAATTCTGCATTAAAACCCATCTTGAGCCTACAGAGTGGCTGATGCTGCGTTTATACTTTGGCTTGGTCTGGCTACATTGCTCTGCAATTTTGCTGCCTAAAGTTGGCAGACGAGTTCCTGTTTTTGAGTTTATCCATCCTTTTTTGGACTGTACTGAATGGATGCAACGTGTGGTTACATTTTTAGGAAGGTGCACGTCAGATGAAGTATCAGTTACAATAAGCTTAAATTTGAAGAAACAAATCCTGTTTGAGATTTGTGACACCAGTGCACTGCATGTCTTCCTTCACTACATCCACAAATCTTCTCTGACTTCCTCTTTTCCTCCTGCCTGGAAGTTTCATCATCACGGTACGAGTCACAAATTGGATGCACTCACAACCTGCTCCTGAAACACACTTTTCAACATGTATGCAGTCTCCCCCATTTAACAATTCATCTATCATATAAACATGTAAGAGTCAGGATAATATTGAAGCTGAAACAGCTGCTTGTTTACTTATAAATGATAAATGCTCCCATGCTGCCTTCCTTCCTACCTCACCCCCAGCTGATTGCTCCCCCCCCTCTCTGAGCCTGTTTCTCTTTGAGGTTTCTTCCTGTTTAAAGGGAGTTCTTCCTTCACACAGTCGCCAAGTCCTTGCTCACAGGGGATCGTCTCATTGTTTGGGGTTCTTTCTAATATTGAAGGGTTTAAAAAGTATTATAATATAAAGGGCACTGTTGTAGTTATTTGGGACTATATAAATAAAAGTGAATTGAACACATTTTAAAGGACTGTAATTCCAGCTAAAGGAGGCGGCGATTAATTGGTCCACCTCCAGTTTACATTGTAACATTTGTATCAAGTTTGAATCTGCAGAGCTAATAGTTAAAAGGTTTAATTGCTGGAATGTTGACTAATTTAAAAATAAATCTATTACTTAAAGCATAACAGCAATAAAACCCCAGACTCATAAAGAATAACTATGACTGTGGCTGTATTTCAAACACATGTTCTAGACTAAATTTTGTGTGTTAAAAATGTAATCTCAACAACTGGCAAACTGTGACTAATTTTAATCGTCGTGCAATCTTATCCGTTCACCTGACTATTAAATGGCACATCTTTGTTTTCTATACAGTGAAACAAACTTCGGTTTAGAAAACGGATGAATTGGTAGGAAAGAAAGACTTGTAAGAATTGAACCCATAAAATTAATTGTTACCTGATTTGATCCGACTCCTCACACGTGCTCTTTAAGCTGATTTTTAACCTCGACTCTAACTCGGGTTTCCTGATATCAACATGATGGACACGTTAATTCTCACAGAACACGGAGTATTGCTGAAGTCAGCCCGATGTGCACTGCTTTGCTTTGTTCTCTTTGCTGAGCTCTTGTATTCTGGGCCATTCATCATTATGACAACTTGACGGCCCTCTGAAGAGCCCGGAAATGTATTTACGCAAAATTACAGAGTGAGCATAAAACGTACGACCTGCGACCGTCTGCAGAGCAGGATTTGAGAATGTGCAGGAGAAGCTTTGGTTTGCGTGGCTGAGAGGAAAACTTCATTCACCACTTTTAATATCCCATTCAAATTATGTGATGAGTTGACCCATATCTGGCGTTTAGGAGGAGGCATTATTTCACAGATGCACCTGTGGAACAGTGAGAAGGGTCCGCATGATTATAGTCACAGTTGGTGACAGCATAATGGAGATTAACTTGGTCAATCCCAAACAAGTTTGCTTAGTCATGAACAATTTACCAGGTGCAGCACTAACATCTGTGATGATGCTGAACCAAAACTATGTTTTTGTGTCTGGTTCTTTACCTTCTGAAAGCTGCACTGTGTTCTGCACATGCCCTTCAAGTCTAACCTCACCCTAACCAAATTTGAGGCTTCAAAAGACACATGACACTGTATATAATGAACCACATCCAGTCTTATGCATGATAACTAGATGCCACAAACATCTCTGCAATTGAAAAAAGTACAGTGTGTGATTTGTTGGTCAATATTGCAGGGAAATGTAAAAGAAATGTTGGGTTTTATTACCCAGAAGCCCTGTAAGGTGACACCCGTGTGTGTGTGTTGTGATTCAAGTGCCCTGTAGGAAAATGTGTGGTGGTTGTTGCCATTACAGCCTGGTCTAGATGAAGCGCTGACTCACTGCTGTTAATGTGTCGCCCGTAAAGTTTAGATTTGTCATTTCTGTGGGTGGAGATTTCCCACCATGCGACCTTGCAGCTCTGCACAATGAAAGTGATGCATTTCAATTAGCGGCACTGAGATGCCTCTGTTTGACTTATAGCTTGCAATTTTAATCTTTGTGAGTGGGAGCTGAGGAGCAAGCGTCTCCACCGCATGTCAGTGAACTGCCGTGCCGAGCAGCGTGAGATTATGTAAGGTGTAAAATGATCATGATAAGTGGAAACACTAACACACTGTGTCTGCTCCTATAACCCCGCTCTGCAGAGAGGGTCTCTGCAGCTGGATGAGCTCTCCTCCCCTTCTGTGTGCTGAAGTAGAGGAGAGGAGGAGGTGGTGGTGGTGTGGGGCCCACCCATGCAGAGCAACAAGGGCCTGGCTGTTCTCTGCTTTGTTTACTCAGGTCAGATAATACAGACAACTGATATACCTGCAGTCTTCCCTGCTGTCAATTGCTGTCCATTTTCTGCAGGCTGGAGTGGAGCGTGGGCATTGTGGAAGAAAAAGCCCAGCAAGGAAGACAGGGACCAAGGGAAAGGTAGGGTGTGCACTAATGTGTTTTCTGTGTTTAAGTTCTAATTTAAATCAGATCATTCATCTATAGATCATTCATTATAGCACCTGTGTGGGCTAGCATCAAGTTCAAAGAATGGAAGAGTGGGGTGAGAGGAGAGCAATGCACTTTAAAAAAAAAAAAAAAAAAAAGATTTTAGCCACAGACTGTATATATAAGATGGATGTAGGTTTCCAGGTCTGAAAAGTAAAGCCAGTGAGGAAGTGCATTCTTTGAAATGGCCAGTAGGAGGCTCCCGTTGCAAAAAGAAGTCCATTTCTTATAGAAATCAGTGAGAAAACTGCCTTTGTTTTATAACTTTATAAACACTTATTAGTGTCAGTAATGTTGATCCACCTAAATAGCAGCTCATGATGAGGTTTTCCCTACACTGGCTGAGATTAGGCGGGAACACTTGAGCCTTGGGCTTATATCTTTCTTTTGTGTAGATTAAGTCTCTCATGTGACCAGCAGCTAATGGCTCGTGATGAGCTGATAACAAACATTAGATGTAACCTGAAGACTGTACATAAAAGATGGAGATATTTGGCTTTGAACGGAATGCGTGCACCCTTCTGATGTCACAGCGGATGTTAGCTTTGTGCGCTACGTCATGTGTACAGCCTACGACACTGTGACCATTTGACAACCTGTAGGCTTTGGCACCTTTGAGCTGCCTACACGTGTAAGCCTGTAAAATCTTGCCATTTTTCCCTTCTCCGTATATTCTCCACAAAAGTGGGAATTTTCAGAGGAAATCTTCCAGTACTGCTACTCAAAATGGCACGTTTTGGTGTTTTGTTGTGGTCTGTAACCTTTTACTCTCTACATAGAGATTTAGGTGTTGGGCTATCTGTACTAGACTGACTTTCCTGACATCAGAAATTAGTTATAGAAATGTGAAGCTAGAAGTAAGAATCCAAAGTGACTACATTTCATGCTCTGGGGGGCATAAATGTACAGGCATATTTCACAGAATCTGTCCTAACTTTCCTTCTTACAAAGAAGTAAAGAAAGAAAGTTTTACTTTTGAGAAAAGGGCCGAAACATTGCCAAAAACATTAAAAAACATCCCAAATTGTCTTCTCTGAAGACATTTTCTGAGATAGCAGATCATAAAGGATCATGGAGTTACAAAAACCATTATGACTCATAGTCTAGGATTATAATGATCTTCAGAGTTGCTGGAATAAATGTTCATTTTCAAATGCAAACTAACACCGATCTTTATTTTTTAAAATATATATTTATTAACCCTCAGAGTGTGTCACACCCCAGAGAGGGTTTGAAAATCGTCTTTTCACCAGTGGAAAACAAACCCCTGCTGGAGCGCTGTCGTAATGATGCAACAAAGACTGTTGATGAAAATCTCGATAGCATCACTGCTGCTGTTTGCGCTTGGCGGGTCATTGCAGGCACACGACTGACGTCTTTCACTTCTGGTCTGCACGATGTTTGTTTTTCAGATTACACGCAGCAGTGCCAGCGGTGCAAAAATAAAAGCTAGTGATTCTAGAAGCTACTGATTCATAGGAAGTACTTAGTTTTTCACACATAAGAAGTTATAGTCATAACACATTGTTCCCTTTCAGTCTGGTCATTCTGTACAGCTCCTGCAGTAAGAGACATTTACACGCTCCCCATAGAGCAGCGTGGCAGACCCAGGAGAAAGGATCGAATTAACCACTGAAGGAGCCGTCGTGTCCAGCAGACTGAACCAAACAAAAGCATGCAGTGATGACCAACTACATGCATCATGAATATCCCGCACAGGAACCCCTTTATAAGGGGTCCATGAGATTACCATTCCCCTCGAGGAATATGCTCTGAAACCCTGAAGCAAAGAAAAACTGTTGGTGCTCTATGCTAACTGGTGACCTGCAGCAATGATTCTCGCCACTCACAGAAAGAGGGCACAAGCGTGCCACCGAGGTGAGCAGGCAGTCAGCTAACTTGTAGCACTGTAGGTGAGGCACCGTTAACCTCCCATGTGTCTGTGGAGAAAGACATCACCTGCCTGATCTGGTTTATGTGACCTGCAGACTGATGATTTGCAATTGTTTGAATGTAGATATTTTGTATTGATTTGCACAAGGAAATATGTACAGTCACACAGCTTGTTGGAAGCACTCTTATTGGAGCAGAACAATGACAAATGGCATGAAAGTCTGTTTGTCGTCAGAGCCTTTAATGCACCCAGACTTAACAGTTGCAATGAAGGAGCATTTGTGTATGCTGAACAAAACGTAGGTGGATTAAGGCTTCTTCTTTCTAGGCATCTGGTCTCTGTGAAGGCCTGTAGCTGGACTCTGGTCCTGGTCAGCTAGTGTAGAACTTGACTTGGAGGCTCTCATCTCAATGACTGGAGCACACACCGCCAGAGATGGCACTGCTAGGTCCAGTTGGCTGCCTGGGGGAACCAACCAGTGACTAATTCTCTGCCAGGCACATCATCTGGTACATCTGCAGCCCAGTGACCGAGCTCATTGCATCTGCAGTTATCTGCCTGAGCCCTTTATCTCCAGCTAAGTTGCTTAAAATCTGCGGTGCTTGTCGGAAGTGCTGAGTGGCCATCTACTCCATGGTTGTGGAATGGCTCCACAGGCGGTGGGTTGTCTAAGCCAGCCTCCACTGTACTGTCTATGTGCTGTACAGTGACATGGATAGACAGTGGTTTTGCTACATGAAGCCGTTAGCTCAAAGACCAAATCGGGGAAGATGGGCAGGTGGTTTTTGACCATTCTTCAACCTTTGTCGAAACTGGGATGCTAAACTTGGGAGAGGAGTGTGTAATGCTGTGCAAAAGCCATCTTTGCCAGCATGGGGACATGTCGCATGTGCTTTGGGCTTAGTCAGCGCTCTCCTAGTGTGGATAATCCCATAGTTGTGGCAGCCCTCATGCTGGTCCTTATCATGCAAAGAAACTGCACCCCTGAGAGTTGAACACGCAATTTTATCTTCATTTTAGTACTCATTAAAATGCAAAGCAAAATAAATAAATACTGCAATGAAGACAAAATTTGTCCCCTCTTGGCATTAGCTACCACCACTCAGTGACTAATGCTAACAGGGCAGTTAAGTTGGCAGATAAAAGAGTCAACTGCCACCAGCCAGCCTGACTCAGAGGTGAAGAGTGCAAGACCTGGGGGATGACTCAGCATGTCATCACGGATCTTTAGCATCGTCAAGTGGGGATGTGATATCCACTAATTTAATTCATCCATGGCTGCTACACTTCATACATTTTTGTGTTAAAAAAATGTGTCTCATTCACAGCTAAACTGGAGCTCTGAAGGCAAGATTGGGAGGCGACATCACTAGTTTATTGCTTCGAGTACACAGCCCCTCTGTCGGTAAGTAAATACAGTAAAATGACACATGGGTGAAAAGTGAACACGCAAGCAGCTCAAAAAACAGCTAGTTTATTTTTTTTTTCATTTATTCCCCCCCCCCACAAAAGAAGCTTCAAAATGAAAGGCTTTCTCTTTGAAATGCAATCAGAAGAAATAACACCTTCCTCATGTTTTAACACTGATAAATACAGATTATCTACTAATCAAATGTGATCAGAGGAGAGGCTGCAGATAGGTGGAAGGATGGTGTGAAGAGAAGAAAACAAAAAGGAAGAAAAACATCATCACCAACGGTTAATACCAACAGAAATCGTTCCATGTGGACAAGATCTAGCTAAAGAAAAGAGCCCTCTCTGGGTTCACATCAGTACAGCAGGTCTGTGGGGGTGGGACCTGCATTAAAGTGCAGACTGGAGTAGGAGAGGGGCAGCTTCAAGACCAAAATGGACACCAGGGCTCGGAGTGTAACCTTCCTTCCCCTGTGTGAACCGTAGCTTATGTTAGCACACTTGGACTGACATTATTCTAGCTCATGGAAGTGGCTCAGTAATTTATTACTAGTGTCGATGCAAATCTTTTCAGCGTTTCTCACTCCAATGCACACTGTGAGCAACACGGTCACTGGAAAGTGTCGGCGTTTTTTTTAATACAAACTAAACCAATTAAAATCAGTTTCTTCACGTCCACTGATTAATACTCACTCAGTTTGAAAGATGAGGAGGATAAGTGGAAGAGAATGGCTGGATGGAGTTTTTAATCAACACTTTTCGACCCTCCATAAAAAAAGGAAAACCCAGATTGATTTCAGTGTGCAATTTTTATGTTTTAAATTAGATTAACTGACACAATATGAACAAAGAGAAATAACAATTTAGAGCTAATTTAAAACCCTCACAAGATGGTACAGACTTAAATTTAATTTTGTGGCAAACTGACCCTAAATTTGGCACATAGTGGTTAGTGTGGGAGTGGTTGTAATGCTCACGTGATAGTGTTTCAGAGGTCTAATGAGCACCATGTTGACCATTTCAGGTAACAAACAGTGTGCAGAAGAGGCTGATGGGAATGGCTCAGAGACGTTTTGAACTGATTGTGACACTGTGGGAGAAGTTATTAAGAATACGTCAACTGGGAACTTTCTATATCCTATCCAAAATCAAATAAATCAACAACCTCTCACAAAAATGACGCCTATCAGCCAAATCGCTGAAAATAATCAAATCTACGGATCCTGATTGGCCCGTCGATCATATTGCTCACAGTGTGCATGGATGTAACTTATTAAATGCACAAAAAAAATGATTCACTTCACGTTTCGCCAGACTGATTTTAAGTCTGGGGGACTTCAATAGTCAGATCGATGATTAAAACACGTTCAACGATGACTAAAAAGCAAAAACAAGCGCCAACGCTGGCTGTCTCCTTCAATTGCACATGTGCAGTATTTTAGACAAAGGCATCGGTTTAGGCATTCATACATGTTGGCACTGAGAAAAATGACCTGTGGAAAAACAAAGCAAACAAAAAAGGAGAATTTGATAACTATATATAATAATTATTTTGCTTTGAGAGTACATTCGTAACTAATACAGTAGGGTGCTCAGGAGGGTCAGGGAGTGGGAAGAAGCAGCTTTAGAGAAGAAAAGAGACAGTTTGGTAAACTAATGCAAAAACTACCAGAGCGTGGAGGTGGAGGGGACTTGGGCACGAAGGAAGGCAAAGAGTAGTTGGGGGGGTAAAGAAAATGGTTGAGTAACAAAGGCTTCCCTAACACACTGTCACCCTCCTCTCTCCCTCCGTCCTTCCTTTCAGAGTTGACCCACAGTAGTCCGCTAGCAAGCTCTTGGCACTTTTTGGACATGATAAACTTTTTAAACAAAATGACTTTGGAGATGGTAGTCGTCATCGCTTTCTCCAGCTTCCTTCACTGTGCAGCACTCTCAGTCCGCAGTGCGCCAATGACACTTTGGATGTTTTCTTCAGGAACCTGAAGAAGACGCAAAGTAACTGATTAGAACTTTCTGATTGTATTTTCATTTGTTTTTGATGGCCCCAAAAACATCTGAAAAAGCTGAAACAGTTTCTCTCCAGCTGCTTAGAGCCTATGCTGATGCCATAAACTGTATATAAAAGATGGATGTAGTTGCTACGATCAGTGCCTAGTGTCTTCTTAAAGCCTCGAGTTGAAGGTTTTCTGGAAGTGAAAAGCAAGAACTAAAAATCTTGACTTGAAACTAGTGAATTAAGTCAATAAGAAAGTTTACTGGAGTCACAAAGCCATTTTCCCAAAGACTTCAATACAAATTAGACCAGCGACCCCCTGTTGGCCACTGGAAAGAATGCAAGTTTAAAGACACCTTTGCACTGGCTTCACTCTACAGACCCAGATGTGCTATGCATGTCCATCTTTTATATACAGTCTATCATGGTGTCATGAACTGGTTAGACTAACCAAACAGCCCAACAATTACAAACAAGTTGATTACAAACCAAACATATGCAGTAGAAACTGTTTCTTACCAGGGCGTGGTCAAACTTGAAGGTGCTAATGTAGTAAGCTGGAATGTCAGCCGTCGCCAGCGGTTCTGATATCTGAGCCACGATGCCGCACTCATCTGCAGACCATTAAAAACACACTCTTTAACCTCTCAACAGGCCCCACAACCACTCTACAACTCATTAAAGCATGTTGATAAATACAATACACATTAATCATGATAACACTTATTATCCTGATTAGAGCAGCCAGGTCTGAGGTCTTCTTGTGAAATTCTGGCTTTTTTTTTTGTCTGCTAAGGCTTCACTTAGCCTGATTATTGATGCTCAGGTAAGCTGTTATATGAAGGTGGTTATCAACTAACATAAGCCTCTAACCAAACAGAAAAATGAGAAGGTCTACCGACTTTACAAAGGAAAACTATAAAACAACACAGCTGCTGCAGATTTGTCTCAGCAGTCTGAGTGTGTCTGGGAGGAAAACTATAGGATTACACCCACATATTTGGTCAGCAATAATAAAATTTCATTTATTTGAAGCCAGGAAGGAAAGCCGACAAAAATACAAATAACTGTAAGTTCACAGACTTCTCAGTATCGCAGCATTATGCACGGGGGTAATCTGACAGATTATTACTACTCCATGAAATTTCAGGTGTGTGTAAGACAGGTGCAGTTTTGTACTTTCACCTGCTGCCCTGGTGTTTAATGGTCTCACAGCAAAAAAGAAATGAATACAAAAAATATAATTTAAACATAGGTTTAACCTACAAGTACAAATAGGTGTCTTGTTTTAGGATCATACATTAAAGGCAACAGGAAAAAGTTCCTGGAAATAGTCTTTTTTTATTGTCTGTTTAGGGTTAGATAAAGACTTTAGATCTTCCAGGAACAGTGACACAGTTTTCAGTGGTGGTTTCATACCTGTTAATCTTTTATCTCAGGTATAACCTGCAGTTAGTATGGCAATCTACCCTGGTAAAAAGTGAACCACCTTTTTAATGCTAAAGACTGTTAACTACACACTGGGATGGTTGTCAAACCAGTTCTGACAACGCTGATCTTGATACTTGAACATGTGCTTTGTTGGCATCAATCTGTAGTAGCATGTGGCCTGCTTCTATCCATTACTACAGCAACAAAAATACTCACCAAATCCTAAAGGTTGCCCTCCAATTCGAACCATTTTCCAAAGCTCACCAGAGGCACTGGTAAAAAGTACATTGTTTGGAAACCTGGAAGAAAAAAAAAAACAGAACAATTATATTAGCTTCAGTATTTATTAAAATACAATTGTACCACATAAAGGCTGGTTAAGTTACTCACTTATGCAACACAAGTGTGGTCATACAATTTCTATATTTCTGAATTGTTACCAATAATAAGACATAAACACAGTATTAAATCATTCAGTTCCAGTATTTCATTAACTCTGTCATCTTTAAATGTTTTCCAAGAGTGGCTTTATTTGACCTTTTTTTGCTTTACTTAACAAATTATGGCACCAGGCATGGTTAGCAGATAAAGGTGCATCAGAAGAAGCCACTAGCCACTCAGCACAGTGCAAAAACAGCTAAAGTCTGTTTCTGCTGTGCACCCCGCTGCACTGAAGAAAAGAGCCATTGTAAGGCAGAGTAATTTGGGTGACCCATCCCTTTAAGGCAACACATTCGGTCTTACATAAAACGTAGGGACATTGCTGACCTACATGCTGCAGAAACAAAATCTAAACTTAACAATTCAAGTTCACTCCAGTTGTTATTTTACTTCCACATGGATTGAAGAGGTTACTAACCAATATAATGCGGACCTTTTTTTATTCATTGGCAGCCTTTGATCAGATGCTAACACAGGAGAAACCATGTGGGACCTGCAGCTGCTCAAGTTCCTTGATGGCCCTCCTGCTTAATTAGTGTACACTGTTAGAAACTAAGGGAGTAGATGAGTCAGACTGAAACCCACTGTGACTTATGTGCAATACACCCGATAGCTCTGCTTATTGCCTAGCAACAAACTAATCACCACCTCAAACAACAATCAGAAACGCACTCCCCTGCATGAATACAAGCTGTCCTTTTAGTGGGGATTAACAGACAACAAAACCTTGAAAGAACAAGTGTAGTTAATTACACAACAGCAGTGCACATGAAATGTTGAGTGGTGGGTGTTTTTCTTCTACCTTTGTGTGGTCTGTTCATCCATGACCAGAGAGATGTAGCCCTCGATCAGGGAGAAGGAGAAGAAGCGGATGTGGTTTGAGTCTTCACTGGATGCTCCAGACTCTTTTTGCCTGGCAAAGACAAAAACAATACAGTTTTTGATTGGACCTGTGACACTTTGATTAATTTCTCTCTGTGTTGCCTAACAGCTTGAGTAGGTAGACTGGTTTCTGTTTGAAGAACTCAGGGTTTTCCATTTTAAAAAAAGGAAGATTTTGAAGTCCGTGCCTGTGTGCAATGTTGTCCTTGGGTTCCCTAACAATGCTAACAGTGAGAGTTGATGAGGTCATAGAACTGCTATCTGTTAAACAATGTACACACTGGAAGCGATTCGCTCGAATGTGTCCATCAGAGACCATAGAAAGTGGAAGACATTTGACATCTTCAAGCAACTACAGCTAGAGACATTAAGTGGGCGGGGCCTGTGATAAAGGCCCTTCAGTCGAGCGGCGAAAAATCACTAAATGTCCAAAGTGTGGAATATCCAATCTGGGTCAGTGAGGAGTTGCTGCCCCAAGTATGGGAATCTGAGTACCTCTCGATCTTGTTTCTAAGGAGGAAAACAAATCCTATATTTTCTTGCTTTTTTAAAAAAACTTTATGGCATATTCCATTTGAAATCGGAAGCTAGAATTTCAATTTGATTGCCCTGTCAAGCTGGACTTTCAACTCAGAGAAGCCACACCAACACTGATTTAATAATCAGAGATGGTGGCAGTGCAACAACGTGGACTGGGACTTCCTTTTTTCCCCCCTTTAGTTTATAGAGCTATTTCACAGCAGGTGTTTTGACTGTCAAAAGCCAGAAAATAAGAAAATGCCCATTGAAAAAGTGCTGTAATTTACATTTCTAAAGTATCCTAGTGAGCCATTTCAGTGAACGAACACAAAACACCTTGAAAGGCCTTAAAATTGCCTCATTTAAGTGGAATAAAGCAGTCATTGTTAATGCCTGCTTTGACAGGACCAAAAAGGTCTCTAATTAAAGTATTACTGCACACAACATATATGTATAAAAAACAACCCTCAAATTATGCAGACTAACACACAATGGATGGAATCATTTTACACTATTCTCTCATTATTGTGTGGGGTTAGTCTTACGCTCTGGTGCTGCACTTACATGAAGATGATTAATGTGTGAAAAATATAAAAGATGAAAGAAGGGTTCAAATTGATGCATCACAGGTCAGCACATTCTGACACTGAACCTCATGTGTGGGCTGAGCTCCAGAACATTTTCTCAAAATGCCACCATTTAGCATCTCCTAATTTTTCCTTCCTTGTCTAGGAAATGAAAGTGAAAATAGTCTTCTATTCTCGAGAAAATAAGCTTTCCTGAATTTTACCCTTTTATATAATTCAAGGCAGTAAAGATAATTTTTCAGACTTGACAAGGCTCCAGCAGAAGACATCAGATAACTTTAGATTAACTTAGATAATTAGATAACAAAAAAACTGAATACTACTTTCCACTGTGGCCAAACTTCTCTTAATGAGCTAAATTTCTGTTTTATCCCTTTTAAGTAACATCCTACATTTGATTAATAGACTATAAAGAGATGCTGTCCTAATGTTCTCAGTGATTGAGTGGAATCCTGGCAACATGCAAAACATGCAAAAGGCCTTCAGGGCCTTAATGAAGTAATAAAATGTTTTACCCTCCAGAGTAAAACATGACGTCCATGAGCAGAGTGGCCACAGAGGGCAGTGTGTCTGGGTCCAGGCTGGTCACACAGAACATGTTGCTGGGACTGGATAAGGGGTGAATGATAGGACGGGGCACTGAAAAAGATAATACATGAGGGCTTAGGAGGCTTCTTAATAAAAGACTACATGGCAATACATTTTCTGATCATCCTTTTTCCATTCATCTGAGCTTAGACTTCCCTTGTCTGTGCTGGGTGAAAAAGTGAGCTTGAAAACTGCATTTGCCAACATTAAGAAGGAGCTTTCAAGCTCAGCTTGTACACCAACAGGAACAAAACACAAATTGTATGAACAGCAATAAAGACTGTGTGCTGTGTAATTGAAAGCACCACAGTGCACTTAAGTGGAGCTTTAGTGGAGATTATCCAACAGCCGTTTCTACAATCATAAATAAACCTTTAAACATTAAGGTTAATTAGACACAATTTGATGTATATGTTTGCACATTTTATATTTAAACAATGCTGAAAAAGTTTACGCATTTATTTATATATAAACTTAAAATGTAAGCATCTCACCCGTAATAAAAACAAATCCACAACAAATGTATTATTATTTCAGGGCTGAGAAACAAGCATAATTACATTTTAATCCCATTTTATAGATTTTATATCCCATTTCCTGTAGTGGAAACATTTAAATTTTCTTTTAATCCAGGACTAGTCTTAAAGGGGGCCAGATTATATTATATTACATACATGCTGTTCCAGTCGTTGATGCTCATATTAAATACTGTAAATGTGGGCCACAAGGACAGGCTTCAGCGTGCAGTAAACACTTAACCACTGAGCCACTGAGAGCGGATGTTAATATGGTGATCTGTGGGTGTGAGCACAGAAGCCCCACCCACCTGCTGTTTTAACATTCTGTGCACGAGGGGCAGCCAATCGAAAGAAAGTGGTCTCAAAGGGAGAAAGAACGGAGTCATAATGGCTTGAATGAACTGAGGTTGTACTATATAAGGTTTGTTTTAAAGAGATACTTTAATAGATTCCAAGAAAAAAAAATGGAGCTGGAAATTAACATAATGGGTCCACTTTAATGTCTGTGAAACAGCACAAATTAATATGCAGAGATTATTACGTTGAAGAAACAAGTCTGAAAACATTTTGTAAGTGCTTTGCAAAACCCATTTCCGATTACAGAGATCTCAGTATCAATACACTATCGTCCAATCGCATTGCAGATTGCATTTGTGCAGATGTAATCTCAAAACCACACAGTGGCGACAATTTGGCTTTTTAAAAATGGATCCGTGTTAATAAACAATGACCAGTAACCTGGACGTCTTGGCCCAAGTATTGGCCATGGATCCCCTCAAGTTGGCAGAAATATTGAAATGTCAGTCCACATTAAAGGCTGTTAAAGGCAGGGTGAAAGCATTAAGCTTTTCTCTAGACAGAAATATTGAATTATTTTGTTAACTCTTACCTAGTTTTGGTTTCACAAAGCCATTGGTCACCCCCAGATTGTGAGCAGCAACAGTCTCCCCGTTGACCACTCGAAACAAAGTGAATTCGGAAGACAGAGTGTGCATGACCATCGGGAGGTCTCGCTCTCGAACCTGGGGACGGCAACATGAACGAGTTCAGAGGTCAAGAGTAAATGCTGAATATGTAACAGGAAAGAAATGTCGATGAATTTTCAGAGAAATCGTTTGATGGGAAATCCCACTCTTATTCTCCTAGCCCGAGCTTTTTTCTAATGAAATGCTTTCATTTATTTTCAGTGTGCCCACTCTCTTGCTTGCCTAATCTACATTTGCTTTTAATGACTTCCTACAAAATGGCTTTTGATAATGAGCAGAAAATGGGATTGGGCTGTTCATATTCAGCCAGATTTATATGTTCTGAGGAGGAGCAGAGAAGACAGTAAAGCTGCATTCTTTGCTTTAAACACAGCCTTTAGTTCTGAGTATTAGCATGGGCGGACAAAATGGAACATGGATCTTTGCCTCTTATGCCAACCATGCCGTCCTGCATCATTAGGGCTGAGCAATATGTCAAAGCAGGTTTATTTGTTGAGCTCTTTTCATACACGAAGGTAAACATGTGCAACATAAAGCAAAGGAGCATACAACGGTTAGAAGTGGAAAACAAAGCAAATTGAAACGCAAACAGACCAAGAAAGACATGAAAAGCGAGAACTGGCCATGAGCCAATGCATTTAAGATGATTATTGTTACAGTCTAATCAGATCATCATGATATGACTCACTCAAATGCATTTTGCATTTTTTGGTCCTTGTGTAATTGCATTAAGAGCGGGGTTCACGAGCATGTGGCTTTGATATGTATTGTGGAGAATTGGAAGATTAAGTTGAAAGGGTCAAGAAGACCTCGGGGAGCCAGAACTTTTCACAGCAAATTTCAAGGAAATTAGTTTTCCAGATTTCTTAGAAACTAATTGCTGACAGCAGGGGTAGAGAAAAAGCCACCAAAATTATTATGGTAATGAAGCAATTAATATTTATATTTCTTTAACTTTGCTGTCTCTAATTAAAACTAAGCTGATCTCTGTTTAAGGTGGGAAGGGTGGCAGCACGAATTTAATTGGCGTATTAGCTGTCGCTCTTGTAATTGTTGCTCCTGAGAAGCTGGTGTGTGTGGCAGATCTGAGCAGACTGACTCAGTCAGGATGCTTGTTGCTCTGTTGAAATGGGTGTATTCAACATTTGGGTCAGGCTTTACCGCTTTATGTAACACAAAAGATCATAGCAGTGAAAAAATAAAACATCTTAAGCTGGTTTGTCTTTTGGCCTGCTGAGGGATTCAGTAATGCAATGAAACACAGAGTGAAATGAAGGTAGGAGATGGCTTGTGGGTGTGGATGACAAGGTCAGTGTTGGACGTTTTCTTTACCTCTTTTCATCTTATATACACCAACAATTAGGACAGTGGGAAGGAGCCTGTGTCGAGACAGGAAGCATGCCCCGAGTATGATACCTTAAATTCCAGCAAGAGGCTGATCTGCTGATCCCCTTTATGTAACAGATTATCAACATCAGCACAGGTTTTTTGTTTTTTTTCCATTTTCATGAACATGCTGAAGCTGGTCAGCAGGCCTTGTTTTTCCATTAATGCAAGGCAATAAAAAAAGAAAGGAAAAAAGACTCCCTGTAGCCAAAAAGGCATGAGAAAGGATTTCATCCTAAATCAAAAGAAGTGGGGCCGTGCAAGGTACACTATATCCAAGGTTATTGCTTTTTCATATCAGGCACTGTAGATGTAAACAACTGTGCTGCCAGGAGTTGCATAAAAGACAAATAATGCAACACACCGAGCATGCTAAGAAGCAGATCAACTGTTGGCTCATAACACACAATCATCTTTACTAAACAGAACTGAAAAAGAAACTGCACTTTCAGTTCACTCTGACAGACGGGGGAGGGGGGCTGTGTGAGGTCAAGTGCTGTCATGATACCTGAAGCACAGTCTGGATTCATATCAATTAAAATGCATCCCAGTGGTTCCCACTGAGCATGCAAATAAGCAGCGGAGAGGCGGCTCTCACTGCAGCAGTTGCTAGTGCTGTTTTTCTACTTATCGCCATTAAAATACCTGTGAGATCAGAGGATGGTACTACAAACAGTTTACTTCTGATTTAGCTCAGCATGTGATGGAGTGATGGCCTGTTCAGTGTATACAGCTGTGTATTGCCTCTCATCCAACAACTATATACAAAAGATGGGCTACCATGATGTCATGGGTTTGTAAAGTCCCACTTTAAAGTCTCAACTTGGACTTGGCATCACCATCTTGGTTCTTGATTTCTGTTCAATTTTATTTATTAGGTGCCAAGTCACAGCAAAACTCTGCTCAAGGCGCTTTAAAATGTAAGGTAAACCTCTACACTACTGCAGAGAGAACCAGACCACCCTCTATTAACAGTCACTTGTTGACAGTGGGAAGAAAAAACTCCCTTTTAACAGGAAGAAACCTCCGGAAGAATCAGGCTCAGGAAGGGGAGGCTGCTGCAACCAGTGGGGAGTGAGGGGGAGGGATACAGAACAAAAGATAGTGTGGAAGAATGAAGGGAAGATCTAATTGTGAAACTGACAGAAGCCTCACCCCAAAAACATATTGTCTATTGTACTCTACATGAAACCATAGTGCAAAACTAGTTTCGAGGTCATAAATTGTTGTGCAAAACGCCCCCTGCTGGTTATTAGAAAGGATATTTAAGGGGCTTCTGTGCCAACCTTTCTCAGAGACTACACCCATTTTTTAATCCTATGGTATTGGTTGATGTCAATTGGGATAACTCCGGCCCCTCGAGCCGTGTGTCAAGTCATTTTTTTGAGAGCATCACGTGGCTGTCGAGACCCACACCATTCACACACAGAACCTTGACATGAACAATATTCACACTCACCAGGATGAAGTCCGTCTGATACGTCGACAGCATGAAAACAGAAATGTTGTGGTCGGCCAGTGGTGCGATGACTGATTTAGCGATTTTGGTGACTCCTATGGGTTGTGAAGTGGATGTGTTGCTACCTCCTGACACCACGTTAAGGGCCACCCACGTGGCGTCGGCAACGCTGATGTGCTCCGACTGGGGCAGCTCTGGAAATGAAATCAGAAACAATTGGGAGTGGAGCTGGTACAGTTGTTTGGCTGTCACAAAATTTAATGGTTAAGATTTGAGACAGATTGTTTCATAGAGGCAGCAACACAGATGGATGGATTTAATCTTTACCAACAACCTCTTTGGAATAAAAAGAAAACAAGCTGGGTATCAGTAGTTTTCATCTGCACTCATTTCTTTCTTTTTTTGATCTGTAATGTACTCACTTTTGCATAATAAATACAGTTTTATTTCTGACTGATTAGGAATATGATACTTTTAACAGCTTTGAGGTAAGGTCACAGAGCAAAAGCATTAAATATTAGACCAGCATTTCCCTTTCTGAGTCATTCGTGAGTCAGATTTGTGCCTTGATGACTCTCTTTGTCTTCTTGAGCCATTATAACTCTGAGCTTTAACATTTATCATTATCCTGTCACTGGTGCCTGTAGCTGTCTAATGACTTCAACACAGAGAAGCCACGGTTGTGTTTACACCAGTGACTGGGATAAAATAATGAACCCCGCAGGTAAGAACCACAGACTGTGTAAATAAGACGTCAATGCACTAAAGCATCCTCTATTTAACTCTGAATCTGCTCATAGTTGTTAAAGAAAACTTAAGACTACCACTATCTCGACACAAAGTGTTTAATGCAGTCATAGCACAAGTGAGAAGTAGGGTCATTTTCTCATGGAGAAAGAAGAGCTGGACTTCTTTCTAATGGCCATTAGGGGGCAACACATCTGGTAAAAAGAAGAGCTGGCTTTATTTTTTTAAACCCAGAATCAATATAAACCTTTTAGAAATACTTTATTAATCCCAAAGGAAATAAGGCTAATAAAGCATAACTTTTAGTTGCTAGGTGAGTTCCGATTCAAGTAAAAAAGAGAACAGGGCTCACCTGGCAATGATACTCCCATGAGTGAAATGTCCAATTACTGTGAGGGACTGTGTATAAAAATGGCTGCAATTTTTAAACTGTTATGTAATACTTTTGTTAAACCCCTCAAATAAAAGCTGAAAGTCTAGACTTAAACCGCATGTTGGTGGTTTGATTTAAAAGCTACTGTGACGGTGAAAAGAGGCAAAGTTACCAAAACTGCATCCATGTCCAAATATAATTTACAACATACAAAGTATGATCTACCCAAGACATGTGGACTGAACTGGGTTGTGCACTCATGGGCTAATTAGGGACTAATTGTCCATAATCAACATGCATAAGGATATATAGTATGCATCTTCTTGGGGGTTTCCAGTATGATTTAATTTCACAATGTAGTTCAGTTCAATATAAGAAAGACAATAACCCACAGAGCCAGCCACCAGTAGAAAATACCTGCACCAGTTACGCAACAAATAGCCTGTAGTCTCCAGGGTAACTAAGGAGGGTCACACTGGAGAAGGGTGTGTAATGACACGGATTCACTCACTCAGCCAACACAGCGAGCAGCAGCTTGGCCTCACATCTATAATGACAAAGTGTGCTCAAACAGTGTCAGCTGAAGCCGCGCGGTGCTGGTGAGAATCATAGATTACACAATGCGACCTTCTCTTGCCGCCTGGTCTCTGGTTGCCACAGTGACTTCAAAGATTAGTATCCACAAAGCGAGGCTCACCTTTAAATCCTTCCTCGTCGACGATGATGGTATAGTCCTCTGGAGTCTCTGTCAAACTGAAAAACTTGCATCTAAATTGGAGGGAAAAGAAAAAGGAGAGCAGATCAAACAGTGGAGAATATATGTGGAAAGTTTTAAAATAATCTTAATAATCTCTCACTGTTTCTCCTTCCTCACACTATAAACACACACATCATGTGGAATTAACCTATAGACTGTACAAAGTAGTGCTTCTGGGTATAAAATAAGTGCAGAAGGGTATTAAAGTCAGTAAACACAGAAAAATCTGTCTCAAACTGAGCATTTGGCACAATCTAATCACAAATGCTTATGTGATTATTTGAAACTTTGACCATGTTTAATTTGACCATCCACCATCATTACAAAAAAATAAGGAAAAAAATTATATTAGGTCCCCTTTAAATAAACACCCACAAGGACGAATGCATGTCTTCATCATCTTCTATTGAATATGAGGCTCACAAACCCAGTGATTAATAAAGTGCTGGGCAGCTTTACCCCTCTCCAACAGACAAAGGCAAATTTTGCTTTGACAGGAATCTCCGTGATCCAGAGATGTTTTTAAATGCACAAAATATACTGAGGCTATGAGCTCAAAACATCTATATCTGACAGAAATCCCATTTTATCCCATTTAGCTTAAAAACCTTATCTGTAAGTACGTTTTAGGCCATACATATACATATACAACTTTGGTATAAGTGTTTGGAATTAAAATCATTTCATTTTAGCTTTGGTTTATCTGTCTAAGAGTTTGGTTTCTTTAACAGTGAGAATTAAAGTCTCATAAAAGGCCAGTGTAGCTGTAGATTCACACAAACATTTACTGGAAATTATATAAAGAATCTTTGGTCACTATGCGATTAAAAGAAGTGAATTTGCTGACTGACCACCTCTACACAGACCACAAGCCAGCTGACGTTTGTGTCTTGGACTTATAATTTACCTGACTTACTGCAACTTGCAATGACCTCATGAAAAACTTGCACAAGCATAATTTCAGCACAACAACAGTGGAGACAAAGTCTTAAAAGCAAGTTGTGCCACTGAGCTGAGTCTTGATAATGATCTGAGTAGCTATTTTCCAAGAAATCCTCAGTCATATCTGATTTAAACACTTAAAATGTTTGGCTACTGCCTAAAAACAGATTTGGAAAAGCTTTTTCTCCCCCACACACGCAGAGCTCAGTGCCCTCAGGGTCAACGTGTCTGACTCATCCCACCAGAGCACTGGGCAAATGCCATGCTAATTCATATTATGGATGCAGCATGAAATGGACCAGCTTTTATTGTTTAGCACTTTTCTAATCTTATTTGACCACTCAGAGTGCTCTTCACTATAAGCCACATTTACCTTTTTCACACATAATCATACATCACGGTACTGCACTTAAGCACTTTGCAGCCTCACCTACGGCAAAATTCCAATCATCAGTTAACCAAACATACATGTGTTTGGACAGTAGGAGGACGTCAAAGAACCCGGAGAGACCTCACACAGCCTGGAACATGCACACTCCACACAGGAAGGCTCCAGCCAACTAGGAGGTTTGATCTTGCTGTGAAGAAACAGTACTAACTGCTGCTCTAACCAATCTCCGAGGAGATATGCACATAGTCAAACTGTTGTGAACTTGAGATTTGCACTTGTTTGAGCGCTCATATATTTCAGATTTGTCTGTTGAGAAGCCCATCTGGGCAGGGGCGTTACAGAAAAATCCCACCTACATTTCTATTTGTATTTTGATTCTTTTTGACTGCCTCGTTTCTGCATCATCATGTGCCTTGTTGAGGTAAATGGCATATAGAAGTGACAGATTATTAACAACTCAGTGTTCCTCATCAAATTTTGTTAAGAGGACACTTTTGAAAACCACTAGTCAGATCTGACCACATCTGCCTCTTGACATTCAGATCATCGCATTTAAACTGTTCTCAGATGGTAACAGATGTTAGAGACAAAAGTGTGCCCCAAAGATTTTACAACAAATGGAAAACGGTGCAGTAGGAAAAACAACACACACAACGCTCCTCTGATAATCACATTCTTTACACACCAGCTACTGAAAGCTCACACTTCATATTGGCTGAAAGGTGTGAATAATGACAAGAGAATAACAGAAAGGCTCTCAGAGGGAACAGCAGGATTTCCTCCTGGCATTAAATGAGCTGTCAACTGTCACTTTGACTTGCAGGGTGTTTTGCAGAGCGAGAACATTAGAATGATGTGCACTGAAGGCTTTTCTTGTGCCCGGGCTGGCAACACACCTAATCAATGACTTACTTCAGTCTTTGACATTGTTCCATCTAGATCAGCAGCACAGATTTACTGTGCTACTCCCGACTGTGGGGGTGATCTCTGAATATTCAGCCTTCATTACTCACATTCTGTGTGCCTGCAAGGAACTTCACAGGGAGCCTTTAAATGAGTTTATGCTGTCAACCACTGCACTGCAAATGTGTTTGTAAAAACTCAGGGCACATATTAATGGAATTACGCTGATATATGATCTGCATAAAGTCATACATCATTTTATTTAGGAGTTGGAGAGGAATTGAAAGAATGTACAGAATAAGAGTTTAAATAAGGAGAATATCTCCATATCTTTACATCACCAATGTTCATATTTAGGGCTGGTTATTGACCGAATCGATGTCAGTGGCACTAGAAGTCAGAATCAAACATCTAATCTGGATCTAAGGTTTGTTTAGTCTTTGACAAGATATTTCCTTTTTTTCTTAACTTAAGACAGTGGCTTCACTTACATTACAGAGTATATATAAAAGGTGGATGCAGCTACAGAGATGTCAAACCAGACGTGTATTTCCTACACAATTAGTCTGTATCTGTGGTGAAAACTGACACACGGGACTGGGGTGCATGAAACAAGACATGCCGATAAATTTAATATTTTCCACTCTAATAATAATAATAATAATGAACTCTCTACATAATGGAGGAACTATCAGTTAGTGAGCTCAAACTTCAAGGTCTTGAAGTCCAGTGAGAGACAGCAGTCCTGTTCCGCAGCCTTGGTGAGCTCATCGTATTGACACATGAACCACTTCTCCATCTGCTGCAGGTTCTGGTTAGAATGACCCTCCAGCACTCGCAGCCATCGTCACACCAGAACAAACATGCAAGCTGGAGTCCAAGACTGTGGAGTTGGAGTCTGCCCAGGCACAAGATTAGGGTGTCTGGGGATTGACTCAACAGTGATCTGAATAGCCCACCCAGAGGAAACAGGAGTCAGAACAGGCCAGAGATGGCTAATTAGCAGTGACTGAACTTTGAAAATCTGAACGAGGGGATTGTTTCATGTAAAAACAGATAGCTTCTGTGATGAAAATAAAAAAATACATGGCTTGGGTGGCTGGAAATATATCTGGGTGTCGGCGTGTATCTGGAATACAGTTCACTTTGTCTCAGTATCTTTTGAGGTGCTTACAAAGCACAATGAGGTCACCAATTTCATGCATTTTGTGGCTTAAATAGAGAAGTGGTGACACACTGGCCTTCCACATATTTGTAAGCTACTAAAAGCAACTTTGATGAAGATCTGTGCTGGGGGTGTGTATGCCCGAGTCCTTAAAATGCAGGGATCAAACATGCTTGTTCACGGTATGAATCGCCCAGTGTTAAGCCACCCTATGTGTGAGAAACACTGGACTCTGCAAAAGGTAAGTCCGCCCTCCTTTATCATCCCAATTTGACTATCTCCATCCAATCTGAACCAGGGCCATAATATACAGCATAAGCATCATGCTGTATTCGGTAAGAGTGGGAAGTAGTTATTGAGACCATAAACTCATCAGGAAAGAGTTTACTGAGGTCATGAATCAAGGGAAAGTGTTGTCTTCTAGTAGACTTCTATACAGGTGGAGTTCTTTCTGCAATCGATCTGCTGACCAGAAGAAAGAATGAATAATTAATGCACTTCTGCCTTGGTTCTACTCTTCCATCTTTTATATACAGTCTGTGGTTTATAGATATTTTAAAAATTTTATTGAACTCCTACCAATTGAAGACTTCAGGTGAAACATTTGCCAGGGATGGGAACGGTGTGATAAGCATTCGTCCTTTTCACCAGCTATTATTTTTTTTTATTATGTTTGTTTAGCTCAGTGTTTGCAATCATTATATTCCTCTTCATTCAAAGGCAGGCTGTCAAATTTAGAAAGAGAAGCCGCCAATATCCCTACACATTTACATTCAGCTGGAACGCGAGCCCAGAAAGAATTATTTAACATGGTAAAATTATTCTTCCGGCTGCTTCATGAAGGGGTTGCATCTCCTTGTACCATCTCCTTATTCTGTCAGTGTCGTCTGATTGGAGTGTTCATAAGAAGCATTTTTAATCCTGCCTAAAACTAGAAAGACAGTATTGGCTCCATATAAACACAGAGACACTATATCCAAAGACATGGCAGTCTATGAATCCTGCATAGAAATCTGTTGTAGAATAATGAAATGCTAAAGATGACAGCTGCCTTCCTCCTGCCTTTAAGAGCCAATCAACAGCTGAACCAAGAAACATATTAAGCGATCAAGTTGAGTACACAGTAATGGTTCAGAACTGTCTCACCTGTGTGGTGGCAGGTGTTTCACTCTGCTTGTTACCCTAGCAGCTTAAGAAAATGTACTTTTTTTGTCCTACTGTATCCTTTACATGACTCTGTGTTTGTTCTTGTGGGATGAGCAGTTGATTGTGTTGGCACTCACTACATTGATTTTAAACTGTGTGCACGCAAGAACGACTATAACTTGATACTATTTTGGCATATGCCAATATTCTTCCAGTGATACGCAGAAGAATACTTTCATATGATTACATCTGAAGATACTTTGCATTTCATTCTACTTACTTCGTCTCAAATATAGAAGCATCAAATTTCACTCTAAAGGAGAACCACAGGGCATTTCCATCAGCTGGCTCCACTGAGAGGTATGTTATGTAATCACCACATGCTGGCATCGAGTTTCTTTCTTAGGACTGCTAGGAGCATGCTTGAACGTTTCCAGGACTGCTAGTTTTTCCAGCTTCGGTCAAGTCATAAAATTTGATTAATTTCTAAATAGAGTCAATTTTGTAAATGTGAGCAAAAATAGACAAGGCGAAGAAGATGCGATGGTCTATGAAAAAACTACAGGAAAAGATTGGATTAAAACTTTTTAGTTCTCAAATCTGGAAATCATTTACGCATGCATGCATATTATGTTCAGTGGAAGAAGGAGGCACAGCAGAGAACTATGATAGGGATGAAAGAACACTGTTGTAGGGGCTTATCAAAGGGGAGGCACGAAGGGGTGCCGAGGTTGCTGCTTCAACAACATTAGGTGGAGGATGGGAGAGTACAGAGAGGATTCATGGGGAAAGCAAAAGAAACAACTACAAAAAGAAACAAATTGCAAAACCAGTGTCCTCTAACGGACACTCGTGTCCTACAGTCAAACAATGAATTTATGTAATCATTAATAGATGGCAACCACATAAACCTCCAGCTTGAAACACAGTGCATGACTTAGGGATGTGCACAAATCACCAAGTACTGTGTACAAGTAAGGCTGAAAAGAGTAAAAGTCCTTTAAGCTATGATTACTCAATCAAATAAAATGAAACTTTAATATGTTCCTCTGTTTCTCTGCCTTCCAGCAGCATTCATGTAGGTTTCCCTCATACACTGGGGAGGAAGTACAGCATCTGGGGGCCTTTGTGAAGGAGATTTTGAGCACCCAGTGCATTTTCTTTTCTGCATTAACTTAAAGTTAAAAATGTCTTTATTTAAATATGGGGGAAAAAACCCGAAGACAACAGAAAAATCCAGCACCCTACTGGAAAAACATGTATTATGTGTCAAATTCAAACAAGTATAGTCAGCTTTTCTTACTCAAAAATTTCACCGCTATGTCAACACACATACAAGCACAGTTTGAGCTTGTTGTTGTATGTGAGTGTGAGTCCTCAGTCACATGGGCTTCGAGACTGGTTGTTGACCACTTGGCAACCACCGGTTGTTAGGGAAAAGATGTATTCCTCAACTTGTTGCGCATTGTTGCTGTGAAATCAACTGCTAAAACCTTAATTAAACACTCCAGTTGGCAATAGCGTAATTGTGATCGAGATAGAGATTGTTACCTTTCCCACGAAACATTCAGTGTTTGTATGAACTTTCAATGTTGTTGACTGAATTTAAAGTCACATTTTGGGAGTAAATAAGACCTTTTGCTGAAGAAAAGCACTCACGCGTCAGTGGCGTTCCTCTGGGTAATGTGATTATTTTTCTAAATAAGCCGTCTGCTTTTTACACGATTTTACTGCGAGAGATAAATGCATGTGTTCTAAATATTAGTTTGTAAGTACTCCCTGCATCGTCTCTGAAATCTACACCCATGTTTGCAAGAGCAGATCTGTAATCTGAACTCATGCTTGTATTCACAATCCTTAACTGGCTCTCCAACAGGAGGCGGTGGCGGGGGGGATTTCACAACAGACAAGTGCAAAACGCCAAGTTAAAACTGAATGGAAAAAAACAAACAAAACAAAGTTAAGTGAAGCTTCTTTCTTTGCACCCAAACCAGCCGTTTCTGCTGTACCACCAGAGAAAATGGACGAAGTGCATTATCACACCCACAGGCAGCACGCACACAGGAAATGCATGTAACACTCTGCACTTGTGAATACAGTGAGAGAACAGCTCTTTTACATATATCCATTTAGGTGGCTGGAAAATTTGATGAAAATGGAAGTGGACTAGGATTGCTTTTCTTTTTTTCTACTCTTACTGACCTCTCAAAGTCAAAGACATTCATGCAGCACTTCACACTATGATTTTAACTACCTCACATCCACGGCCAATTCAGAATCACATGCGTGCCTTTGGATTGTGGGAAAAAGCCTGAGATAACCATGCAGGCAACCTCCAACCAGAAAGCTGACTAGGAGATCAAAACCTAGGACTTTGTTGCTGCAAGGAGACAGTCCCAACCACTGCACCACAGTGCACCATTAACTGGACTGGGCCGAATGAGAATGTCTGATGAGCTTGTCTTACTTCAGATTCTGATTTGGAGCTTGTATAACTTGTGTAGCTCTTTTTAAAATTTGATTATTTTTGTCCCTTTCTAAATCAAATCAAAGTAAAATGAGATAAGTGACAATAAAGTGCAAAATCACATGGATAATAACTCCTCTGGCTGTTGCTTTAACTGAAAATATCAAGACAACCTGACAAACAACAGTTAGTTTAAAGAAAACAAACAAAAAGACAAAACCACAGGTGTCATGTTTCCTGACACTGACACATAAGTTCTGCATTTCCTATTTTACCACACCAGTGTGTGGTGGAAACAATGATTACTAAACTAAAAGCTCAAAACTATGACACTGCACTTGAAACAGCTGATTTTTAAGGTAACTAACACTCAAACTGGGGCTTTTGGGGAGCGTCACATGGCTGTAATCATAATCAGTCCACACACAGTAAAGGCAGCGAGTCTCTGTTAGTTTATTTGGTAGGAATCTAGGCATTTCTGACCACATGACTAAGTAAAATCTGTGTCCAAAATCCTATAGGGAGTTTTGTTTGTACAATTCTAACACTTTAAAGTCAACTTTTGCTATGACCACCTTTATTTTTCTACACAGACTGAACTCTCTTAGATAAGTTTTCTTGTCATTTCTTTAGGTAGTCTTCAGGAATAGTTGTCCAAGTTTCCTGAAAGACAATCAAAGCTCTTCTTTCGATGTTGGCTGTCTTTATACCCATTTTTCTGTAAAGATGATCTCACACTGCTTTAGTAATGTTGAGATCTGGGCTCTGGGCAGGCTAATCCATGACTGATAGTGTCCATATGTATTTTTCTATGTGTTTACTGCTCTGACAATGTGTTTGGGATCATTGTCATGCTGAAAAATGAAGCCGTTGCCAATCGGACACTTTTCAGAAGGTATTACATGTTGGATCAAAATCCGATGTTATTTTTCTTCGTTCACAATTTTATCAGCTTTGAGAAAATCTCCAACACCACTGGCTGAAATACAGCCTCAAACCATGACTCCACCATGTCTTAAAAATGGCCTTTGGCACTCACTGTTGTCTCTCTCTGCTGACCTGCATACATATTAATGAAGATTTAAACCAGCATTTTCAAATTTGGTTTGAAAATGGTCACTCCATGAGACCTCCTATGTCAGGTCTTTGCAACTTGTTTTTCATATTTCTTAAGGACCTGACCTTCAGATCATCATCATCAGTTCCTCTGCTATAGATGAACAACGCCGATGTCCAAAGAAAAACTTTGAAAGACCTTTCAGAAAGCCTGCAGAACTACTGCACTGGACCACTTAAAAAAATATAAGGAAGTCTGGCTTTATGGAAGCAAAACATAAAGAAAGGGGTGGCTGAGACTTTTGCACAGTACTGTACGTAGATGTAATCAAAAATGAGACAAGTCCAACAGAGAGGGGCAGCTGGTGATGACATTATGTTATTGAGTCAAAGAGTTGTAGCTATTTGACTGAACTGAGTGGTTGATTAGATTAAGCCACTCTTTGACGCAAGTGTTCCAGCAAAAGTAGCAAACATTTTACAGTCTCAGCTTCCAAAAACACGAGGATTCAATTCCCCCTGTGTTTTACATGTGAATGTAGTATTTGCTGAATTTTGGCTGATGGTTGGTGCATTCCTCCCTGTTCGTACAGACCAATCAACTATTAGATTAAACAAAAGCCTAATCTGCTGATAATGAGAACAACAGCCGCTGCCATGCTCCTTGAGCTAATCTTAATTACATCAGGTAATAATCAGTAATCTGACTGTTATTTTTGTTGTTGTTGTTTTTAATCAGTAACTTCTCAGTAAATAGGGAGACATGATTGCCAGCTCACTGCCACACTAGGTCTGTCTTTCCCTCTTGTAAAATAGCCAGGAAGAAAACACACACACACACACACACACACACACACACACACACACACACACACGAGTGTGAACTAATTTGCTTAGGCTTATTTTTAACAGAGTGTTAAAAACTGCACAACAGAGCTATGGTAAGTGTACAGGCCTGCTATCCTGTCACTGCCAGGGCTATTTAAATGAAAGTTTCGCCAGGCTGACTGGCTGTTAACATCCACTCAGCTGGACAGGATTCAGCATATATAGAGTGTAAATGTCCTCTGCTGCTTGTTTAAGTTTTCCCTGATGTTGTTATAATAGTCCTGACAGAGGTAAAACACCCCCCCACACACACACACACACAAACACACACTTCTGCTGGCTACAACCCAGCTACAGATGGCACGGAGCTACAAAATGACACTACAGAACAAGGATAGGCCTGGAAACTGGAAGCAGAGACTATTAAACATACAGCCGCATTTGTGAAGGACCTGGCTGGAGCACCAGCGAATACCGCTACCTTCTGTAACACAAGCATACAAGTCCATGCAGCCCCGGGCATTACTTTGCTCTAATGTTAACAGTAAACAGCACTTAGGACAATGGAAAAACATTCAAAGGTTGTGTTTTTACGTGGACGTCACGAATGGGAAGTTACCTACCTTGTTTTGGAGGCCAGGAAGGCGAGTTTTATTAATCCGTGAGTGCAAATCTGGATCCCTTCTTTCTCTATACTCGCCACTTTCAAGCTGTGCTCTAAAATATGAAGCTCCATCTTTTACGTCTTCTCATTTGAGGAAGGACTAAAATGTAAAAAAGAAAAAAAAAGCTAAATATTTTCAAATTAGATGCATGAATAAATAAATACACTCAGAGGGCAGGCCGAGACGTATTTAACAGAGAAAGAAGCAGGGCGACAGGGTGGAATAAAGAAAGCAAAGAGGTAAAAACGGACCTGCTGTCAAACCTCCAACGGAAACGTTGACACTTCCTGTCTGGTGTTTTTCAAAATAAAAGCGCCCGGCAGCTGTTTTTTGTTTGTTTGGTTTTCTTGCCAGGGAGAGGAGGCTCCCAAATGTTTTATCTGCCTTAAAAAATATCCATTCCAAGTCTCTGCTAAGTCTTATATTATCTGCTGTTTATATCTGCTGTCTTAAACTATTATTATTGTTGTTATTATTATTAGTAGTAGTAGTATAAACATTTGCATAAGTTTCCCATTAGAAATAACTACTACCTAGTTTGTGTCTCTTAGATTTGAGGATTATTATTTTTAATAATCTTGGGAATTGGCTCCAAGGTTTATTACCTCAGTATTCCCAAATATATCGACTCTACCACCTTGAAGGCTCATTGATTTGAATGGGTAAAGGCAGTTTTAATGTGGTTTTCTTTTCTATGCCCTTACTTTGAAGAAAAATGTTCAAACGGAAGTGGCTTTCTAGCCAGCTTCCCTCAGCTTGTCGGCCTTCTTAAATGGACCGCTGCTCCCCGTGTTTGCTCTCCGACTGGAATAGTTAGCAGCTGGTTGGAGTGAAACAAACAACTTGCCATTCAAACGCAGGGGGCGGGGCTGCAGTGTAGCGCGGCAGTATGGGATTTGTAGTTTTTGTCCGCAAGGTACAATAAAGGGTGCCGCTACAAAGCAGAATAAACTACAATGATTAGTGGGGGATTTTTTTTGTCCGTGTGAGACTGACCAGGAGAACCACCGCTGCCACCAGTATGTGCTTCCAGCAGCAAAGCCTCCAAATGCAAAATAACTTCTGTATGTTCTAATGCAAAGATATGTTGTATATTTTATATGTATGTAATATAGGAGCATATATAATAAAAATACCTTTGTTTTGGAATTTTCCCATAGATTGTTTGATTGCCATGTTGCTCTTGTAATGGCTTTCTGTGCACACATTAAGTCAGTACTAATGCATGGAATTAAACAGCACCAACATAATAAAATCTGAATAGAAATAGTCCTTTAAATATGTACAACTAAGAAGCTGCATTTTCAAAATGTGTTCAAATAACTGTGGAAAAAGTACTGATTAAGAAAATTCACGATATCAGAGTTTTATAGTCTGCTTACATCCTGTTCATCAGAGTTCATGTTATGAGTTAAATGCTTGGAACAAAGTAAGGAAGCTTAAATCTCAGCAGAGGGTTAACTCTTACTCAGATTATAAATACACAGCCCAGAATAACACACTAGAAAGTGTTAATGCAATCAACTGTAACTTCTTTATATTTTTAAATATACCAGATGTACATGCACAGAGGCTAAAAGAACTCTGTTTCTCTGTGTTTGAAAATATTTGGGGAGGAGTCGGCACGACCAAAACCTATTTCTGCTTGGACTAAATGACATAAATATAAAAAGGAATCAGTACTTTTTAAATGTCAAAAAGCTCATAGAAAAATAAGACAAATAAGTTAATGCGACCTTTGGGTTTTGGACCCTGAGTTTTGAGTTTTTGCGAGTTGACATTTTTGGATTGTGAGAATGTTTTATGATTAGGTGTTTTCCTTGTCTATTTGAAATATGGGGTTGTCAGCTTTTTTGTTATTTATTATTACCTTTCTTGTAGCCTATTTAAATTTTGCTTATTTATTAAAATCCTGCATTTTAGGTTTTCCTTGGGGTCGAGGTTTCTGTTCTTTGGTTAGCCAGTATTTCGTTTCCAGGCTTTCTTTCTATGTTCCTTTGTGTAGTACTTCTGTCCTCCCTTGTGTCAAGTTAGCCCCTCGTTCCCTGTTCAGTTGCGTCTTCCTATTTTATTTTGATAACTATTGTTCTATGGCAATTGTGTGGTGTTTACGTCTATCCTTTATATCTGTTGTTTCCAGCTGTGCGTCCCACCTGTTGTCTCCCCTCTTGTATACATTGTCTCTGACTTGCTCTGTTCATGGTTGCGTCATCCCTCTTTGGTCATGCCTGTGTAAACCTCAGCTCTGCAGCTCTCATCTCTGATTTCTATAGTGTGTTTGAATCTCCTGGTGGGTTTGTATTCCCTGGTGATGTGTAGTGTTTTGAGTCACGTGATTTCTTCCCTGATTGAAGTGAACAATCACCTTTAAATGCTTGCTCTAAGTTACTCCACCCTCCTGTGTTCTAGACTTGGACTGTCAACAAATATCTCACACAGCCATACTTGACGTAATCACGGCCTCATTCACTTGTTCTGACATCTCTTTCGAGCTCCTATTAAGAATTCCAGTGAAAGTCTGCAAAATCCAAATCCAATCCATCCCAGAGGTTTAAATGATTCGATCCTATAATGTCATTAAAAAGTGTTCCTTTCATTTATTTATTTTTGGGCAGTGTACTAAGGTGTGTTTTTCCGCATTTTCAAAACAATAATCTAACCTCTTTATTCTTGAGGTGTATCAGAGGCAGTTTTGTTTGCATGGAGCATTTTATGTCTTACATTTATTGCTCCAGTTAATTCATTCAGTTTTATTTTCCCATGTAAAATGTAAGGTGAACACATTGCTATTTGTTGCCATGTATTTCTTTGTCTTAAGTAACCTTTCTCAGCTTCCTCATTTCGTAACACTAGGTATCTTTTGAGTAGCAGTAAGGGGCACTCAGAAGCTTCCCGTTAGTTAGATTCACAGTAATTGTTGAATTTCCAGCGCTTGAGTTCATAAGCGTGAATGGTTACCCCTTCCTGGGAGGCTGCAGTGGAAACTTGTATTCACAGCTATGCAGGGTGCAATTAAATTGGACTGCACTGCGCTTTTTGAGGAAAAACAACTTTTGATGTCGCATCGCCTGCTTCAACAAGTTTTTTACATATATGGGTCATCCACATACAGCCTGGTTTTTGTTCACTGTCGGCGTGCAGGATTGTGTATTTCAGCAGATGCTATTATACCTGTATCACACTGATTCACTCCGATTTATCAGCTTGATACATGCCTGCTTTGCTGCCACTGATTCTTCTTTGATCCACACCAACCCTTTGGATTACCTACTAGATAAAAGCAGCCGATTGCTCTGGACCCCTTGTGGCCTTTGAAACCCCACGTTCGTGTTGTCTCATTAGGTTTTCGAGGCTTTAATTAACAGCGCATTTGGGTGTTTGCAGTACTAAAATACAATAATCTGGGTCCCACATTGTGAGCTCTGTGTCTACACTAATCTTAATTATTTTAGTATGATCATGACAAAAACTTTGAGTCATGGAATTTATGTTGATGTTCAACATCTTCATCCTACGATGTGAAACAAGCCCAGATGTCGACAGACGCGGCTCCTCCCTCAGCATGGTTTTGTTGGAGGTTTCTTCCTATAAAAAGTGAGTTTTTTCTTCCCACTGTCGCAAAGTTCTTACTCATAGCGGGTCATCTGATCATTGAGGGTTTCCTCTGTAATATTGTAGGGTCTTTACCTTACAATGTAAAGTGTGTTGAGGTGACTATTGTTATTCAGCACTATATATATATATATATATATAAAAACAATTGTATTAAAAAAAACTAAATAATGTGTTACATTTTAAGACACGTGCCTCATTGGGTCAGGGATAACACATCTTGTATCAGTTTTGTTATTACATAACACACTTGGATTCGCTTTTACTCACAGGGCATTTTTGTTTATGAAAATTTGTTTAAACATAGGAAAAGATTTGGGGTGTTTTAGGTTAATCCTGCATGTTAAAAAAAGAGAACCCAGTGCCTTTAAATGTGATGCCAAAGGGTCCTTTATGAGCCTCATGCAAGAGAGAGACCCTCCTCTATTTTGCCCAAACACGGGAGGACTATGGTAGATGGCCAAGGAACCTTCTGTGTGAATTTAAGATGTTGGTAACTGGATAAAATTGCAGTATTTCCGTGGGAATGAAAACTCACCTGGATTACTTGTTGCAGTCTCACCATGGCCAGCAGCCCAAGACGATAACCGAGCCTCAAAAGCCCCAGATCCCCATCCAGCAGAGCAGGAGTTCAGCTCAGCTTGTAACAGGATTTTTTTTTGCCTCAGAGCAAAATAGTTTAATTTGACAATACCGGTAATCAAGTCCAAGGTCTTTTGTGCATGAAAGTCAATGAATCAAATGAAACTAATTATGCTCACTCCCAATACTTTTATTCTTAGATTCTATTGCAGTAGCTTTTCATGACTCAGAGTTCAAATAATCCTTATTTATCATACTCTGGTGTTTCTCCAGAGTCTGAAATAAGGTATCTCCCCCCTCTTGTACACTAACCATTTTCTGATTGGCTACCCTTTGTAAACAAAAGATTTGAACCACAGGTGGGTGGTGCTTCTGTGCTCACAGTCTTTAACAATCTCTTATCTCTTGTAGAGAGGAATCTGATCTCTGAGTGTTTGGCTCTCAAACTCACACTCAAGTCATTATTTGAAACGTTGACTTTATTTAAAATGAACAACCACGATTGTAACAGTATGAGATAAAATGCAGCATGATAGGTCCAGACATTCTTCTGCAGAGCAGGGGTCTGTTAGCATCACAGTGAAGGTGTTCTACAACTGTTGCTGGAGATTCATGCATTCCCAATCCAAAACTGTGGGACTATCTAAAATTGTTATAATCATTAAAATTCAGGTTAAGGACTTGAACAAGTGTCTTCCTGTCGATCATATTTTGAGTATTTTTCCCAGGGGAAGAACCTGTGTGCTAACTTTAAATCCCTGCTTCTAAATCTCAAGCCTCAAGCAAGCAATCTTGAAGAGCTTTTTAATCCTAATTTGAATTTTGACTGTGACATCCCCCCAAAATCCCCCAGATTCCTTAGCATTTGGAAATACCCCAGCATATTCTCACTGATATACCCTTTAAATGTAGTTTTTCTTGGTTTTTTTATTACATAAATAAGTACAAGGACCTATCTTCTAGCACTGTATCCATCCCTTTGCCTCAAAAGCAGCACGTTCTGATTTTAATTGGAAGTTTTAGAACCACTTCCCTGACGACAATTCTTGTCTGATAAATCTTGGAAGCGCTCTGGTGTTAATTGCCTTTAGCTGAGGGCCTCTGACGCTACAGTATTTCCAGCCAAGGCTCTAATTGTAACAACAATGAGCTGTAACATCCCACAACAAAGTATTTATTAAGCAAACAAGGACAGGAGCTCTGTTGCTACAGCAGAGAGATAACAGACACTACAGTGTCAACATATTTGAACTGGGAATAAAAAGTATCCCCTCTGGGACAAGGAGCTATTGTACAGCTAATCCTCTTTGAAAGCAAACACGTGTCCATACAAATAAATGCACAATTATGTGGTCAACTGAAAGGCTAGATACTCAGGTCTTTGGATTTTTTCCTATTCAGATCATGTTTATCTAAATAGAAAATAATTTCGGTTTTTTAGGAACGCCAAAAAGTGTCTCTTGTCCTCCAGTTTCCTCGGGTCTTTTAAGGACACACAGTGTTGAGATATACCAGCTTTTTGGTTAGATGGACTGAACGGGATTCTCGACTGGCATCTATGGATAGCCCGCAGCAAAAAAAATTTCTGGCACAATCTATGGATAGCCCCTCTACCTGCAGAGACTGTCTATTATCAGATAAAGGTACAGTCCACAGTGTGTGGAACAGCCGGTCTGAGAACTACTCTTAGTTTTCCTCTATGACTGAACCAGGATCTTTCACTGATAGGTAAATGTGTAAAGCATAGAGCCACTAAGAAACTGGGTAAAAATGATTGAAAAAGCAGCCAATGTCCGAAAAACAAAAACAAATTATTGCTCAAGACCACTTTAAGACATTAAAGTCTAGCTCTTTGGAAGTAAAAGACAAATAGACATCTGTTGGCAGCCATGGCACAGGTGGTAGAGCTGTTACTCCACTAATTGTTCATGATCTGCTGCCACTGGTGTGTATAAATAGATAAATAGATACATTATATCATTTATCAGAACCCTTAAGGTTTAAAAGGCTCTTTTATTCATTTACCAGATTACATCACAAGATTTATGCAACTGAAGTCTGTTTATTTTGCATTTTCATACTTTTATCATATACACTTTATTACATAGTTTGAAGTGGGCTACAGATGGCTCTTCTCTGTCAGTCTGCTTCTTGATAGACTCAAGAGCACATCAACTGTTTACCATCACCCGATGGTAAACGTCGAGAGTGGAAGAGTGGAAAGAAGAGATCCACATTTTTGCTAAACATTTTTGCTAAAGGCAAAAATGTTATTACCTGTTCAATGACTGCATTGAGTGTTGTGGTGAAATGCCTGCCGTGACACACAAGGAGGGGGCTCTGAGGAGAGCTGGGTGTGCAGAACAGCCAGAATTTCCCCCTGCAGCTACTCAGCTTCACCTACCCTTTCACTTCCTATCATTTAGGCTCCTGCAATCTCATCGTAAAGTTTGTCCCATTATATTTTGGCTTCCTCCTGGCTGCACCCCAGTGCCTCTCCAGGAACCCAGTGATTCTTGTGGTCGTAAAGTGATGAATCATGTAAATGGCTCCAGGCATAACGGCAGACTTTACACTTTTGTACAGCCATAAAGTAAGGAAAGGTACAGTCTGAGCACTCTTTCTACAGTAAGACTATAATTTGGAAGATTTCACCCAAAGTAATAACCAGCAATACTTAATCGTTAATTTCACACATCACCCAACAGATGTGCATGTGTGATACATTCTGTGTCAGACATTAACCCGGCATCTCCCTACTGTCATCAGGTTTTGCCAGTCTGCAAATTTTCAGTGCATTCACTGCATGCGCGCTGCTTCCTGCACGCTCTATTCAGTAAGCTAACTCACCTAAATCACAATATTCCCAGTAATGTAAGGTGGTCCATTTTCTGCTGTTTCCTACATCCGAGAAAGAAAAACTGTTGAAAATGTCCTGACCTCATTCTCCTGAAATTGTGTGAAAAGCTCATGGTGATTATATTTCAGTATATGTTGTTTTAACTCCTACCATTAGCTATGATAGACCATTTGCTAAGCTATGGTCTATCATAGCTTAGCAAATGTGCATGTAGGTATTGGCCCTGGTGGAGTGGTAGTACTGCAGAAAGGGAGAACCTTGTATAACATATATATAATATATGTCATGTGTTTTGGGTGTTTGGCCCAGAGCTTGTGTTTGGAATCTAAATTCTGATTGATCTTTATTATCCTCTGTTTTTGTTATAATCTGAGCTTTGATGATTTTGTTTAAAGCTTCTGGTCTTCTTCTTTTCTTAGTCTGCCTTTGAGCTTCGTTTTTGTTCTTACACTTTTGTATTCTAGGTTGTAGTGATTGCTTATCTTGATTCCCGGAGTTTCAGTTCCCCGTGTCTCCTGTTAAGTCTCTGTGTCTGTGTTTGTTTACCTTTCTGTGTCTGTCTGGTCTCTCTGTGTCCTGTCTCTGTGGAAGACATTGCAGTCTAATATGGTAACACTGTTTCAGCAAGAAAACCATGCAGCAAAGCATACCCTGCTTTTTGCATCTGTTGGATGACTGGAAAGTACTGATTGAGACCATAACCTACGTGATTTATATTTAGGTCAGTGAGCAGTAAAGTAATTTTCTAATATGCTTCTAAAGGATTGAGATTTGTGTCCATGTGGAAAAGCTCAGGTTTAAGTCGGGTGAATTGCATGTGTCCCGTGTCCTGCACCCTCCATCCAGGACACGGGACACATGACAGATAGCATCCTGACCTAAACTAGGCAGTGTTTCCAGAAGCGAGAACGTGTCTGAAACTGACCAGCTCTTCTTGTGCGTTACATGTGAGGGAGGGTAACTTCAGACAATGCCCTTGCCTGATTCTCAGACATGGCTTGGAGATGATGTGTGAACACAGATGACACCAGTTCGGTTCTGTGAATGTTACCCCTAAGGGTCAGGCGGGCTGTGAAAGTGACTTGATATTGTATCTAACTGTCAAGACACGCAGACACAACAAAAGAATCATTGAAGGGAGGGTGAAGAAAAATCCAGCTTGTTTACTTCTCAGCTGAGCTTGCATCATATGAGATGTGACAGTCAAGTAGAAAAGGCCTCAAGACTCAGAATTTTATGCATCAAATCTGAGCAGCTCTGCAGTCTCCAAAGGACAGATGTGTGATGTCAAACACAGAGACTGTCTGAAAGAGAGTCAAAGGGAGAACTCGGGAAGAAATTCCTCCACAAGGTCAAGATATCAACCCGGCATTGTCAATCATCTGCTGTTTATGTTTCCAAGATAAAACACACACAGCATCCACGAGTTCACCGAGGAAATAACAGACAAGCAGCAACTCATTGGAGCCCTTTGCATTATCTAGCTGTGCCAATTGAAGATGTAGACAGAACCCCCACCCAAATGATTAACACACAGAAGAATATGAATTTCTCTGGATTAATGTACTGACATACTTTAAAAGATGAATAAAGTCCTACACAAGTATGAGAGCGAGCAATGTGCATTGATATATGCATCCTCATGCAAATGCATGAATCATATGTAACGTTTCATTCAGATTTGGTTAATCAGATGTAGGTAAACTGAATTAGCATAATGCATTACTTAGGTACCCAATAGCTTGTAGCTTACAGTAATACTCCTGTATCTTTTGCCTGATGGAAAAAGTGAGGTGCAGGGTGGGACTGGTCTTTAGTGATGCTTCTAGCCTTCCTGGTGAGTCTGGTGGTGGTGACATAATGTGAAGCTATGAAAGTCAGTCTGCAACCAGCGATCCTGGAAGCTGTATGTTTAAGCTGTTGTTTGTCCTGATTGGTTAGGTTATCGTACCAAGACAGGTTTAATGAAATTGTACGTCTCTATAACAGCTGTACTGAAAATGGATCACACCTTCTCAACTGAGCCCACATTTCGTAGCTGCCAGAGAAAGTAGTCTCTGGTGGTTTTTGCCAGTGATTGGACTGGTGTAAATAAGACTGGTTTATAGCTGTGGCAAGGAAAAGGAGGGAGGAGACCCTCTTAACCCAATCAGCTCTTTAGTTTTAGATGTGTTGAGGCTCAGATAGTTGCCTTTACATCAACTCAACCGCTATTTCACCTCACTCCGGTATGCAGAATTGTTGCTGTCAGACAAAAGACCTACCACAGCGATATCATCAGCAAAGTTTTGCAGTTTAACTGAAGTTTGACACTTATTTGTGTAGCACACAACCTTGTGGAGCTCCAACATTAAAACTCTGGGCACCGAGACATGATTGTGAATTCTAACAACTTGTTTCCTACAATTCAATTCAATTGTATTCATTTAGTGCCAAATCACAGGAACAGTTGCCCCAAGGTGCTTTATATTGTAAGGTAAAGACCCTACAGTAATATGATGACTCAATTTGTACCTTGCTTCCCACGGGCCTCCTTTGCATTCACAGAACAATAGCCTAAGACTATGCATAGTAAGGAAAGAAAACATATGGTCTCCTTATTCAATTCAATTTGAACAGAAAGTTCAAGCTCCATCCCATCTGTCACAAACTAAGTCGAGATAGCATCAGTGTAGGCTTCCTTTGAACATGGAGGGGACACAGTAAGCAATAGATTTGGAGGTTGGACCCTTAATTTCCTGCATTCTGTTGACCCTTTTATGCCCTTATGCGTGTTCTTAAGGTTAAGGTTAGGGTAGATTCAATCAGCAGTAGATAAGTCATCCATCCTCACATGCACAATTTTAAAAAAACAAGCCCAGACAGCAGATAGATAACACAAAACGAATTTACAAAGCGTCGTGTTTATCTCAGTGACGGCTGCTGTAACAAAGCTGTTTTGAAACTGTGTTGTTCGGCATTTTGGGATCAGAAGGAATAAACTGAAACTCACTATGCAACGTGTGCGACTTGTCAAATCCAATCAAACCGCTGTAAATGTCTGGTGTGAGGGGACCCTGGGTTCACCCTGTTAGACCATTTAGCAAGAGCGAGTGTACGTTCTCTACAGATAAATATCCAAACCATGACACCAAGAAAAGGACAAAACAGGCTCGGTATAAGCGCACAGGCTTTACAGTCAGGAATCGTTCCAACATATTCAGACTGAACACATTCCGCCTATAATGGACGGGACCTCATGGGTATTACATTTTTAAAAATCAGTGACCATATCTTCTGATATGTTTAACTGCAGATAGGACTCATCACACCATTTAACCAGACCATCACTGTGACATCTAGCACAAAATATGTGAATCAATCTGCTACAGTGAAAAAATGGAGCAGCTATCTGGTTACTATACCTGCTGAGTCAACACGACCAGGTATGATTTACTCTTACTCTTTACATCTCTTTTCTCTGTTAGAGGAACCTGCATAAACATGCACGTGTGCACCGATCACGCCACTTATGTAATCAGTGTTCAAAACATGTTCAAAACATGTCACACACACATCGGATGATTTTAAAGAATCCGAAACATCTCAGTTATGTTTTTGAACCACGATGGAAACCAGAAGAGCAGGAAGTGTTCCTTTAAGGTTAGTCAGCAAACTAGTTACAATACTTCTATTGTAAACTCAAAGGAAAAACAAAACATGGCTTGTGACTCAGTTTTTGAAAAAAAACTTGATGCTTGTGGTTGTTTTACTTTTATAACTATAAACCTGGCTTTGTGTGCACAGCATCAGAAGTTGATTTATATAGGGGTTTTCACAGACGTAAGTCACAAAGCACTGCACAACTATCAAAACACAATATTAATAGAGAAACATGTTAAAAGACGATAAAAATAAAAGCATAAATAACAAAGAAATGCCAGCAGAATGCCAGATTCAACAGAAAAGTTATTAACTGTTTTCAAAGAGTCCCCAGCATCAGCTAAACGGTGCTCGAGGGGCAAACTGATCCAGAGCCAGACTGACGGGCTCGGTCCCCTCTAGTCTTCAGTCTTTTACAACTACTTGGAGAACTAATAGATTTAACAATGAGTTGAGATAAATAAGTTGTGTATATATGTATGTGTGTGTGAGGGGTTCTCCTGGAAAACATTTAGTGCTTCTATGAACTCACCATTCACATTCTGAGCGTAAACACAACCCCCACTGCTGAAGAACAAAGACCCGTCTCCTCACCGTTTTTTTGGTCTAATGAATACATGTATGTAGCTCATGTGAATGTTCCCTTAAATAAACAGACATTTCAGGTATTGTGGCTGTTTGCTGCTTTTCCTGATCTGAACTTGTTTACAGAGTTGATAAAGCATAGATACAGTTAAGCAGCTGAACATAGTTACATGAGTCGTCTGACATTTTCCAGAAATATTTGCTGCTTTAGAGACTTGACCTTTGTTCAAGGATTTGGAGCCATGCCTTTAAGTCACGGACTGAATGGAATGAATATGTGGGTGTTTTGTTTGCACCGCTCTTTCTCTACTGACGATCGCTGTCATTTAAGAAACAGAGCTTCAAACAGATGGGGTAAGCCTGGGGTAAGTTTTAATCTCTTCCCCGTGACCCAGATGAAATCCTGAGAACAGCCAGGTTTTTGGCAGAGTTCAGCTCACCTCTGTCCACGAGTGCGCACAGCTGATCTGTGCAAACACCATTCTCCATGGATGAATGGACTTTGTGCACCTTTAAGATCTTGAAATACCAAAGCCTCTTACCTAAACCGACAGATTATGTAAGTTTCAAGTATTAAGAAGTGATAAGAAGATTCAGTGTAGTCAGCTGCTCACAGCTAGCAAACACACTGCTGTTGTCTAAAATGGGAAATACAAGTATGTATTAGTAGTACTTAAAGCACTATAGATTGAAACATTTACATGTGGGGGATTAAAATATGGGGGATTGATTACAATCCTTCAGATTCTCTCATGGATTAAGTCTGTTAACTTATACATTCAGCATTTTTTGCTGGTTTTCTTTCAAGGCTCAAATAAAAGGGTTTTTCCTGTCACACACTCACACTCTGCTGATTTATCTTCAGCAGCTGTGTTACTTTCAGTCTGTATTGTGTGTTTAACCTCTTTGCAGTTTTCCCATATTATAATTAATTTCATCTTCCTTTGTGAAATCAGTTGCTGTGATGCCAGAACACTTGTCCATAATTGTGATTGGTTAGATGCTGATGATTGGGGTAAGTGAATCGAGATGACTGGGTGTGTTGGACTCGCTTCATAGTACAAAGCTCGGGTCTCTTAGAAACCTGTTAGGATCGTAACTCAGAAAAACCCTGAAATTTGACCTTTAAAACAAACAAAGAAAGAAAGAAAGAAAGAAAAGAACTCGTGGTTTTGTGTGTTGTTAAATCATTTGTTATTTTATGAAGGTTGTTGCCTGTCCGTATCTTTATGATAATCACTAAAGACAAATAACTCCAAGTGTCAAATCTTGCCGACTCTGTAAAATGCAGAGATGAGAGGACCCAAATCAGACTGAACAAACACAAGCCGGCCATTTATTGGGGCTGGTGCAGAGTCCAAAATACAAAGTCTATAAACTGAGTAACAAAAAGCTGAAGCTGCACCACAGACCATGAAGGGAAAAGTACAGGGATAGTTACAGACACTGCAACAAAAGGACAAAGGGAACCTGAGACCATTCGCACTGATACACTCATTACTGATGGGTACCAGGAGGGAGAGGGACACAGGTGAGCAAACCTTCAAAGTAAAACAGGAAACAGCCAAAGAGGACTGATACTGAATATTAACATCTGGCAAGATGAACAGAACAAGAAAACACAAAGGGACCAAAACATAAACACTGAATGAGACAGAGGCAGGACGATGAACCAACTGATAGTAGATATGAACCACCAAGTCCTGTATTTCCACTGTACCTAAAGCATGCTCAATTCGCCTCTATGATCTTGAGCATATATGAGGAGAATGTATTGTGTTATAATTAAATAAACAGCACAGGTAACACTGAAACACAAAGTCCTTATAATCAAAAATAGTTCAGCAGGGCATCAAGCTACACTCACATTTGACTTCATTCATATGAAGGAATTATTGAGTTCTCTGTTTAAGCTCATTTAAGCTTTCTTAATGCTGCTCCTAACAGTGCTTTATAATGTCTTCTTTTCTCACTGCTTGTTTTTGAGTGGCTGATATTTTAGTGTCTCCTGTCAGTGTAAACTCTTTAAAAACTCTATATTTTTAATCTTGGACTCTACTCCGGGGGCTTTGCATAATTAAAAATGAAATCCTTATTTATCTTATTTTGAGCCATGATGCAGAACATGAGTCCACCTGTAAGCCAAAAGCTTTGGCTTCAATCTGCTCTTTTCATACATCGTTTTCCCCCCTACTTTTGTCTCACATCTTAGCGCCTTGGGTCTGGCTGTGAGCACAGATGCTCCAGTCACCTGCTGCTCAAATCTTCTGTTTCATGGGGAACTAAAGGAAGGTCTTCCATCCAATTTCTTGACCACAACTCAGGGTCCAGTTGAGGAAAAGGCAGGATACCTTGGACAGGCCTTAGACAGTTAGGCCTTTTATCCTGTCTTCCTTCTCTCACCCCAACCATTCGCGGCAGATCCAGTCCAACTTTTTTTATAAAGAGCTTTAAAATAGCCAGCACAAGACCAAAGTGTGTACAGTAAATAAGTTAAGAGCAATAGATCAAACAAAACAGCAACAAAATAAATAATAAAACACATAATACATAAAATTAAAACAGTCCTACATTAAAAACAACAACATACAATCGACTAAAAAACAGCTGAAATGAAAATGAATTAAAAACCAACATCTCACTAAAATCAACATCATCATCTCACTACAATCACCTAAAAAAATAAATAAATAAATAACATCTAGCAGGGTGTGAAATGCCAGGGTGAAGACGTGGGTTTCCAGAAGTGATGTAAAAACAGGCAGAGAAGAGGCCTGTCTGGAGCTGCTACAGCAAAAGCACGGTTTCCTCTAAGTTTACACTCAGTCCTGGGTACATTCAGGAACAGCTGATCAGATGGCACCGCCCCTCCCTGAGCCTGGTTCTGCCAGAGGTTTCTTCCTGTTAAAAGGGAGTTTTTCCTTCCCACTGTCGCCAAAGTGCTTGCTCATAGGGGGTCATATGATTGTTGGGTTTTTGTCTGTATGTATTATTGTAGGGTCTACCTTACAATATAAAGCACCTTGAGGTGACTGATGCTGTGATTTGACGCTGTATAAATAAAACCGAATTGAAGCTGAATATCACATTTATGGCAAATATCAGAGTCATGCCTTTTGACTGTGGAAGAAAATTGGACGATGCATAGGAAAGCCATACAGGCAGGGAAGCTGCAGGACTGTTCTGCTTCTCCACCGAGGCCCAGTATAAGATAAATGCTAATTATTTTGAATTTTGAAGCATGCAGCAGAGTTCATGAATAACAAATATGGAGCTGGCAATGAGAATACCAGTTTCTCTTTAATGGGAAGCCCTGACACTATGGAGAGTACCTGTGCTCAGTTTCCGTGTGGACACCTTCCAGCTGACTTAAAAATGAATTTCATGGCCTGATTGCTCCGAGCGTGCGATGTCTGTGGTTGCCATGGTCACGCTTGGCTCCGTGAAATGAGCAGCTCAGGTGGAAATACTGTCATTTACTAACACTCAGAAACAATGCTGATATTTATCATCAAATCGGAAAATTGCACTTAGAACCTGAAAGGGTACTGTCAGGAAAATGAGTTTGTTGACCTCGGTTTCACATTTCATTTGGACTGCCTTGTTTATGCTGTTGTGTCTCTGTTGGCTGTAATGTTCTCTTTTTCCTCATTACCTGCAGAGGCGGAGTCCTCAGAGTTCAGCTGCAAGACTCAACGAGCCACCAGAGCCACTCATTCATCATTTCATGTTTTTTTTTCCTCCATTTGTTAGATAGATGGCTGAAAGCTCAAATTTCCTCATTTTCTGTTGTGCTCAAAGACATAAATCACAAATTCAGAATGTCCTAAAAACGTGGTTCTTGACAGCAAAGTAAATGGTTATCCTCCAAGGTTGTGTATATCTGCCTAAAAAAATATACCTCTAATGTAGGCTGTCAGACAAAATGCCACTTCCTGTCTCCTCACAGCATACGGAAGAATTATTATGCCGCTACTTTTTTTGTTTAACAGATGTGTTGTCACGCAGTAATTGCAGAGATGTTGTTAACAGGTAGAAATATGCACTTTGTAAAAGGATGGGCTTTGAACATGTGCTAGGCAATCAGATAAATGAGGCAGCGTGCAATGAGCCTTCTTTCTGCGTAAAGATAAAAAGTGAGAAAAAGAACAAAAATAGAAAACCTTCCTGTCTGTAACTTTTTGTCCATTGTCCTACGTGAAGCCTATCTATTATTAGACATATTACTTGTGTGGTACTACATAGGTGTTAAGCTGTTCATTATTTACTGATGTGCCAGACACTCTGGGGAAGAAATTCATTGCACAATATTATATAAAACTTTTTTGGAGTCCTTTTTTGCCTCTACTTTCATCCTCACCAACTCATGAGAACATACACCGATCAGGCATAATATTATGACCTATTATGAAGTGTTTAACACTGATCATTTCTTCATCATGGCACATGTTAGTGGGTGGAATATACAGTATTGTATTTTTCAGACCATAAGGTGCATTAGACGAAACAAAATCAGATCAAACTTTACTCAACTTATTCTTCTTGCTACCTCCATTTCCGTACCATTGATTCATTAATGTTGAATTCTCTCGCAGCTGCTCCTTTCCCATGTTGTTGCAGTATATTAACGACTAACCTCATATTATGGATGGATTATCTCAGTTCTTCTCCTGACTGAAGTTCGGTCCGTTTACACCATCGGGAACCCTCACGTTAACTTTTATCGAGTGGAAAAAGTTGGCGTTCATCCTCCAGCTTCACTGTGTTTATGTTATGCTAACATAGCTATGTCGCTAGCAATCGCATAGCACATCATTATGTACCAGCTAGCCCAACTTCAGTAACCCTACAAAACTCCGTGCTGTTTAGTTTTCTGTCTTCATTTATGTTGGAAGTGATAGCAGAGCTGTGCGCTTTAATTTTTTCAGAAATCTCTCAGTCAGAACATGCTATATCATGTTTAGGTGGAAACTAGCGAGCTAACTTACTGCTAACTCCATTAAATTTAATACATTCTGTTTTCATGAATGCCTGGATGTTAAACTTAATTGTTACACCTGGTAAGGCAGCAACACTGATCATTACGCTGATCACTATCTCAGATTGCTGAAAAATCTAATGCTGGTTTTGATAGAAAGGTGTCAGAGTGCACAGTGCATCACACTTTGTTGGGCACGTAACTACATAGCTGTAGACCACTCAATGTCCAACAATGGGCATCTGAGAATAAGAGCTTTGGGTCCTGTCATCCATGTGGATGTTACTTTGCCACGTACCACCTACCCAAGCATTGTTGCAGACCATCTACACCCTTTAACGGTATACCCTGATAGCTGTGGACTCTTTCAACAGATTAATGCTCCCTGGCAAAAAGTAGAAATGGTTTGAGGGGCACAACAATGAGTTTAAAGGTATTGAATTGGCCTCCAAATTTACAGGGTCTCAATCAAATCAAGCATTTGTGGCATGTGCTGGACAAACAAGTCTGATCCATGGAGGCCCCATCTCCCAACTTAGCAACAAAGGATCTGTTGCTAGCGTCTTGGTGCCAGATACCACAGCACACATTCAGGGGTCCAATAGCTGAATTGGTCAGGACTGTTTTGGCAGCAAAAGGGGAACCAACACAATATTAACTGGTGTAAATTTCAATTTCATTTCTCTAGCAAGGGCGCAACCTCAAGAGGTAAAAAATGACGTCAGCACCAAAATTTCAGAACCTGGAGGTCCTGTATTGCCCTTTAAACCAAGTGAATCCAATAGATAGCATAAAAAGTGAATTCTTTTCTTTGTTAGTTTGAGTCACTGAACTGGATCCTCTCAACCTAATAACCATGTTTGTGGTGTTGTTGTCCTATGCCAAAATTTCAATAAAGCTGAGTGGACTCAGAGTTCAAAAGGTTTCTTGCGTAATGACAAATACTGAAGGAGATATCAGTCAGAGGAATTCCTGGGGATGGTTTACAGAGAGAGGGGTAGGTAGGTTAGCCCAGGTTAAACCACAGAGCTGTCCCAGAGAGTTTTGCTCAGATTGTGTGAGATGGCTTACTTGGTTGGTCCCGGGAGGATACTTGGAGGGGGGACACTGGTCTGTTTTGTGCCAGGAAACAGAGTTCTTTTTTTTCTAGATGATTTCTAGATAAAGTTGGCATGAAGGTGGAATTCAGTCAATGGATGTCAGCATCTATTTACTCTGCCCATGAAACCACAGTCACTGTCACACATCGTTCTTAAATCCATCACAGTACAGCAAACAAACCTGTTTATCCTGCACTAACCTGCAGAGGATTAACCTGCAACATTTAAATAACACAGTTAGTCCATCTCAGTTTGATTTGCAGATGTATCACAATATGAAAAAAGCCTAATGCCACATGTAGTGACCTGATATTTAATTTAAAAACATGAAGACTTCCATTTAAGCTTAAGATGTCCAGTTTATCAGATACAATTGAGCAGTCCTTACCCTTAAATCTAATCTCTCTTCTTCCTTTCCTGTCTCGTCTTTCTTATCTTTCTTTCTCCATCTCTTAGTGAAGTTAGCTCGCTTTCTTTTCTCTGCCTGTGAAATACAGCAGCACGGCCTATAGCTAGCAACACACTGTGCAACAAAAGGGGTAGTGACATCGTGGCTATGCACATCTTTTAACTCCAGTCCACAATCTGTTACTTCTAAATGTGATGTTATTTTTGTAGTTGCTAACATTGCTAACTGCTTGATAGCCAGAGATAGAGGCTGCACTGGATTAGAAAATTAAAGTCCATTTTCTAAATCTTGGTCATAATCTGATTCAGAAAGGAGGATTACTCTCAGTATGTTCATTGCCTCATGACTTGTGATTGATCAGTGACAATGAGCGGATAATTTCACAGTCAAACTTGCCCTCGCTCACCACATCCAGTTTCAGAACACTAAGAAAGTGTTGGCAAAACACTCATCTTGAGATTTTAAGACAGGACTTCAAAAACCAATAGACAAATTCATAATAGCTACTTCTACATGTTAAAGTTCAAAGCAACTTCTCAACACTTTCCCCAGAACCTGTAAGCAAATAAACTGGGTTACTGGGTTTCTGCAGAGCATACCCTTGTGCATGCTGTTGCACAAAGCTGAATTTTGAGCACTCTTTGTATGTTTTTGTTTTTTAAAATGCATCTTGGGAAATGTAGTTAAGCCCCTGTGTGTGTACTGTCCATACTATTGAAGAAACTGGCTTTCTCTAACACATTCACCAGACATATAATCATCTGTTCATGCAGCAAAAATATACATTAATTAAACTAGTTCATCTAATTATAGCACTCGAGGTTCTTCCTCTTGATAAACACAATGGTAATCTGAGGTGGTTACATAAAAACAGTTGCAGAGAACTTTTGTTATCCATCCAGCAGTATCACTGATCATCTGGGACACCATATTTACACCTGAATGAAGGTGGCAGACAGTTCAGACTCCTTCACTGTTGCCTATAATGGGTTGTATTAGAGGAAGAAAGGACACAGAAATAGGCAGTCACACAGCTAATTGATTTTTCTTTGTTCCCAGCTTCTGAATCTGTGCAGCCATATGGTTTTCTGCAAGACCAACGCAGCTAAAGGCACGAAAGAAAAGATCTGTATCTTTCTGAATTGTCTTATAATGTCTCAGAGGAAAACTGCTTGAAAAATTGCCTCGTCTTTTCTATAGCCATATACAATGCAGCTGTGCTCTGAATAAAAACAGCTCCCACTGCAAGATAGATCACCTACAACATTAAAGCCACGGCACAGTGGAGTGAATAATACGAATCATCTCGTTGCAAATGAGTGTTCTGCTTATGTGCTGACTTATGTGTGCGCTATTTTGACATGTAGCACCCACCTAAGCATTGCAGACCCATCAGTGTAACAACACGCCCTGCTGCATTGCAAGAAAACACTCAGCAACAGTTTGATGAACACTACACGGTGAAAACTCTTCAATCCCAATTCAATTAAGCATTTGAAGGGTATTCATCTCAAACTTTGGCCACAAAGAAAACCTACAAGACCCAAAAGACACTACAGGGTACTTCCAGAAGTCCAACATTCATTTTCTCCAACACACCCTGAACTTTCTTAGGCAAGTAGCCTTCAGGAATAGCTCTAAGGCTTCCTGATGGATATTCAAAGATCTTCTTTGGATGTTTGCTGCCTTTCGTTCAAGATAATCCCACACTGCCTCAATAATTGTTGACATCTAGGCTCTGGGGAGGCCAATCCATGATTGGTAGTGTTTCATTGTGTGTTTTTTCTATCCATGTTTGCTTGTTCTTTATTGACAGTGTGTTTGGGATTATTTACCGTTTTGGTTGCGCACCACACGGCAGCTTTCAGTCTCATGATAGCAGATAGAATTCCAAAGGAGTGACCTCCGTGCAACACACTTTTGGTGAAGAGCTGATAAATATTTTCCCCTCTGGCATCTATATTCTTTAAATTATATTCCTTTATTACATGTTTTAATGGCGGGTAGTGGAAAGCTTTGTCTGCAATATCTATCTGTGCAGGCAACAGCATCTAAGTTACAAGTTTTCACAAACCATTCGGTGACACGTGGGGAGTAGAAACCACCAGCATATGTTTGACAATTCTAGGATAAAGATTAGTCTGAACAAATTCATAATAATTGCAAATGGGAAGTGCATTGAACCTGGATTCTTTTTAACGACCACCAGGGGGCGATAGCTGCAGTTGCAAAAAAGGCTCATTCACATATTTTTTTTTACCAAGCTGAATAAAATATAAAGTCCATTTACTAAAGTTTGGCCATTTTGACTTGCAGAAAGGAGGATATCCAGAATATCAACTAACAACTTGTGACTGAGTGACATCAAAATGGCTACATCTATCATTTATACAGTCTTTGAAGGTGCAAAGTGGACTTCTGCTTTTTTATAGAGGTGCTGGATTCCGTGAGACAAAAAGCCTCAAGGGTTTATTTTTTCTTTAATTTGTCACCTGCCTTTATGCAGTTTGCAGACAAAACCTTGCGTGATCATACTGGCCTTTAATTAGCAGGAAGTATCGCTGTAACGGAGTTCCTGTTGCTTTCCCGTCAAAATACAGAACACTAGTGTCGGTGATCTGGCAGGAAGCGCCTGCTGCTGCTGCTTGGAAGCATCATTTGCATGGACTCTGACCGGAGCTAAAGAAATTATGCCACATTTCAGACTTTCACCTGCACCTTGCAATGAGTGAAATGACCCATGTTATTAGAAATAAGGCACAACAACCTTTCCATTTGGCATAGGACTAAAATATAATTTGAGACAAGCATTTATAGTCATACATTCAACAAATTCAGAAAAATGAAAACAAGTGCCTGAGTGTTCAAAAGGAAACGAAAAACAACAAAGGAGAGAATTTAATTCACATCAAATCACGCTTCCAGATAGTCAATACAGCAGCCAAACAGGCAATGCGATAGTGTTCAAAGGTACAAAATGTAGTCTAGAAGAAAGACTGACTTGTAGCATAATCTTAGAGCATCCACAGTCATATTTTTTTTCATACAGAAAACAGTATCAAACATTAGGCAAAGTCATCTCATGACAAAACCAAGAACATATGCATGCATTTATGTTTTTTTTTATATAATATTGAGCTTGCATACAAAGGCAGACAGATTACAAAATCGAAATCACATGTCAGTTTTATTCATTACATATTAATCGGGGAGGGGGGGAGGAGAGGGACCACTGCTGTGTTAAGGAGTATATTGAGATGCCAGCAAAGTTTCACAGCCGCCTTGTGTCTCCCGTATCGATGGGGCTGAAGAGACTGTTAACACTTAAAGGAAACGGAGACGTGAGGCCAGCTGAAATGCGTTAAAGATTTCATTCCCCAGCTTTGAAGGTGCGATATCACTTATCAAAATCAAATTTTTCCTCAAAATGAACGGAAGCAAGCGCGAAAAGGAATCTAATTATTCAAACAGCACTGTGTCAGTAATGAAACTGGGTGAAGAAGGTCAAATAGTATAACAAATGGACATTAGAGCTGTTCTTCACAATCCAACAGCTGCAACTAGTGAGTTAAAATGATACGACTGCAAAAGCAGCCAGCCACACCGACAGAGTCGACATGCTCCTGAAAGAAAAAGCCCCAACATGCCTGCTCGATCGCTTACAGTGACGTGAGGTAATGACAAAAAGCTGTTAGCTAAATTGCAAGCCTGACAGGAATCCCGATCGCTACGTGAGGAGTATTTGTGCGCTGCTTCTGGGTCACCAGCCTGTGCACGGTGGATGAAAGCCGGGTGTGGTGGAGGACATGCATAAAAAGGGTCGTACTGGGGAATCGAACTATATATGGCATGCATCCCAACCTGGTGATCTGAGGTTTGAGTCCTGGGATTCAGGACTGCACAGGGACTCGGGGTAAACTTTAAAGTGGACCTGCTATGCTCATTTCCAGCTCAGTATTTTTATTTCTGGACTAGAGAAGCTCTGAATGAATCATGGTTCAAATCAATGCTTTTTTATAGGTCGCACGTTGAATACTGATTGGTTTAAAAGTGGGCCTGAATAGGAACGGGAGTGAAAGTGGTGTTCATCACAAATGCGAAAAAACCACATCAAAGATTTAAAAATGTTGCAAGATAGTGCCTGTAGAGGCCAGTTTTAACTGTTTTTAACATTTCAGCCCCTCTTTGTGTATCCAGTGGTGAAAGTCTGTTGCAGCCTTAGGCATGAAATACAAAGGCGCCCCTTTAGCTGTAATATGCTCTAAAGAATCTGACACCACCAACGACAGTGTGGTCACGTGGATGGGCTCTCCATCTGTCATTACAGTCTTTAAACATCGGCACTGCTGTAGTTTAAAGTTTGTCTGCTCTCGCGGGGCAAGCATTGTCCTGCCTTGCCAGGTAAAACACCTCTGGTTATATCGCAACAACAACACAAGCAAGACCAGCCCACAGACTGTGCTGTGTCACTTATTTCTGACACTGCCCCCTAATGGCAGTGCACAACTACAACATTCCATCAGTAATCGTAAAAGCGGTGCGTAGGCTCCGTATGGCAGCGGTCCCCAACCTTTTTTGCGCCCCGGACCGGTTTATGTCCGACAATATTTTCAGGAACCGGCCATTAAGGTGTTGCGGATAAATGCAACAAAACAAAACCAGTACCGGTAACAAAGAAAACAAGATTTATTCATAACACACGGAAAAAGACCCAGGGAAACCGAGTTAACAAAAAAAAGATAAAAAAATAACGCTTAAAAAACCGATAAAAACCCTGAAAACCATAAATTTCACGGTCCGAGTCCCGGGGGTTGCTGTATGGGACCCAGGCACAAACATACCAGTCTGTTGAGCCAGTGGTTCTCAAAATGAGGGGCAGGGCTCACTTGTAGGGCACAGAGCCACTGACCGCAAGACGAAATGACGTGCATCTAACTTGAATGAAAATTTGCAGGTCAACCAAATAAGCAAGACTTAGCTAACATACTAACACTTAAAATATAACTTAGATCTGTTTTTATTTATAATGACTGATTAAAAAAAAGTGAGAATATAGTTCTCCTGGAGTTTGGAATATCAGAATCCAGCTCACGTAGGATTAGCTTCCCCTTCAATCAAACAACCAGAGCAGCTCCCAGTGACCAAATTCAGGACTTACTCTCTTTATCCTGAAATAGCCCAGAATGATGTCACATCATACTTTCCTGAAAAACAGGAATGAAATTGGCTCACAGGAATTACCTGCACGCATGCTGGGCTCAGTATTTGAACCTTTGACCGTAATTAATACGAGCAGAGATCATTGGAACAGTATGTATGTGACAGAAAGCAAGGATAAGCATAGTAGGTCCACTTCGACAAAATATATTAAAATTAAAACAATCATAAGTCATTCAAAGTAAAATGTTAACTCACTTAGAATTTTTTGAGCGAGATAAGCCCTGGTAGTCCGCTGCAGGGGAGTGAGTTCAACCATCTCTATTCCCAGATACGTGTGCTCAAATACAGAGCTTCAGATCCGACGTATGAACAATATGAACACTACAGAGCACTAAGGTGCAGGACTTACTGTGGAATAGAAGGGGTTAAACATGTACATTCTGTTTGATACATTTCTAGTGGAGGTGCTCACATAAAAAAACAACAATATAGTAACAATACACATACACTGCTAGTATATTAAAAATGCTGCCCTTCTCATCCGTCTTAGCGAAGGTTGCATTGCACGACTGAACGACCGCAGTGACTTCAGCCAAAGAGGGCGCGTTTGCCCGTTTAGCAGCAAACTTGAACTTCAGCAGGAATAGGCTGTTGTAAACAATACATGCTTTTTGTGTTTTAATTTCTATTTTTTCTCTTTTTAAACATTTGATGTAAACTTCCTGTTTTTGAAATTCGGCCCTTTTGACAAACAGCAGGTACATTTTCATCCAGCTGAAAATGCCATCAGCGAAACTAATTTTCAGTAGTGTAAACAATAAGCTGCACACACACACACACACACACGCGCACACACACAATAGAGCTTCCCAATCAGGTGGCATTGTGGCTCAACAAGTGATTTTCACCAGACGGGTCACCCACTGAACTTCATTCTGTTGTTGATTACAGCTGCACTCAGCTTTCCAACACTGGAGCACGCTGTGTGGCGTGACGACTGCACATAGCGACTATGGATGTTTCTTATTTTCTGCATGAAATATGACCACAGAGCATCAGAACAATGAGATTTTTCTGCCTATATTCATATCCATGCAGCTCCTGGATAATCACAAAACCCCACAGTATCGTTACTATTCTGTGTTTTTTGCACTTGTCTAAGTGACCATCTGCCTCAGATTGACTCAGGGGCACTTTGCTGTTTGCAGTTCGAAAGAAATGTAATCATGCCCTTGACGTTTGAACCCATTTTCTTTCACTCTTAAGAAGTCTCAAACTTAAGAAGTTATTTTTGACCACAAAGAAAATCCAGCTGATTGAAAACAGCGCTGCGGCCTTGTACCCATGATTCACCTCTCAATTATATTATAACGCTCACTGGTTTCAGTTTTTCTGATTTTTTTGAAGTCTGGATGGGATGACTGAATGGAGCAAACACTTGCAGAGCCTCGATCCTCGACCACAAAAGTCAGCAGATGACGGGTGGAACTTAATCGGTGGTTGGTTCACATAGTTGGTGACATTTTGTCATGTCTCATACAGAAACATGCAGGGATGCCATGAATAACTGCTGTAAAGAAGCCTTAAGAAGGAATTTACGTTCAACGTTAGCGTATTAGTTCTTTAACCTCTTGTTTTAACCTTAAAGGAGAGCATCAGTTTTTACATGGATTTAAAGCCAGACTTTGTTACCTTAGTAACCCAGAGTGCCTTAGATTTCAGGGACGGGTTAGGGTGGTTGCTCCAGTTGTGATACTGCCTATCAAGGCCTCAACATGCTTCAAACAACGATCCCATCTTTATATAATTATATGTAGCAGCCATATTAACCTTGTTGTTTACACGTGTGTCTTCAACACCGTAGCTAAAAAGTCTAAAGAGCTTTAAAAAAAAAAAAAAGAGGTAACTGGACTTCTTCAATTCTAAAAACAAAAGGTCATGTGATTTATCACGAGTCACAAGAGGGTCGGTACCATCATACTTTGGCCCAACCCATCATGTGACCATCATGTGACCTATTGAAGTCAAACATCTTCACAAATTTAAAGAAGTCTAGTTGTCTCTTTTCTCAGGCTTTCTACACTAACGTGACCTGGATGACTAAGAAGCTACAGAGACACATTGTGCATGCCTGGTTTAAACACATCTGTGCCCTCTAAGTTTGTCTCCTTTTGAATCCCTGCACTGCTTCCAGGACTTTTTGTAGACACTGTATTTGATATGCTCCACTCCCTCAAAATGACGACCATTGCCTTGAATTTCACTATAGTGAATTTGGAAAGAAGTACGATTCTGTTGTTGTGGCTAAAAAACATTAGCGTGTGAAGAAAAACACTAGAGGTGAGGCTGTGTCTGCTAAATGTTCTTCTTCAGACTCTTTGGGAGGTAAAGGTAACTCTGTTTTAACTGAATTTTACAGTGCAAAACCCTATGAATGTGAAAAAAGCTCAATTCAGACCTGATGCACCACCTTTGGGCCTTTTCTTCTGTTATACTACTTAGATTCTTTGTTGTAACCAGAGATAGGCACAGTTACTGTATATCGAGCCCATGATGTGCCACACTGGGATCTGGATCTTTCTCAAGTTTCTCACCCACATCTTCCAAAGCCGAACCTTTCATATGATCATTGCTCTCTGTCACGGTGAAAGTGAATGATACACTCTCAAATGACAACTGCATGGCAGGAGTCTCGCATTCAGCTATCCATCGTTGCTGATATTAATTGGGGAGCGTGTGACTGTCTCTTCACGTTAGGCCTATGATGGACTCACACGAAGGGTCCAGGGTGTACCCAGCGCAGCTCCAATATGACTCGTAGTTGGATAAGCATGAAAAAACAAATGGATGGATGACTCGCCATCTGGTGCTGTGATGAAATCTGACTCCCACATACTATACATCAGTCTACAGCTGAATCCAAATAGATGGTGGAGGCTGTGAAAGTATACTTTTTTGTTGTAATTTAGACATATTGAAATCAAATGTAACTATATTCTTTAAACTGGCCACAGATGGATTAAATATGATGCCAGCAGGTTGATATTGTTTGCAATATCTTTCTTAACAAGTAAAACCCACAATTAAAAAAAAGGTTTTCTGCTTTAGAACTGCAAAAAGCAAAAATTATTTTATTAACTTATGGTTTAAAATAACTAAAACTATCTTTACAGAATAAAGTTAGTGAGTATTGGAGGGCATTGTAACTCCTTTCTACTTAAGACTCACTCTCGATGTGTTTGCAGACCACTTTGCATTTACTCATTAATCTCTGGTTTCTTCCTGTTTAAAGGGAGTTCTTCCTTCCCACTCTCGCTAGTGTCACTCTACTTGCACATTGGGGGCCTTCTAATTGTTAGAGGTTGCTGTTTATTATTGTAGATTATTTGGCTTACAATATAAAGTAGCTTTAGGCAACTCTTGCCACAACCCAGCTCTCTTTCTCTGTGGAGTTTTTGCCTTTACACAAGCTTCACTATTAACTCTATCAAACAAACAAAACAGCAGTTTTTTAGTTAGAGTTATGGTTCAGACATGGTTTGAAGCATAATGAGACCTCAACCTTTAAAGACTGTTCTCCATAAACTACACGAAGTCTCTATGGCATTGCTCTCATCTTCCCAAATGGAAAATACATGCTCCAAATCTAGAACTTGTATTAGTAATACGAAATATTTGCTACATCCTTTGTTAGTGTATCCACTACTTTAAATCCTAAGACTGCTCATAGCCATGAAATTGAAATCATGAGGTTTTTCCTGTGCAGCTTTATGGATTAGTGGAAATTCTTTAACTGCTGTAAAAGATCTCATCAAATAGATTTTGCTTCTTTTATCTTCCACCGTTCATACAAGAATCCTTTAAAGTCAACACTACAATCCCTGTCAGTCATCTTGTGGATTGAATTTCTCTTAAAAACATGAAATGAGCAGCGGTGCAACCTCCTTTCTGTATGTGTGAAAGTGTTGTTGAACACAAACATGAGATGTGTATGTTTTAAACTCAGCCCTGTGGAGAGGAAATACTGTGTATTCCCAAAGAGAGGCGTCTCAGGTCGATGCGGGCAACACGAGGGTGACCCAGAGAAGACGACCTGGGTGGAGAGGACGGGGAGGATGCGGGAGTCCTGGTGCAGCCGGCGAACAGGTTGGACGAAGGATTGTGTGTGTTCAGTCATTTAATGAACCAGGTAATTCATTGGTCAACGTGTGCCAGCGTTCAATTTTTTTGTCCTTGTTTTTGAGGCAGTCAAACCAGTGCTTGAGCCTTTCTCCATTTGCATTGATACCCAGAGATACACCACCTAAAAGGAGGCACAAACACAGAATGAGTTCTTATTAGAAAGACAGGAGACTTATAATGCATCACATTATAATATCAGTTTATATTCTTAGCATCATAAAACAGCTGAAAAACAATATTAAAGATGAAAAACCTTTTACAAATTATTTATAAGTTGGTTTACTAAAGAGAATCAGTTATGTTCATTTCCAGCTCTGTGTGTTGCATCACTGGACTTTGCACGGCTCACATTAAAATAAAAATCCTTATATGTTCATCCTATATTAAAAGTTACAGCACCCTCCAGAAATTTATGCCAAATGTAGTGCTGTCCATTATGGTTGAACATTTAGTCTCATATGGCCAAAGAACGTTGTTACAATAGTCTTTTGGTTTATTCGGATGCAACTTTGCAAACCTGAGCTGTGCTGCCCTACTTGTTCAGTCTTTTTCTAATGCTATAGTCATGCACTTCAGCAGTGAACATGTTAACTGAGGCCTGTTGAGTCTGAGATTTTTTGCAGCTTCTCTGTGCGCTGCACAATCCGACCTTGGGGTGAATTTGCTGGGACGTCCTCTCTTCGGAAGATTGTGCCATTGTGTTAACATACATCTGAATGCTCCAGACCAGCAAAATTGCCAAAGCTTTAACCGTGGTGCTCACACAAACTGATGATCGGTTGATTTAGTGCATTTGATTAGCACTTAGCTGCTATTTACACTTTATATTCCTCTGGAAGCAGTGAGGACGTACTTAGCTTTTCACATGGCTGCACAGAGTGCTGTGAAAACTTTGTCACAGTACTGCAGATACATCTGAGGTCTTGTGTTTCCCCTGAGCTCCAAAGATCTGATTGGCTTTTTATACAGACAAACAGGAAACAGAAGATTCCAGCTGTGATTTGAAAGCACAGGACATGGCACATTTTTCAAAATGTGATCATATATATTGTGATAATGTGTAAGTTCATTATGATTTATCATATTATGTGTTGACTTGTTATATTACATTGTTTTGGGGGGGGGTTATTCATAATGTTATTATATTAACCTCAGTTGTGACATCTTTTTGAGTTGGACCTCGTTTAATAGCTACTTCTTTAGATTTCTTTACCCTTTTTTGGAATTTATGGATAATGTTACAATTATTCTTAAGACTGTGAAATATCCACGCCACACAATCACAGCTTTTCCATCGCCCTTAAAAGTCTCATTACACAACAAACACACAATCCCACCTGTGTTGATCTCCATCTTTTTGTTGTAGCAGCAGTTAGTTTGTGTTTGCATTCCTTTTCATGTTGGAAATGCAAACCGAAACAAGTCCTTAAAAACATGCAGACCCCAGTAACCCTCAGGGAGTCTCAAAGTGTCAGCACAGTGAAGCCCAGCACTGCTTACCTATGAAGTCATTCGACTTTCCAATGTCGTAGTCCCATACGGTCACCTCCAAGGTCTTTTTGGTGAGGTCTGCATATTTTATGTCATAACAGAACTCCTGCAGAAAATAAAAGAGGGCAAAATAAGAGCTCCACAATTTTCTCTCTCAAAACACATGATTAATAATACCTCATCTTTTCAGATCACCACGTTGGGGCTTTAAGAGTTTATTTATTCTGATGGACCATCGTCACACACACACACAAAAACACTCTAATGTGCAGTTTTTCGGTTTGCATAATTATCAAAACAATTCTGAAAGCTTTTGTTTCATTTCCTGCTGAAATTCATTCAGAACGCCTCATTAGGTTTTAATATTTTGTTAGTGCCTTAAACAAGACGCTGTTTAATCTAGCTCTTCTCGCTCTAATGTTTTTTTCAGTCACTACATAACCAGACTCATTTTCGTTAGTTAAGGAAACTCACAGCACAGCAAAGGTGTCAACGTATCTTAAACTTGGAGTGGAGGAAATTAAATGCGGAATACACACACGGCTTCTGTAACAGCATGACAGTGTAATCGATACAGTCCACTGTCCACTAAATGAAACAAGCATTTTCTTCTGAAATCAATTTGCAGTTTGCGAAGCAACAATCTGCGGTTCAATCACCTTAATGAAACCAGAGCCTCGATATGGAGGAGGACCTCATTGCTTGTCTCCAACGGAAAGGCCAGGAGGTGATGGAAGAGTATGGGCGCAAAAAAATGTCAGAGGAAATGTCAAGTCGCTGGCCTGTGTGAGCGTTCGGCTGGGGTACGTCCACTCGTATACAAGCAGAAACGTCCGAGCCGAGCTGCCCTGTGGCCCGTTCAGCCTCAAAAACATGTTTGGCATTCTTGTTCAAAACGTGGCCGAAGCAGCACCTGTCTGATTTCAATACAATTTAAAATCAGCCATGAAGGGAGGTGTTTGGCTGTGAGACTGAGGAGCTCCGGCTCAGCTAAGAAGAACATAAAGGTTGATTACTTAAATTGCTTCCTTCACGGTCAAAGCAGCGGTATACAGCATGGTAAAGGTCTGGAGGCAATGCAATAGCGTTCAAAATTATATTAAGCTCCCTGTTTTAACAAACATTATTTACATTTTTGGACAACTGGGCCAGAAATACTGACTTGCTTTTATAAACTAAAACGCATTGTCCTCTTAACTCTGGCTTTTCAGCTGCTAAATGTTTGCAAAGTACTCACAGTTGCAAACTACAGTTAAAAGTTAAAGTTAATTGTACTTTGCAACTGTCAGTACAGTGCCAGTTTTTACATACATATTATAATCTTACAGCCATCGTTTATGATGTTTATGTCCATCATAAACGATGGATATGAGTACCAATAACAGACAAACTAGGCAAAACCCTGGCAACTGCTGTCACTAGGTGAGACTAGTTGAAAGAGGGTGATGCATAAAAACCTTCTTGGACACTAGAAGATTGCTGTGGTTGTCTGCAGTTTGCATGGAAGACGGTGACGTGTCTGGAAACACTGATCAGCTACTTGCTGAGTGGCAGTGAAACTTGAACTTTCAGAGTAAAGGTTGTGCCTTAACATTTGTAAAGGTGCAACTTTTACTGTCGCTTGGTGAGTAGTTGGCAAGTGTTTGCAGACAGCTTGGTGTGTTCCATACAAATTAAATGTGACAATACTGATCTGCAAGTGACCACAAACACCACAGGGAGGCTTTTGGTGCAGTACCATACTGTATGTCTCTTTGGAACCAGTTTCACCTATCAGCTACCAGCAGGTAGCTGACTGGTCTCTAGACCTGTGGGATTAAAGCACACGGTGTCTCATGATGAAACCGCCATCGCCATCTTGATGTTTTGAAGCCTCACATTTTCTGATACACTTCTATATAACTTGAAGCCTTTTTACAACCCCATGGGGGTTAAAACAATGTAGATGTAATGTAACAACAATGTAACAACAATGTAACAACAATGTAACAACAATGTAACAACAATGTAACAACAATGTAACAATGTAAAACAGACCCCTTCATGTTGGTTTTACTTTTTAGGTTAACCAAGCTTGTTAGTGTTAGCTGTCAGCGCTCTCACATCAAAATATGCCCACTTATAGATTCAATAAACCAAAGGAGTGTTTAAAGTTCTAAAACCAAGCCGACAAATGACTGGGTTATATCATTGTTTAATGTTTTTACCATTAAATGTATCAGGTTAGAAACTATATTTCTTATATGTAATATTTGCAATAAAATATCAGAATCCTGAAGGCATACACTATGAAAAGGGAAAAGGAGAAGACAAACTACAGGTTTTATAAAATCTGAAGGTTTGCCACTATAAAGAAAACTTTTACATTAAATATGAATTTTTCTCTCTTATTATTACCACTGCAAAAAGTATTTATTGGTGCAGATAGAGCCATTAAAACTTTATTTTCAAAGCTTCAGAGCTTCAGGCATTGATAGGACTAAACAGTCATTTAATAAGTTAACCAGTCAGTAACTTGGCTCATCGGTTTTATAAGAGAAGATCAATAGAAGTTCAGTCCTGATAAAATACACCTGAGTTTTAGCCCGTCTTCAGTGGTAAACACTTGGCTAAACAGGACTTTAATTATTTAAGTTATTTTTTGGTTCTGCAGCTTTTTTAAAAAGCCATCTTGTTATGAATTAAGAAAAATTCCAACAGTGTTGCCCTGTCAAAGTGGCTTTTGTTGGTCCCAGGGTTATGAAGGTCGCTCAGCACATAAAGCACCAGATAAAGCTCAGGCAACAATAAACAGGAATAAAATAGAAAGAAATGCTGCAAGGTTTAGCTGTGGTTTATACCTCATTGAACTCAGGATTGAGCGTCTTCTTTTTCACAGCAGTCTTGTGCTTTGACTTTTTGTTCTCGTCTGGCTTCAGATACCTGCAGGACAGAGAGGGGAGGAAAGAAAAGAAGATTTAATACAATTTTCTGATGCTTATATTTATGAGTGAAACAGCAAAAATGAAAATATTACATATCCCTGCAGAGCACACGGTGCTCATGTGTTATTTGAAACCACCATCAGTAATGTGAAGCCTCACACAGTGGTCAGACAGCACACTGTACATTTCTCAGCTGTTATATTGTTCTGTCCTCCAGGGGGTGCTGTGGGACTGCCCTACATTCAACCACACAGCTGCATTACATTACACTACACACACACTAAATCACTACATCATCTGATTTTTAGAAACTTTAGATGTTATTAAGGCTTTTCTTTTCTCAGCTTGCAATCCAAAGACCTTGTGGTGCTTTCCCCTGCAGCTGCAGTCCCACTCTATCAAGACTGATGTCCCACACGTGGTTAGTTAAACAATAACATTTCACTCTAGTGTCTGCTTGATGAGATTACCGTGGAGAAGACATCTCACCTCATAACAAAAAGACATTTCCAAAATCAGTCGATACTCCTGCGCATTACTGCAGAGAAGGTCTCCAGTCTCTAGTTTATTTAAACCCTTCATCTCAGATTCTCTGTGTGAGGTTTCTGGATGTTGGTCATTTGTTCCTATTATTGGCTTTCCAACCTTTTTTTGTGGAGCTTCTGGGAGTCATACCACACTTCACTTTGCTAGACCTTAGACAAAACTAATTCATGTTTATTTCTTTAGGTTTTTAGCGAGATTAACATTTTAGAGCCTGTGATATGTACTGCTGTTACTGTGACTCAGGCATGCAGCAGTAACCTATAAACTATTCTCTGCTGACTGCCAAAATCTGGGGGCTTCCAGTGTAGCCGGTGGATATGGCGGGGTAAAGCTTACTATGCTGTGTGCCGGTGACACATTTTGAAAAGTTAATAAACTCCTTTTTTGGCAAATGCAGTGCTTCATTTGGCCATCACAGGGACTGTTTACCTGCAAGCATCCAAAGCCAGCTCAAATGTGATTTGTCAATAAAGCTTGAGGACTGCAGAGGGTAAAACTAATTTTCCAGTTTCAAAAACTCTCTCGTTTTATAGCTGATAAACACAGTATAAATGGCCAGTAACACTTTATAATGTGGCCTCAACTCAGGAGTAATTCCCCTGTAATGTAATGGAATATCAAGGTATTTTATTTAAATTACAATGTAATATATTGACCCACAAATATACTAAGCCAGGTTTTTGCAGGACAAAAAAAGAATTATTTTGAAGTGTTACCAAATTAACTTTTTTATTTAAAAATATAATTTTCATATACATTATTCTGCCGATGAAGGGAGGGAGCATGCAATCGTTCTGTTTGTTTGTGTGTCTCTTTATTAGCACTCCAGGGTCCACAGTTTCAACATATCATGTTCAGATTTAACTTTACAAAAATAAGCTTTCAAGAGGGGCAGAGATGTAATCTGATTACCTTTTTCAAGTAACGAGTAATTAAAGGGATTACTATTGCAAAAAAAGTAATTAGATTACTGTTACATTCACCGTAAGCATGCTGCGTTACTAAACCGTGGTTTTGTTTGTGAGAGTGTCTCATGACAATGACGTACAAGCGTGCGACGTGCGTGGCAGCAACAGACGTGCGTAGATCAACAATGGATAATATGGAGTGCGGGAGAGAGTACTAGCATACAGCATTTAAAGCTCGGAAGTACTGACATTACTTTTAGCATATATAATTATTCTTTTAATATACTGAAATATGCAGAAAATAGGTTTAAATGTTAAACAAATTTCTTCCAATCAAAGACAGTTGCATATAATTTAATTTCTGCTTGATGCAATGTGCATAAAGTAACATAAAACATAAAATCAGTAACATAATGGATTACTTTTTTGGAGAAGTAATCAGTAATTAGTAACCAGTGTTGGGTAAGTTACTTTAAAATAGTAACTTAGTTACATTACTAGTTACTTCTCTCAAAAGTAACTCAGTTACTTCAAGTTACTCGTTACTTTCAAAGTAACTAGTTACTAGGGAAAGTAACTTTGGTTTTACTCAGAATTCTCTTGTTAATGTGTTTCTTCCATAACTTTGCCAGTCTTCTAGCTTGCTTACTTGCCACAAGTGCACTGTGCCACCTACCAATAGAAAGGAAAAGATAATGTGCATATTTCCACGAGAGAAATCCCACGCCTGGACCGTCGTTGACTGCTGCCATGATTCTAGCCTACGTCACAGCGTCATGTGCGCCTTTTACATCCAACACAAAAACTGCAGTCGTGGTGCTTTCGATTGTACTCAGAACTCGGAAATTCTGCCTTCTGAATAGGAAGATGTAGGTAACACCAGACTGCAGATGAGCTGCATACAGGGCTGGACTGGGACAGAAAATTGGCCCGGACATTTTGACTAGAGACCGGCCCACCATTATAGGAAAAATCATAAAGCCTTTGAATGAAAATAAACACTATTGTGACAGTGATGTACACTGTTTTGATGGTATATATGCATCAATCTATCAATCGTTTGTTGTAAGATTCAGATAATTATTTTTTTAAAAGCTAGACATTTTAAATGAGAATAAGAAAGAAAAGTATTTCTTTGTGCCCCCCTTTCCCTGTTAATGCCCTACATGGACCCCTGGCAACACTTTGCTAGATCCGCACCTGCACAGTTACCAGCTGTCAGCTACTTAGAAAAGGATCCTGGGGTTATTTGTCTCTCAGAAACAGTTCATAACTTCCCTTCAACTCATTCATGTCACCTAAAAGGTAAACCTGTTTCTCCATCACCTGTTCAGCTCTGATGATTCAGTAAGGACATCTCCTGGTTTCATCTTCATGTTTCCCTCTCATCACATAACCAAACCGACATCCTGACCAGCAGCTTTTTTACAGCTGTGGCTCCAGCAAACATCAGCTGATACTAGAAATTAATATTAAATAAATTCTAACAATAGCTGATCAAGCTTAAACATGCTGCTGTTGTTTAGCGCGACATCCGCTGGTTTCCTCTTTCGGCGCAAAGTGGGGAATAAACAAATAAGAGAGCCGATCAGCTGATCATTGATCAGTTTTCATGATTGAAGTAGAAACAGGAGAGGGAGGGGGGAGAATGAGAGAAGAAGAGGCAGCTGTGCAGCAAAGACACAGAGTAACTCCAGCTTTGTGCCTTTTTCATTGTAGCTGAATTACGGGACAAACTGTTCCTTTTCACCTCAATAAGAAACGCGTAATATTTCTCTGAATACCAGACGGGACGGTTGGCAACTCTAATAACTTATGAACAAAATAAAGTTCAACATCATTAACTTCATAGCACCACCCAGCTGTATAGAAACTCTGTCATGCTAGCTAGCACGCAGTACGGAAAAAGTTAGAATAACGAAAATAAACTGCACCTAAACTTGGTTCATATCTGACCCAGAGAGACTGCAGGTCATAACTTCTTACCTGAAGTTCAGTTCACACTTGGACCGGCGGCCGCCTCGCGTCTCTTTTCCTTCTGCGTCCCTTTTCCTTCATCCACCCGCTGGCCTCCACCACTTGCTAATGTTACTGAATCTGTGGAAACTCCGCGATGCCACCACACGAAGTAACGAGTAACGACCCTATCTAAATCCCAGTAACGAGTAACGCGTTCCTGATTTTGGCATAATAACTAGTTACCGTGCTCGTTACCACAATAATAACGTAGTTACTGTAACGCGTTACTTAATAACGCGTTAGTCCCAACACTGTTAGTAACTAATTACCATTTTCAAGTAACTTGACCAACACTGCTTGGGGGACATGAGCATCTTGGCTGGCTAAGCGTTCGACCTTGACCTTAATTGTTATGGCCAAAGGTCATTATGAGTAATATATCATAAGAAGTGTCATGGAGAGAGCTGCACAACACCCTATGATGTTACAATGAAGCCATGACAGGCTGATGTCATCAAACTGTAATAAAATTATAATAAAGGATCAAAGTTTTGACTCTCGCCCTTCAGTGATACTGCTCTTGTTTACACTATGTGTTCTTTGTTTTCAGTATTCCAATGACATTTACCTGATTGGTATACATTCAGTTCATACCAAGCACAAAATGTTTAATAACTGGAATAAATAAACTCATTGTTGATTTGTGTTTATTGAGGGTTAAGAATCATTTTTGAGTGTAGATTTTAAGGAATAGTATCATAAAAGAGTGTGTAATGTGGCAATTGGATACGTGGATAACAAGATAAAGAGCAGCTATATAAGATAAAAATGTAACTGCTCTGATACTTTGTTTCTTTTAAGTAAATTAAAAACAATTTAATACATTGTGTTTAGTTTCAGTTGATAGTTTTGAGTTATATACAAATGCCAATCCATCTCCAAATGTATCAGTGTACAATAATAATAAAGTTAATATGTGCACAATTTTGCACCTTTTTTCTCTCCACCCTTTAAAAAGGTAGATTTTTGTAACTTTTAGATTAAAGAGCAAAACTGGCAACTAAGACTGGTTTTGAAAATGAAGGCTACAAATATCAATATCAATTACAAGAGCTCCTGTCAGGGGTGAAAAGGCTGTATCTTAGAGGGAAGTGCTCCAGTAACAAGCTTTTTCACCCTAAAAGTTACAGTCAGGCAGTATTTTCTTAGATGTCTTGTTTTCTTAGTATATGAAATGGGTGAACGCATTATTTAAAGACTCTCAGCATAATGCATAACAGTTTAACAACTAGCTCTAAAACTGCTCAGAACATCATCATAAACGAACATGTTATGTTATTTTAGACTCCATTATCCTTGTTGAAGTGTATGTACCACACAGAAAATTGAGAGTATGTTGTGGAATATGCAAACGAAATTAACTTTAAATTAGCCGAGGCGTTCCTGGTGTGCTCACAAAATGTAACAATGTGCTTATCATTTTCAGTTTGCATTCGCTGCAGTTTGTGAGTCAGAGGAGAAAACAGGGCCTTAGTGCTGCTGTTTCTCTGGAAGAAGGCGTGTGTGTGTGTGTGTGTGTGTGTGTGTGTGTGTGTGTGTGTGTGTGTGTGTGTGTGTGTGTGTGTGCGCGCGAGTGAAGGTTAGACCTTTGCTTCTGTTCTGTTTTCATAAATGATGCACAAGGCAACTTGTACTTATCTCAAAACCAGCATAGTGCATGTTGTTTAGCACCTCTGTGCTTTTGGCCAAGAACAGTTTTTGGGTGGTATTGCTCATTCTGATGTGGTATATTTCATTGCAATTACAGTACCTCATCACATCCCTCTCTTCTGTTATGTGCCCATTGGACCCTCACAGACTTCAATTTCCCAAGGTAACAAAGAGACTTAAAGGGAGGCTAAGTGGGTTATTCCTCACAAGTGTACCCCAGAGGGAGTGGAAGCTGAAATTGTTGATGAGGACACTGCGGCGAACCTAATCGTTATCACGTAATGGGATTACTGACCCCCTGGCAAAAAAAAAAATCTAAGGGTGAAAGTTATGATGCAAACAAAGCAATTCTGCAATATGATGACTTTAAATATTTCCCTGTGTGCGTATGCCATGATTGTAGAGTACAACTATGCCTATGAGTTTTAAAATATACTACTCTTTACTTCAAAGCCGATGAAATGTACTTGTCATTGACTGAATGGCCATTAAAGAGTGTAAAGTACTCCACTACCTTGTTGACTAATGCGTGTCTGAATTCTACTTTCGCGCAATTTCCGAATATCCCCGACATTACCAGCACATTAGAGCAAATGGCTTAACGTTCATTGACAGCTGTGACTTGATCCTTCAGATAGACACTTAGAAGAAATCAGGTAGCGACAGAGAAATCCTGTGGCGCCGTTTATGTGTCAGATTATACATTTTCTTTATTCTCCTTCACGTGAATCAGTCAGTAAATCTATTATCAGCCTCGGTGTCCTTCAAGCTTGGGGAAGATTTTTATCCGTCCTCTGACGGTTGGAAAATTGTTGCCGGTCCCTCTCCACTGAAAGGAGTCGCGCTTTTGTTCTCGAGGTGTGCACAGCAGAGTCGGAAATTAATTGCACTTTCATTGCTCAGCCAGATGAAAGACTTGGGAAATGTTTGTGTGATAAACAGGATTGTCCTTCGAATTGTAGCCTGTGGATGGCACAGGTAGTGTAACATCAGCACTGCCAGCCAGCTAATCCATTTCAGCACCTTTAAAATGTGCCACATAACAATGGAGAACAGCATTAATGTGAGCATCAGGAGTTTGAAAGAGAACTGCTCGCTCCTCAGGTTGCCATTGTTTGGAATTTTGGCCATGCTTAATATGAGCATCCACCATTGCAACATCATATACACTCACCAGCTAATGCATTAGTCAGTAAACCTATTACTGGCTATTGTTCAACTGCTCATTAGTGCAAATAATAATGAGCCAATCACATGGCATCAACTCAGTGCATTTAGGCGTGTAGGCATGTACAAGAGAACCTGCTGGAGTTTGAACTGAATGGGGAAGGAAGATGATTTAAGTGGCTCTGAACATGTGTAGGGTTCACAAAAAGTGCTCAGAAACAGAAAATAGCCAGTTTGTAGCAGTTTTCTGGAGATAAATGCCTTGATGATGTCATAGGAGAGTGAACAGACTGATACAGATCGGACTACAGAGTAGGGCTGGGCTATATCATACTGTTCACGGTAAACCGGTGTAATGTTGGGCAATGATAAGAAAATGAAATATTGCGATAGAATATGGGTAAAACGCGCATGCGCAGTGCCTTTGTTTACATACGCACATGGCTGCGACGCAGAATGAGAAGAGCGAAAGTGGATCGTTGAATGAAACGGATGAACCAGAACTGGTTTGTAAAAATGCTGCAACTTCACTGGTGTGGAACTGGTTTGGCTTTCGTCCGTCAGATACACAACAAAGCACTATTTTTGGTAGAGCATGCTAGCGGGCCGTCGTTATTACCGTGTTTTTTGGAAAATATGGCACACTTCGACAGTGCCCCTTATAATCCTGTGTGCCTTATGTATGAATTCTGGTTGTGTTTACTGACCTTGAAACGATTTTATGTCGTATACGGCGCTGGAAAATCTGTCAAATGTTTCAGTATGACTTTGCTAAGCTACGAAGCCGCACCGCTTGATGGATTGTCGGAGCTTTACGGCTATTGTAGGCAGGAGCCTCGCGGAGTGATACGTACTGCACTTCAACATAATATTACCGTATTGTGTGTGTGTGTATAACCTCTTTTTAGGTTTTGTGGATATTATACATGGTTATGCTGATGATATGTCGGCCAATTTCCACTGGAAATGCCTTTTGGTTAAACTGTCAGCAAGGAATTGCATTTGCACTGCAAATTTGTTATATAACTTTAATGCACTTAAAAAGCTGCTTGTGTAAGTGCAAAATACATTGATGTTTTTGGGTTTTTTTGCACTAATAAAGTTGAGGAGTTGTAAAGTATTTTGTCTAGTGTCAATTATATCGTCAGTTATATCGTTATCGCAAATTTTCTAATGTATATCGTGATAGATATTTTTGGTCATATCGCCCTGCTCTACTACAGAATACCAGGTTCCATTCCTATGAGCAAAGAACAGGAAACTGAGGCTACAATTCACACGAGCTCAGGAAACAGAAGATTGGACAAACACTGCCTGGCCTGATGAAACTTCAGACGGTGGGTCAGGCAGTTCAGGCTGCTGGTGGTGGTGTAATTGTTTTCTTGGCTTTGTGTGCCTACCTGAATATTGTTGCTTACTATGTCCATCCCCTTATAACTCATGGTATCTAGTTTACATTATAAAAGCCAACTGCAGCGACTAAAGTCATTTTGTACCATATAAATAAAATAAAATTGAATTGAATAGAAAACGAGTTCGGTGCACTCAAAAGGACTTAACAGTAACTACACCTCAATCCAATAGAGCAACATTGGGATGTGGTGGAATGGGAGATTCACATCATGGATGTGCAGTCGACAAATATGCAGCAACTGCTCGATGATGTAATGTCAACATGCTGCTGAATCTGTGCCATGAATAATTAATGCAGTTCTGAAAGCAAAGAGGGTCCAACCTGTTACTAGTAAGGTGTAACTTTAAAAATGTGGCAGAGTGAGTGTATATGGAAAAAAATTAATTATAGTATTTTTGGCGCCTACATCATATTTTGTCTTATTTTAAGGCCTTTAAGAGTGACACAGATCGGTCGATGTAATTTAAAGTGTAAACATCGTGATTGTCAGTGAATGGTTTAATTTTCTCTTTCCTGCAATTTCATGCGCAGACGCATGATTCAAAATTCAATTACTCAATAACAGATTGTAGAATAAATTACTGCATGAGTCAATGAAGGCACAATACATTACTATGAAATTGTGAGGTAATTCAGGAAAATGGTTCAAATGTGACTCATAGTTGTTCCTGCTTTAACAATAAAATAGTTGCATGGGTTATTATTGTGCCATTCCAGCAGTGTTTATTTTCCTATGTTAGCTTAAATTTTTTCATAAAAATGACTTTGCCCAAACATTTAATGAATCCACTTTTATAACAAAGCCTGGGTGTTTGATTTCCTGTTGCACTGGCCTAAATCGAGGAGGAGATAAATGGCGTGAGTGGGTTCCCTGCTGGGTTTTTGTTACGAAAGCGGTACAAAATAAGCAAATCACTGTGAACATGGCATTTCAACCTGCAACAGCAAGAGCAGTCTGCTAATGTAACAAGAAAAAGGATGGAAATATATTTTCTGATAAGAAACAGAAGTGCTTTGATGACCATTTATAACACGAGGATTACATTTACAAAAACACAGAAATGTCCTGAGGTGAAGTTTAAAGCGTTTGGTCAGCTATGGAGACAAAATAAAACCTTCTTCAGTTGATTTATCGGAACTATAGTTATGATTTGGATTGATTGGCATTGTGTGATTTTTCACTTACTATTTCTACTTTTACTACTATTACTACTAATAATATTTTATTTTTAATAGGCAATTTGTGTCTCCCTACAGAATATATGTGATTTGTGATCACATACAGTAATGTTCAGGTTAGATCTCTATTTATCACACAAAAGCATTGATATTATGGACGCTCATCATCAAGAGTCAGGTGCATAAACTTCATAAACAAGAAAGCGTGGAAGTTATGGTTTGATGACCCAAAAGCCTGAAAGTCAAAATCATGAAATCAGTTCATATAAATTATACATAAAGGCAAAACTTTTACGATAAGGCATTTCCACTAATGCAGAATTGGTTCTGTTCTGGTTCAAAATCTAAATTTGAACTCTTCCACTTACGTAATAATTAAGGATTTAAGGAAGAGATTCATTTGCGAGCTTTAAGGATTCTAGCCAATCAACTTTTGTTTACCCCATTGGCAGATGTTGTTCTCAAAACAAGAACGTTTTGTCAGTTTTCAGAGTATCTGGCTTATTTCAAGTAGAGCCCTTTTGCAGTGTACCCTGTAACTGGTAAATAAAGCTCAAGATGAGCTGAAATATCTTATTATGAAAAAGTTATTTTCCTAGAATGAGCTTAATTTTCTTGTTAAGAATATGTTTTGTTTTTAGACAAAAAAGAGAAAACACGTCCATAAACAAGGTTTTTTTAACTTTCTTGAAAATCATTTTTGCAGTGTAGGGTTAATGACACTCTTCTTCATGCTGAATGAATTCAAATTATATCGTCATATATTTAGATTTTAAAAAAATGACACTAATAATGGGGGAAATGCTAAAATTCATCCTCGCTTAAGCTAACTTTGTTTTGCTGTGATTGCTCACCTTGTTGTATTTTCTGTGTGATAACCTTCAAAATCATCTATTAGCACTTATTTCTGCATTATAACATCATTACTGATATCATATTTACATATTTTCAACCTGTTATTAACAAGTAATCATATTGTTACTAAACTATTACAATTCTCTTTTGCCTTTGTCTGCATTTTTAATGTTTTTACTTTATATGTACTTTGTTGTGGGCATTTGAATTATCTGACTATAAGCTCCAGCAGTAAAGTTTGATAATTACATGGTACTGCTTTTCCTACTGCCACATTATTAGCAAGCAGTAATATAAAGTGCTAGTAAAAGAAGTTTGCAGCCAAAAGGTTGGTTCATGCTGGAAACCACTTTGTCTTTGATGTAAATATGTAATTGTGTATGTTTCTGTTCTGTGTCTTGTGTACTGTTTGTTGTATATGTGTCTTTCTTGCTGCTGTTACACCCAGATTTCCCCTTGTGGGACAATTAAAGGATTATTCTCACTAAATCACAGGTCCTCAGCCACGATGACTTACTCGATCTGTTGTGCTTAACTGGGAGAAAAACATGGAAAAGTCGTGTCTCACCTGGTTATTATATATGTCTGCACCACAACCATATCCTACTGATGTTTCTGTGCTGTACTACAAAAAATGCTTTCAATCTGTTGCTAAAACCTTGCAGAGAAGCAATAGAAGGTCACCCATTGTGCCTGTTTTCTGACTCAGTCCTACAAAACTTTTCTTGAAAGACAACATAGAGCCACCAAAAATCCACATAGAAATGTTATCAAGTCATCTAAGATGCTCATGCTCCCAAAAATTAAAGGAATATTTTGAGAACACAATCTGATCTTAATGGGAAAATAAATCATGCTGGATTATCTATACTAATATGGACTGGATAATAGTATCCATTCCTTCTTCCTCCAGCAACTGCGTGCAAAATCTTGGACATGAGGGATATTGTTGTCCTCTAAGAGGAACCCAGGAACCACTGCACTAGCATGATGTCTGAGAATACGCCTAAAGAGGTCATACTGAACAACATTACAGCATAACCTTCTCCAGACCGCTTCACATCTGTCACACGTGCTCATGGTGACCCTCCTCTTATCTGTTAAAAGCACAGGGTACCAGTGATGGACCTGCCAGTTCTAGCGTTCTATGCCAATCAGGCCGGGGGTGAGCAGAGGGCTCACTACAGGACGCTGGGCCCTCATACCACTCTCATGAAGTCTGTTTCTGATTGTCTGGTCGGAGACATTCACATCACTGGCCTGCTGGAGGTTATTTGGTAGGACTCCAACAGCACTCATCCTGCTCCTCATAACCCAGTCCTCCTGATGGGATAAGGGCCTTCTACAGCCCTGAACATCTATCCCAGAGTAACTGCCTGTTTCCTGGTATCTCCTCCATGCTTGTGTTCTTCAGTCAGAAAGAATCAGGAGGATAAAAATGTCAGCGGCCCCCACCTGTAAAGCCATTCCTGTTTTAGGGGTTGTCTCATTGTTGCCCCTCCAGTGCACCTGTTGTTTATTTCATTAACATCAAAGCAGCCGAAACTGATTAACAACCTCCTCTGCTACTTTGACCAGATCAATATCCCACAGGTTTAATTGACTTGATTGATGCTATACTCTGACTAAAAAGTGAGAGTAGTGTATGTTCTTTTCTATTTCCTCTGCTCTGATTAAACTGATTATCAAGCTTAGACAGTTTTAATTCCTCAAACTTCTGTACATGACTGTATAAATTCTTGTTCCTCACAACAGTGCCCACTGCAGTCACCAGAGATACACTGAAATCTGGCAAGTCGAGAAACAGAAGATCATCTGACAGGTTGTAGCAAACACTTCTGTCCTTGTTATCTAAGCACGGAGAGGTAGACCTGAAAGTGAGTGCTTTCAAAGGTGTGTAAACATGGCTGTGTATGAAGTTATATTAAGTACAGTACAACAAACTGCAGCATCACGCTCGTGGTAAAAACACGTTTGCTTTTCTTCCCTTTTCCAAATAAGTTAATCTGGAGCACCTGTCTGGTTCTATGATTGCTCCCTCGTCAGAGGTTGGTGCAGATCTCAGGGGTGAATAAAATGAAAATAAAATTACTACTGATAGATAATGACTGCCAAAACTATCAAAGTAAATCCCTTATTATCCTTTTTGCTTAATTGGGGTTTTTAACCTTATTAAATCTGCTCCCTGGAGATGGTAAAACAGCCCCAGTTTCTTTTTGGATGTGCCTGCCAGTGTTTGCATACTGACGTTTTGACGTAGGGGTCGGAGAAGCCGTTGGCATCCATGGCGGCAAGGTGAGCACAGCGTATGATGCCCACTACCAGGCAAGATTTCTGGGTGTTGTACTTCAGAGAAATCATGATTCGTCCACGTTCCTCCAGAGACTTGTCTTCCGTCTTGACCTGCAGGGTGGAAATGAGAAGATTTAGGATTCAAAACCAGCTGAGCTTTCAAAAGACTGACAGTTATGCCAACAAGCGCCTTGGCCAAAAATCAAACGCAATTATTGAAGAAAGTCAAGCGACTCACAACAAAAGGATGATGGCGGTGTGACCACAAACATCTTTAACATAGAGTCTTTTATTTTTATCAGGCTTGGATGAACTTTTTCTGTCACCTCTAGGTCAGAAGTTTAACTACACATGTAATCTCTGCAATATCATAATGTAGAAAAAGTGCAGTTTCAACAATATGTCTCACTTTTTCTACATTAAAAGAGATGCAGCGATAGCAAATGAAAGAAACCTCTTGGGTTTAAATAGTAAGAAATGAATGAATTAAAGTTCTAGTAGCTGATTGTTTAGACCAGCGGTCCCCAATTCCCGGGCCACGGGCCGGTACCAGTCCGTGAGTCGTTTATGGTTTATGTTTCAGGGGTTTTATCATTATTTGTTTAGCGTTGTTATCATTAACTCGTTTTCCCTGGGTCTTTTTTTGTGTGTTATGAGTAAATCTTCTTTTTTTTGGTACCGGTACTGGTTTTATTTTGTTGTATTTATCCACGACAACTTAAAGGCCTGTCCATGAAAATATTGTAACCAGTCCATGGCGCAAAAAAGGTCGAGGACCGCTGGTTTAGACTGTCCTGTAGTTATAAAACAGAGTTTTTGATAATTTGTACAAAACTTTTTCCTGTTTGGATCCACTGTGTAAAAGCTACATTTCTATAGTCGTTTCTGTCATTTATTTGTTTATCTATTACTTATTAGGTGTGGTATGAATGGTAGTGGGCAATGTCTTTATCAGTAGGAAAAGCAGTAAAACTTATGAAAATACAGTTAGAAGTCTAAAATTTATGCCCTCATTTACATTTTCCAAAGCCATCCAGTGAGCTGGATTTAAGTCTTTGCTAGACGGATTCCCGGATCTAAACAATATAACTTAATCCTTAAAATTCTCCTTACTCCATGACTTAAATCAAACTGGGAATGCAGTTTGATATAAGTTGATTTAAGGTCTTCTGCTGGAAAAAAGGGAACTCACAGGCTAACCATCTCTCTTCTTGTGTCCGCCTCCGCTTTCTAAAATTGAAACATTTTCACTTACATAAGCCGAAATGCAGTGAAAGATGTGATTAAACCCCATCTCATCTGACCCATACCTTTTGCTTAAGCTAGAAACTTCCAGGATTTTGGAGGAACATCTTTGTAACCATGCCATGTCCTTGGCACAGAGACTGCATATTGCTCGTTTGTTATTTTGAAGGGTCCCTGAATTACCCAGAATTTATTAAAAAGAAATTAGATGTCTTGGCCTTTGCCTCTCTCATTGCCACTACAATCATCCACCTACACTCAAGTCTTCAAAATCTGTCCGAGTCCTACTAAGAAATGTCACATGGGTGTCTTTCCTTTTATGTCTTGGTAAAATACTTGCAGCCCCCCATTGATTACACACGTACTGCTTTCCCATGTTATGTACTTGAATTCTCAGGGATGTTGAACCTTTGCTGCACAGCTGCTTATATAAAAGCAGTAAAACATTACCTCATCAGGATCCAGTGAAGGAGTGGGAGGACAGGTCTTTCTTTTTTTTACCTTCTTTTAATTTTACCTTAGTCTATTCTTGGTTTGCTCTGGGTCTTTGTAGCTCGGCTTCTGTCTTTGCCAGGACATTTCTGTTCATATGTAACCTGTAAAGTTTCCAGCACCTACAGTCGTAGCTGTCTAGACAAGTACGTGCATTAAAAATCAGCCAAACACTGATTGGCTGATTGATCCCATCTCCGTTGTAGATGATGAGTTAATGGCCTCATCAAAATTAATTTACCATGTTCCTCGAGACAAGAAAAACATCGGAACTGACACATGATGTTAAAAGTGTCTCCAAACGCGGCACCTCACTCCCCCCCCCTACCACAGATTTCTATATAAACAAATTCTCTTTTTAAACAGGAAGTCTCATTCTTAGGCTGCTGGATAGCATCAGTCATACTGACACCATTGCAACTGCATCAATCATAATCATGCACAGTACACAACTTGATAGCTTGTTAAATGATCATAAGGTGCAGTCAAAATGTGATGACATGCCTCAGGAACAGTAGCAAAATAGGACAGAGAAACTAAAGAGACCACATCCTAGCCACTGAAACGTTCTCACCGCGTGGCTGGCTACCAAGTGAAGGCAGGAGGCTCACGATGGGTTCTGCAAGCTGCTGATACACAGCTCCACTTTCTCATTGTGTAAATCAAGTATTTTGAAATAGGAAACAAGCTTCTCCACAATTTCTTCCCACTGTGCTTAAAAGTCCAGGAATTTTCCAATTCTCCCTCCATCCTGGGAGAAAGCAACACAATATGTAGCTTTCTTGGCACAAAAATAACATTACAGCATTAAAAAAAACAGGCTTCTTGAATGGTTTTGGATGGATTTGTGTATGTGTGTATATACATTTGTTTTAAATAAAACATTTTTTTATAAACAAAAGAAAAAAAATGTTGTCTGAATAACCTTATCTCTATACTTCTAATTTTCTAGATCTACCCACATTGTTAGCACATTGTGCACAAAATTAAACACATATTTTTTAACATTCATTTATTCATTTACTCCGTGGCCCTTAGAGGTCAAACGGAAAGAAAACGCCAGCGAATTAAAAAAATGTTGCAAAAGCACACAAAACACCACATAAGTTGAATAAACCACAACGTAAATCAAAACAAAAGTGTTTCTGGGGACACAATAAGGTGACTGACCAGCATCAGTGAGCAAATGTTCTTATGTTCTATTTCTATTGTATTTTATTCAACTTCAGTTGTATTTTCGGTGCTTTTTGCAGCATTTTTCTTTTTTCCTGTGTTTTTTTAAGTTTCAGTGTGATCCAATAATCCAATGAAAATAACTTCACAAATTTTCCTAGAAGGGAGATTGGATTTATTATACTCTTTGCTAGTTCCATATTGTATTCTTGGACTCCTGCAGTAGCTTTGCATGCTTCACTGTTCAAAAATAATCCTTATTTACAGAAACAGCCCCTCACTTCATCCTCTGACTGAAACACTTGATTTTAGCTTTTTTTAAGCCAGTTTTCTTCTGATTGGTTGCCCCTCATAAATACAAGATTTGAACCAAAGACCTGTTAAAATCTATCCCCTGTGACATCATACAGATCCAATGACAGAAAACATTCCATGAAACTGATCATGTAGAGTGGTATGAAACGGCTCAGAGTGAAACTCTAGGCCAATATAATATGAGCATCCTACAGCAGTACATTTGTCTACAAGTCTCATCTAGGAGCTCGGTTTCAAGAGATTCTTGATCTCCCTGGTTTTACGTGATCAAATAAATCAGTAGGGAACACAAGTTCACTTTAACAACAAAAGGGAAGCCTTACAGATACCAAAATGTCATCACAAATCCTCGTCTTATAAAACATCCTTGCCGTTTCGTGTTCTTTTTGCACTACTTCAGTCCAACTGAGTTTTATTTATATAACACAAAATCACAACTGCAGTTGCTTCAAGGTGCTTACAGTTGCTCTGCCATTTAGAGGCCTCAATGGCAGCCTGAAAGCGGGTTAATCGTAAAGAACCACACTCCTCGATTGAGGAGGGAATGAAACAAACAAATAAACAAAAAAACTCTGTTGAAGTATAAACTTTGGAATATCAGTGATCATATCAGCTGTAATGATCTGTTTTGTCCTTGATAAAATATTCTCATAATGATTTTTTTTTTAAATATTTAAAAAAAATATCTGCAGCTTCTGAAGATTAAAGATAATTTCTGCATGATTAAAATATGGCCTTAACATTATGCTTGCAACAATGCAAATAGATAAACTTATGCAATGCATATTTTCCATATAATGTAAACATTGCTCTCATACAATGTTTACTTTTACCTGCAATCTTTTAAACAAACTCCACCAACCTCTACTTCTTACTGACCTCAAAGATTACATCCTGATTTCGGTAAATTCCACACTGAATTAATCTACTTGCCTATCTCCCCATGATTGCAGTTTCTTTCACTCAGTTCTTCATCCTTAGATGGATGCTGAGAATACAGTACTTTGATGTGGTGCTTTGTTGCAAAAGACAAAACAAAACAAAGAGCAGCTATGTGTTGTCTGTTTTTAAAAAGCAGCAATTTTGAGTTGATTGTATTTAACATTAACTTGGTTTAAATGGGACTGAACAACTTCAAAGGTAGGAATGTAAAGGTATCTACAATTAAAAGGGAACTAATTTGGAACCCTGTGGAACTCCATGGAATATGGGGAGTAAAAGAGGAAAAAGACCCAGCAAAGTAGACACACTTTGTCCTGAGACTACAATGGAAAAGAAAAAAAAAAAACAGCCTGATTTACTACAGTATGAGTCAACCTATTACATCAGTGCTTGTTAGTTAAGTTATTGGTAAAACAGACCTGTACAACTACCAGTTATTCACGACAATCTTATGAATGTACTTTTCTTCTACTATACAAGTTTGTGTTGGCCCACAGAGCACTTCTTGTTATCTAGAAAGAAAAAAATACTTGAGTGTATGAAAATGACAGAAAGGCAGTTCAGAAGCCGAAAGAGCTTTTTTTCCATGTCCAGTGACTTAGAAATGCAATTTACCAGCAACTCCTCCACAGCTGCTGATTATGTGAGTAATTCATCATTTTTTCCCTTTACCTCAGCACTTATTTTTAACCACACACACAGGATAAAGCCACTCATATCAACATAGCAAAAGCAAATGAGTCTAAAGAACTTTAAGCTAATCGAGAGCTACTTGAAAGTGCCTGGACCACTGAAAACTGTTTGTGCCATTTCAAATTAATATTCATTAGATTTTCTGTCTCATTTCCTTCTCTCATCTCTGACAGACTGGATGCTACAGCTAAACTGTGAAGTCAAACTGAAAAACCTTGATTTTACTGCAATAACATAGTACAGTACATTGACTCATTTACTTTTCAGGTGCTAAGTTTTATATGTTGTAGAAAATAACTGATAACGCTGATATAGCTGTGTGGTTTGATTGTGTCTGGATCTGCCGTCACTGCCTTGGAGCGCCAGTGGGGGAACGATTTACTGTGAGCAAGGAAGGAAGTCCCACTGAGATCAAATCTCTTACACAAGGGCAACAAACTCAAAACATCTCAGAAATGCAACAAATACAAGGTAAAACGCAAGCTATACAATAAACAAATAGTAAAAAAAAACACACCCATCAAAACATCCACATCTCAGTTTACGTTAGACGGGGAGGAAAGTTGCCGGAATTTGGATTGTGTGTCGACCACCCCCAGCAGGAGATAAAAAGCATCAGCTTTTAGATGTAAGCTAGTTCATGTGGTTTTCTCTTCCCCTCACTGTAACAGCCGACTTAAATCAGTGATTCTCTTGTTGAAGTCACAGTGAATTTCATAATTAATCACTTGTGGGCCTGACTTGGTCAGGAACATAATTTAAATCACAGACATTTTAAGATGATTTGGAAAAGACATTATCTCCCCTAAATCACTTCAGCTGTGTTATGTGAGCTATATTTATTTTATATTTTGTGAGCTTTTGGGAGATTTTTCCAACTTCTGTTGGTTTTCAGCAATTTGTTTTAATTTTTTTGTGTGTGACCTTAATTTGCAGTGCGTTTGACCTCTCAGGGCCACCGTATAAAACCCATAATATTTAAGAACCAGGCAAACCACTTTAATGTATGTGCAGTAGCAAAATGTCCTTTAATTTTGGTCATAGCATTTTTTGGACTAGTTTTTATGCTCATTTAAATTCTTGTTTGCTCTGTACCTGTTGCTTTCCTATGTATCAGTGACAGCTACCTGCTTGCATACTTAGTACTTGCTTTGGTCCCATTTCTATTATCCTCCTCCTATTCTCTCTCTTACTTGTTAAGCACCTTGGCATACCCTTGGTTTATAAGTGTGCTTTATAAATAAAGTTTATTATTATTATTAGTTATTTCTCACATACTTGTAAATGGAGTAATAGAGACAGAGTGTACATGGTACATAGATATATTATGAAAACTATGTACAAGACAACAACTACAGTCCCTGTTACTTTGACTGAAAGTTGCTGTCAATATGTCAAAAGAAAACTTTTTTTTCTTTCTAACTCGATTTGCCAAATAATTAAAAAAAAGTTTGCATATGTTCTGAAAATTTTCACAACTTTTAAATATTACTGGTTTCAGTTGAATGGACATTTTTCTGCATTTTTCAGATACATCAACAAGCAGGTGAATAAAATGCATGTTTATCAGATAACCAGCCATAAATGTCCTTCAGGAGTTCACAGGTGGCCAGAACCATGACTGTAAATGAATGACAATGAGCTCTGAAGCAGCTGGATGTATAAATAAGCACCTGTTTGCCAACAAGTCAAGATATCAGCTTAAAATATGATCACATGTCCCTATTGTGTGCATTTTCAATGCTGCTGGTGTCTCACAGAAAAGGACATGGTATAATTTGGCACCAGTGCCTGGATGCATCACGTTTAAGCAGCAGTGAGCCAGGTCTGTCACTCCCAACAAACAAACAAAGCAAAAGACAAAGCTCCAAACGGGATGCAGTCCACTTTCTTGTGGCTAATAAACAACCCACCCATCCGTCACCTAGCCAACTCACTAATGGAGATTTTGTAGCTCGGGGCTGTGATCTCTCAGCGCCCAGCGTTGCTGCAGCTGGTGCATCAAAGAACCCTTGCACACCATAGTGAGTTGCAAGCACTATCTGGCAGAACAGCATTATTTGATGCCACAGGGTAGAAATGCATTATCACAACTTCTTTTTTCTGCCTCCAAGTGGCAAGAACCCCCCCAAAAATCTTAGAGACAATGACCAGTACCACTGGCAAGTTGTTGATGTAAAAACACAAAAATATACCTAAAAACATTGCAACATTGTCAACATTGACAGTAACAAGCTCTGAACACAAGATGAATAAAAGCTGGGGTCTACCACACCAGGCAAAATCCTAAGAGCTAAAATCCCGTGGGACTTCTAGACAGACAGACAAACTGGTCAAGGCTAACCAACCGACATAGTAGTGGTGGACAAGCAGAAGGAGACAGGTGCAGTGATATACCAAGTGATAGCAACATGAGAAAGAAGAGATGAAAAGCTGGAGAAATACCAAGGGCTGAGAGAAGAGCTCGAGAAGATGTGGAAGGTGAAGGAAACAGGAAACAGTGGCTTCTGCACATCCCAGGAACATGATCCAAGATCTGTGTCCAGAAGAGAGAAGTCCAAGGAACAGCAAAGACACTGCAGAGGACCCTCAAGCTCCCAGGCCTTGGGTAGAGGACTTGAGCCTGAAGGATACATGTATATAGATACGTATCCACATAGCTGCCCACTTGGAGACAGCAGCCCAGATTTGAGTCTGACACGTGGCACTCTTTTGTTTCTCACCACTTTCCTGTCTATTTTCACCATCAAATAATGGCAGAAATGCCCAAAAAATAATCCAAAAGAAAGTGCCCTCACAAGCTGTGCAATCTATGATCTTTGCTGCCAACACCCCCAAAACTCCCACAATAATCAGAAAACAATATTTAAATGAAGAGCAAAACTGGCATAAAGAAACAGCTCTGCAGACGCAGACTGCTGCCTCCACCACACACTCTTGTACTGTGTGTAGGAGACAGGGCTCAACAATCTGTCTAGCAGTATCCACAGCAGGATACTAATCAGATATCTCCAAGGAGCTGACTCTCCCCACATGAATCACACATGACTTTTACAAGACGTCTCACTGGACTGGTGACGACATTCAACTCATCTAGCGTGCCAACATGTTTCAGTTGCCACTTCAGCTTACTCTCAAATCCATTTTGTCCAGTTGTGATTTTGTAGTTTCCGTCTGCCTGTATCCTTTAACAGAGCGCACTTTAGGAATCCACGACAAACCAAGAGCGTCGAGACACATACAGTAGCGAGGGAGGAAGCAAAAACCTCTGCCTGGATAGTAACAAGCCCAGCATGCCTGACAAGCACTGACATTTTTACAGCACTCACTGTCTTCTTTTCAGTTTCACACTCACAGATCATTCATTTAGCCTGAACACCAGCCCTTTGCTAACAGCTCTTTTTTATGCCAGCATATAAATAATCCATACCAAGAAAGTAGCAAGTAAACTGCATTCACTGCGAGAGTGACCACAATGGATAAAATGACAGTATTTTTCGGTCCATAAGGTGCACCAGATTATAAGGCATATTAAGTGAAACCAAACAGTCAGATAAACAAACTTTACTCAACTCATTCTTGCGTCCTCCACTTCCTATTCCCATGTTGTTGCAGTATATTAATGACCAGTGTTGGTCAAGTTACTTGAAAGTAACTATCAGTAACTAATTACTGATTACTTCACCAAAAAAGTAATCCCGTTACTTTACTAATTAGTTATTTTCAAAAATAATTAATTACCTAGTTACTTTTTAAAGACACGATTTACAACCTGAAGAGGTGATAAAGCGATAGATCTTTCAGCCCAATTCTACTTTTTCTACATAATCCATCATACAAAATTTAATCAAATGGAAAAGTCTGTTTTTAAAACTTGTTTTATCAGTTTTAATCTTTTAACTTTATGCATCAAGCAAAAACTTAATTATATGCAACATTCTCTGACTGGAAGAAATTTGTTTAACATTTAAACCTATTTTCTGCACATTCCAGCACATAAAATAATTTTTTTTTGTGTGTTTACACTCAATCTTTCAAATAAATGCAAGTAAAACACAGCAGAAAATAAATAAAGTCAAAGACTCAGCGGTCCTGTTGCTCTATTTTCACCTGTATCCGGTTGTTCAGTCTGACGTCACTAGCCGTGTCTGGGTCTAAACTCCGCTGCAGGTCCATATATCAAACGATCACTATGGCATTACTGAGAGTTGAAAAACTGTCTAAAGTCTTTCATCTTTAATAAAATAATCAGCGTTCTGCTCTACCAGGTGTAACAATTGAGTTTAACATCCAGGCATCCATGAAAACGGAATTTATGACATTTAACAGTTAGAAGTTAGCAGGGAGTTAGCTCGCTAGCTTCTATCTAAATACAATATAGCATGTCCTGACTGCGGGGTTTTGGAAACAAATTAAAACGTACAGCTCTGTTATCACTTCCAGCATAAATGAAGACAGAAAACTAAACAGCAGTGACGTTTGTAGGGTTACTGAAGTTGGGCTAGCTGGTATATAATGATGTGCTACGTGACCGCTAGCGACACAGGTATGTTAGCATAATATAAACAAGCTAACTTTTTTTCCACTCGATAAAAGTTAACGTGAGTGTTCTCGGTGGTCAGAAACAAATGTAATCGCATGGCAGGATGCTGTAAAAGGAGAACAACTGAGATAATCCATCCACAATACGAGGTTAGTCATTCATATACTGCTGCATGGGCTGGGCTGTAGTTACATCCTAAGGTTTTAAAAACTGAGCTTAAATAAATGATTAGCGGTAATAAAAGCCGAGGGAGGTCAACAGTGATCACTGACTGTTTTAGGAGCTTTTTGAGATCAAATAGAAGAAAATACATAACATTAAACATGTTAACAACACAAAAGCCATAATAAACGCAGACTACTTTAGACCCGGAAGTAGGATTCGTCGCGTCATCACTGAACAACCGGATTGCAGGCGGAGGTTTGCCCATCTCTGTTAATGACTAACCTCGTATTGTGGATGGATTATCTCAGTTGTTCTCTCGACTGAAGTTTGGTCCGTTTGCAGCATCCTACCGTGCCATTGCATTTGTCCGTAACCATCGGGAACCCTCACATTAACTTTTATTAAGTGGAAAAAAGTTAGCGTTCATCCTCCAGCTTCACTGTGTTTATGTTATCCTAACATAGCTGTGTCACTAGCGATCACGTAGAACATCGTTATATACCAGCTAGTCCAACTTCAGTAACCCTACAAACGTCACTGCTGTTTAGTTTTCTGTCTTCATTTATGTTGGAAGTGATAGCAGAGCTGTACGTTTAATTTTTCAGAAATCTCTCAGTCAGAACATGCTATATCATGTTTAGGTAGAAACTAGCGAGCTAACTTCCTGCTAACTTCTAACTCCTTAGCTGTAATGCTCCGACAATCCACCAAGCTGTGCAGCTTCATAGCTTACCAAAGTTGTACTAAAACATTTTGACAGATTTTTGAGCGCCGTGTACAATCGGTTCAAGGTCAATAAGCACAACCAGAATTCATACATAAGGCGCACTGTCTATTTTATTTTAAGTGTGCCTTATAGTCTGAAAAATACGGTAGATAAGAGTGTTTCAGAGGGACCGCTTAGGTAAGACTGCAATAGTTTGTACATGTGCACAGGAGGGATAGTGGATACATTGGACAAAGGATGTTGTAGATGGGTCTTCCAGGCAGGAAGAAAAGAGAAATCCCACAGGGAATATTCATAGATGTAGTGAGGAGGATTTGCAGAGGGTTGGTGCGACAGAGGAGGATGCTGGCACTATTTTCTTTCCTTTTCATCTCACACACCCCAAAAATCACTATATGATGAATAAATCTGTTACTTAATTTTCAAAATGTCAAACAATCCCTTAAACAGGACTTTACAAGCCAACTGATGGCATCACAATGACAATATCCATCTTTTATATACCATCTTTGTATGAAATACTAGAGAAGAAAAACAATGGCAAAATGGTTTGAGTATCTTTGCTTGGATCAACCATGGGGTGAAAATTCTTTCTGATAGTAACACGCATGTGTAAGGTGCTCATGCAGGTGTGAAACAGATTAGAAGCAAATAAGGGAACAGCAGCAGGAAAGGAGCACCCACAGGAGAAGAAGGAAATCACAAAGGATGTGCAAATCCTAACTGCAACATTTTGGCTCAATTTTCATTTTTCAAACTAAAAGCAGCATATGGTTTAGTGGTTTTAGGGTTCCTAATACACTGGAGTGGTTTGAATGCAAAGCCTAAATGTAGTAAAAGCTTTTCAAACTAAAATTTATGGATGTCTCCTAAGATGTGACTCCTCGTGCAGCTTTTATGAATCCCCGTTTCCTTTTTCTATTAATCTGTTCAAACATAAAATCAATTAACATAACCAAACACACCACCGTGCAGTGGTGTTTACTTTACATTTTCCAGCTACATGTACCATTGCCTCAGGGAAAACTCAATTATGATTGGCTAGAGGATGTCCATTAATTGAATTTAATGCACAGCATTACCGGATACCTCCGATGAGACCATCTCCACATCACTCTGAATGAAAGCAGGCACGGTGCTAAATAATACAGTGAAATATGTCTCACTCTGTGCTCGCTTCATTATTTTCTCCAAAGACTGACAACAAAGCAGCGCATACAGTAGGTAGCAACCCAGCACAATAATATTCCAAGTGTATTGACTGGGTCCCAGGTATTACACAGCCCCTCAGGGGTTACCAGGGAAACAGAGGTATTACCAAGAAAAATGTCTGATCATATGCCAGGATAAAGGGGAGGGTGTCTTTGACTGGTTCACACTATTCTCCCAGTAATCAATTCAAAAATTTAGCCATGCACTTTAAAGTGAAACCCCTTCCCACAAGCCTCCATCTTTTCGTATTATTTACGGTAACAATACAACAAAGAAATTCTGACATGCTAAGAGGAACACCAGTGTTAGTCTGTGACACAGGTCACGTCTGAATCTCTTTGAGAGAATGCGTGGGTAGTAGGGCTGGGCGATATGACCCAAAATTCATATCTCGATATTTTTTAGCTGGATGGCGATATAAGATATATATCTCGATTTTTTTTTTTTTAAGCCATAAGTTAAGAACAAAAAGAGAGTTCTTAGTCACACTGTGTCCCAGATGTCACACGGGCACTTTTATTTACATACAGCGTAGATGTACATGAAGAAATTACTCAAAAATAAATTATCAGCATTTATTAAATAATCATGGTCCATAAATAAAAGAAAACAATGTTGTTTTTGTGCATAACAAAAAGCTCACAATTGTGCAGTCAAAATGTAAACTAATAGACGCTGAGCATAATAACAAAGAGACAGATTTCACAGCTGCACCACGTCTCTGAACAGGTGCCATTTGTGGTCCTTATACACACACACAGTACGTATCACTCCGCGAGGCTCCTCCCCGGTAGCCGTAATCCTCCGACATCAAGCCGTGCAGCTCCGTAGCTTAGCAAAGTCATATTAAAACATTTTTTGACAGATTGCTGAGCGCTGTGTACCACATAAAATCGGTTCGCGGTCAGTAAGCACAACCAGAATTCATACATAAGGCGCACTGTCGAGTTTTGAGAAAATGAAAGGATTTTAGGCCGTGCAGCCCCTCCGGGCTGCATGTCGTTAGCGCGGTTAGCTCGCTAACACGTTGACGCCGTCCAGCCCCACGCACGGGGCCATCCGCGGTAACTCGCTAACGGAGATTTTCCGCTTTCATCTTGTCATTGCCTGCAGGTGAAGCTATGGGGGAGGCGAGGCCGAGTAACGTTGCGTAGAGACAAAAGTGGACGAAAGAGAGGCAAACCTGCGGCTCCACAAGTATAATTATAACGTAACATAGGCTATATCGATATAAACGATATTGCCACATCTTATATCTCGTATGAAAATATATCGATATTTTTAAAAAACTCGATATATCGCCCAGCCCTAGTGGGTAGTTCAGGATTTGAGGCTTTAAATGTGTGCAACAGGAAGCTGGGTTGAAATACATCTCCTGCCAATGTCCTGGTAGGATCTCTTAGATCAACACCTCTCTGAAAACAGTGGGGCGCTAACTATTGTGCTGATGCAAGAGAAGCGGCTGAGGCATACAGAGCACTGGCATTCACACACATATTCCACGCAGAGAGGATAAATAAAGCTGTGCCCGTAACAGCAGAGGTAAAAACAGGTGAGAGAAATTGTTGCTCAGAGGCTTAAGAGGAATATTTAGGCTTCTCAGTCTCTGGTTCTCTCGCCTTTAAGGAAAAAAAACACAAAGCGCCTCGTTTGTACTTGTACTAATGTGATTATCTCCTCATTCAAACTTCAGTTCCCACGTCTGGCTGGAAATGCTGAAAAATGTCCATGTCTGCAGTAGATTTCAATGAGGTAAAAGCAGCAGCCTCGAACAAATGAAGCCAAAGCTCAAGGGAGAAAAAATGCAGCTCTCTGAACCGTCACAAGAGGCTGCCCCCAAAAACAAGACAATGCCACAGACATCAGATCAAAACAGTGAAGCCAGCATAGGAGCATCTTAAACCTGTTTTTCTTGAAATGGCCACCGGGGGCAGACTGCTGAGGTTGCAAAAAGACTTATTATTGTACAAGTATATGGGAAGAGGCTCCTCCCTTCCCTTGGTTTAGGTTTCACTTTTTCCAAACTCGACTAATATCTAGCAAGTGTTTGCGGACAAGTCAGACTCCATCTTCTATGCAAACTATCTCGACTGGTTTTCTTGTTCAGCATCCAGTTTGCAAATGATTTCATCCAATGACAGCCAACAGTTTTCAGGAACTATTCAGAAATTGGTGAATACACGTATTTTCCTGCGGTTGCCAGATAGTTGGAGCCTTGTGTAAGTGAATGATTAGCTGTTTGGAGTTTTTAAATATTAAACAGCTAACATTGTGGTTCATGCATTTTAACAACAAACTGGCAGGCTAGCCTCTGACTTATCATTCCAAAAAAATTGAAGATAACAAATTGATAAAATTCACTGAAGTTTCCAACCAACTGTAAAGATGTCTCCTTGAATGTAAAACTATATAGTTTGCGTAAAATATAGCATTAAGAACACTAACATATCGGTGTGGAAGTGAAGTGTTAGAACCCCTGGATGTCAGAAATGTGAGAAAACCTTGTCAGAGAGAACGGAAAGATAAAGGTCTGTAAGGTATTTCATGTTCTAAGTTGTACAGGCCATCACATCCATCATTATTAACACTGTCACCCTTTAGCCACATGTGCCATACTCTTTTGTGGCTGAATGCTTTCAGCAAGCATTTGGCGTGATGCCGTAGTAACTGTTTCCAGGAAAGACAGATCAACGGCTTTTAAACACGGGCTTACATAATGAAACAAAATACAATTTGAAATTACATAAAATGTGGGAACAGGGTGAGCTACAAATTTGAGGCCTTCTATTACAGCTAAGCCTTTCATTGTCCAACTGAGTTGAGGGAATACAGAAATGTATTGTACAGAGACACTGATCCAAGATTCATTGCCAGATTAGGCTGCTGGCTTCTACTGTTCAGGGCCTCTTGCCGTCTCCTGGTGCCAGTGCTCATTGCAGATCCAGAGTCCAGGCTTGGAGACTCATCCATTAAATTGAAAATGGGCAATTGGTCAAACTCACAATGTTGGCAGGCACAGCAGTCCAGCCTCATTGAAATTACCAAAACATACAAAGTGTTCCTCAGTCTTTATGTCAGCATGTACAAAATATTCATTGGTTCTATATTCTAATAGATGAAGTGCTGCCTTGAATATAGCGTTGTAAGAGCTTTTAAATTAAGAATTCTTCATGTTTTCATGTCTGAGTGTCATTTGTAAATGTGTATACAAATGGTTTGCAAACCTCCAGCAAACACTCACTAAACTGATTGGGGGAAAAACTTATATATTCTTTGTGACTAAGGTCACCCACTGATCTCTAACACTGTGCAATTAAGTTCTAAGGGGAAGATGTCTGAAATTTAAAAACACTACAAAATCATAGTATTTACAAAGATTTTAGTAGTTTTCTGTTGAAGAAGGTAAAACAGTAACAACTTTATTTAGCCACTGTTAGCTGCTGTTAGCCGCTGTTAGTGAAACTATATTTGTAGTAAGGGTGTAAGATTTCTCCAAGCGTTTATTCACGCTTGGTGAATAAACTCTCATATGTTGTCAGACTGTAACTGACTACACGAGACTTGAGGAGGAGGAAGTCGACACATTTTATTAAGATCATGATCGCGTTGTCTCTTTCCTTTGCATTTTAATTTCTTTGTTGTCCCTCCACTGCACTCGAATGTCTACACCTTTTTTTTTCTTCTCTTTTCTGCCTTTGGTGTACTACATTATATATTTGGCCAGTCTCTAGCCAGACACGTAAAACGTTACTAGTCAGAAGGGAGGTATCCTTTCCGACCACTGTATTCAAATATGGTGAAGTAACATGGCTGCTTACATGAACCACAAATCTCCTCCTATGTATTTTTAATAGATTCATTTTAAGTTTATGAGAATGCATCAGTTTGTTGGAAGATGAAATTACACACTAATCTATGTATATTCATGAATACAATATACATTTTCATAAGATAAGATAAGATAAGATAGAACTTTATTAATCCCTCGGGTGGGTTCCTCTGGGAAATTCGACTTCCAAAAAGCACAGCAACGACCAAAGTTACAGTTACAGAATTGTTATGTATATATATATATATACACACACACACACACACACACATATATAAATACAGAGACAAATATAAATAAAATATACGAAGGGGATAAATAGAATAAATAGGAATAAAAAATAAAAATACAAGTGAATTGCACATTTCAAGTATTGAGTCTATTGCACTGTTGACTATTTACAAAAAGTATTGCACAAGGTATTGTACAGTGAGGTGAAGAGGCACTACAGCTTAGTTGTTCCCCCCTCCTTTGTCCTCCTGTTTCCCCTCCCTCTCCCCTCCAGAGAGGAGTTAAACAGTTTGATGGCGTGTGGGACAAAGGAGTTTTTAAGTCTGTTAGTTCTTGTCTTGGGGAGAAGCAACCTGTCACTGAACAGACTCTTCTGATTGTTTATGGCCGTGTGCAGAGGATGCCCAGCATTGTTCATAATGTCCAGCAGTTTCTTTAATGTCCTTTTCTCTGCCACTGTCACCAGAGTGTCCAGCTTCATGCCGACCACAGAGCTAGCCCTCCTGATCAGTTTCTCCAGCCTGGATGAGTCCTTCTTTGCTGTGCTGCTCCCCCAGCACACCACAGCATAGAAAAGTACTCCAGCAACCACCGACTGGTAAAACATCCTCAGGAGCTTCCTGCAGATGTTAAAAGACCTCAGCCTCCTGAGGAAGTACAGTCGGCTTTGGGCTTTTTTATACAGGTGCTCTGTGTTGCATGACCAGTCCAGTTTATTGTCCACCCACAGCCCGAGGTACTTGTACTTGTTGACCACCTCCACCTCCTCCCCCTCTATCTGAACCGGCAGTGGACCTTCTCTGGACCTCCCGAAGTCCACAACCAGTTCCTTAGTCTTTGAGGTGTTGAGTTGCAGGTGGTTTGTGTGACTCCATGCGACAAAGTTCCTCACCAGACTTCTGTACTCCTCTTCCTGATCATCCCAGATACACCCCATGATGGCCGTGTCATCTGCAAACTTCTGAATGTGGCATAATTCAGAGTTGTAGCAGAAGTCAGAGGTGTACAGGGTGAAGAGAAGAGGGGACAGCACAGTTCCCTGTGGTGCTCCTGTGCTGCTGACCACAGTGTCAGACGTGATGTCCTTCAGCCTGACGTACTGTGGTCTGTCGGTGAGGTAGTCGGAGATCCAGGCCACCAGGCAGGGGTCCACCTCCATCCTGTTCAGTTTTTCCTGAAGCATACAGGGCCGGATGGTATTAAAGGCACTGGAAAAGTCAAGAAACAGGATCCTGACCGTGCCTTTTCCCCCATCCAGGTGTGAGTGGGCTCTGTGTAGGAGGTACAGGATGGCATCCTCCACTCCGACACCCGCCTTGTATGCAAACTGTAGTGGGTCCTGGGCATGTTGTACCTGTGGTCGGAGGAAGTTGAGGAAGAGCCGCTCTAGAGTCTTCATAAGATGTGACGTCAGTGCCACCGGTCGGAAGTCACTCAGCTCATTGGGCCGGTTCCTTTTAGGGACCGGGACGATGCAGGATGTCTTCCATAGGGCGGGCACTCTCCCCAGTCGCAGACTGAGGTTGAAGACTCGTTGTAGCGGCTCCCCAAGTTCAGCAGTACACGCCTTAAGCATCCTAGGACACACCTTGTCTGGGCCTGCTGCCTTTCTGGGGCGAAGCTTCCTCAGTTGCCTCCTGACCTGATCCACTGTGACACTGGGAGATGTTTGGGAGGAGGGGAGGGGGGGAGATGTCTTGCTGCTGAGAGAGGGATTGGAGGAGGGGGGTGTCATGGTGTCAGGAAGGGGGGGAAGCGAGGGAGGCAGGAGAGTGGGGAGAGGACTCTGTAGTGAAGGTGAGGGTGAGGGTGGGGGGGTTGTGGGCTGGTCAAACCTGTTGAAGAAGTTGTTGAGTTCGTTTGCCTTCTCCACAGTCCCCCCCACTGTGCTTTTCTTGGTGTTGTGGCCTGTGATGGTTTTCACACCATTCCAGACCTCCCTCATATTGTTCCTCTCCAACTTCTGCTCCACCTTCCTCCTGTAGGTGTCCTTTGCTTCCCTCAGGCAGCGTTTGACCCAGAATGACCCTGAAAAATGACCTTTAAGACTTTAAGGTTACATCAACGCTTTTCTGTGTTTTCTACCCAATCTACTGACTTTTATATAAGGCGAAGAAGCCAGTTAAAAGGCTCCACTGTCAAGACCATCAATAAGACAGGCAGTGTGAGCTGCTGGATGAGATGATTAAATGGTTGCTCTATTCTCCCCGGCACACAAAACAACTTCCTGTTTTCAGACAGAGCTCCTCATCCAAGCGCAAACAGAGCAGAAAGCTACCTGCCAGAACACCCTTTTCTCTTTTTAACCAGCAACAGTCATAGCTTCACTTCACTTTGCCTTGAAGCAATCTGTGTGAAAAAGGCCTATGAGGCCCTGTTACATGACATACGACAGGGTGGTCCAAAATAGCATGAATCTTATCTGAAGAAGAAATGAAACATTTGTCACCTTTGACGCAAATATCTGCTCTGCTTAAAAACCTATACAGCGATGATCTGAGCTACCCATCTTCTAAAATCAACTCTAGTTTTACTAAACGAATAGTAACGTAAATGAAAGAGCATGTCTGCTGTGCGTGGATAGGTATTCTTTGCTGTAGATAGCTGTTGTAAAGCTGCAGGCAGCAGTGTCATGCAGATATACCTGTGAGTCACATTGTTTCATGTCAGCACTGACAGTATCTACTGATCACACTTTGCAATCCCTCATCTGGTTGTTATCTCTTAGACATGCAGATTTTTGCCACAAACATTTAGATGCAACGTTGCAAATTGTAAACTTACCCGCTTTACCTACTAACCTACTACTAAACTACTAACTAAACACAAATAATAGCATTTTTAACACTAATACTGCTTTCTGCTCCCGAAAATGCTCAAATCTTTGAATGGCAAATGACTACAAAACACTTTAAATGTGGTCATTTTTGGAAGCACTTACATAAACAAACCTCGGTACAAAATCAAAGCCCAGATTGTTCAATGAATAGTAGCTGTTTGGTCCCAGTTTATGCACAAGCATATTTTTCTATTTTTGGATGCTATTTCTCACTCCCACATAGACAACAAAGCATATGAGTGAAGCAACAGGAAGTTGTCTCTCCAAACACAAGACTGTGCTCCACACTCCAAATATGGATGGTCCAGAATTACACTGCATCCACTTTTTTTTTTAAAACCATAAACTGTGTAGGCATTTTCAAAAGGATATTCAATCACAGTTCAATGATACTTCACTCCACTCCCATGCTCTCATAACGCATAATCCACTCCCGCACCCCACTTATGGGCTCAAAACCCAAGGCTCTAATCTGTCATGTGCTTTAAGCTAAATCCTCGCGGGTCCTGTTGTTTCTTGCAATTACCAACATCTATTATATGGAGCACCATGCCATGCCCTGTTGGGAGCTTTTGTTATACTATTATAATGCACCACTTATTATCTGGATTTAGTATTACCAGATATTTAAATTTGTTCGCACACACATTCTGTCCCAGTGAAACTAATTAGAGTTACATGTTATCAATAAAACAGACCGCATGCCTTCCTTAATTACTCTCCGTGCAGAACTGTAGCTCAGGCTTTGACATGCAGCTGTGTATCTGAACAGAAACAGTGAAATGATTGCTAAACATCAGAAAATATCTGCTAAGTCTTCAGCTTTTGCTTCTTTACACTGCCTATTGTGGATTTTAAGGTTTGTTTTGGATGAATAAGCCAGATTGCAGGACTGATTTTATCCTGAGTTTAAGAGTTGGAAAACTCTGTTTATTTTTAAATGAAATCTGCACCCCCCCCCCCCAAAATGTCTGCTAGTGATCCAAGAGTTTGGTTCAACTGATCAGCATTTAAAGATGTGTTTGCTCATTTGTTCTGGCTCTGAACTTTGACATGAGCAAATAATCGTATGCTTCTATGATGAGTTTTCCTAGGGTGCCAAATTGCGGCAGGTGTTAATTAGGGATGGGTACCGGTATCTGGTGCCTTTATGGCACCGGTTCTGACATAAACGGTAGTAACCAGACCGAAAAGCAGCGCACATTTCGGTGCTTTATTTCCTGAGATGTCATACACTTTGGATTCTAGCCAATCATTTTACCTTTCTGAGGATAGTAGGCGGGCCCAGGTACGTACGTTCTTTTAGAGCAGAGCTACAGATTAAAAATGCCCAAGGCGAAGCGGTCAAAAGTCTGGCTGTACTCCACAGCAAAATATGCAAACTCAGCAGCCTGCAACAAGTGCTTTAAGGTGATACTGTGCAAAGGAGGTAACTCCTCGAATCTGATGAAACACCTGGTGACGCATAGCGTTTTTTAAAAGCCGAGAAATGCACCGTATTTGATAGCTTGCTGCAAGACCTCACACCGTGCACATCTACTGCGGGTGGGTTGCCTGTTATCGGACCCGGAGTTAGCAACATCCCCCAAGAACCCGAAGAGGAGAGTCCTGGCCCCTAGCCCTGCCAGTGTAGCAGAAATGATGATGGATGATGATGGCAGCAGCAGCCGTTCTTCTCTGAGTGAGTAGCTTAATATTGTTCGTGTGTAATTTACGTTGAGTAGGCTAACCACGTTATTAAACTAATGCATGTAAGGTGAACTAGCAAACACCGTCGTAGTTACATGCGGCTGTCTTCTTGTTTGATGGCAGATACTCCCTTCACTCTGGCCAAAAAGGCTAAAATGACCAAAGAAAAAGTGGAAAACAGCTAAACATGAGAGGTTTTTGGACAAAGTTTGTGTTTTTTTCCCATTGTTTAAGCACTGCTTCCAGCCAAGAGTGATACCATATATGACCTATAGCTGCAGAAAAGACTAACATTGTTATCTTTTTACATAAAAAGAGATAAGAGATAAGATAAGATACCTTTATTAGTCCCACGAGTGGGAAATTTTCAAAACAGCTAAACATGAGAGGTTTTTGGACCAATTTTGTGTTCTCCATTCTTTAAGCACCAGTTCGAGCACCGTTTAAGCACCGGCACCCTTTCAAAAGTACCGGTTTGGCACCGGTATCGGATAAAACCTAAACGATACCCATCCCTAGTGTTAATGAACGGTAGAACAGTGCACCACTATTTTGATAAATCTTCCTGAAAGACTTTTACATTCAAAACAAGGGTTTATGACCCTCTCTGAAATGGTTTTAGTGGTTCAGACTTTACCTTCAGGTGCATTGTTCCTGTCAACTGCTGTTTCTTAGTTGACATTACAAACTGATGAAACAGATACCTGAAAACACTTTACTAGCTGCTTCGTCTGGTTAGTGGGTATCAATTATTTCAGTTTTGAGAGTGCTAGGCCAGAAGAGCCAAGGTTTGAAGAGTCAGTGTGCTTATAAAGCTTTGAAAGTTACATAACCTGAACTTTATTGTGAACAAACCAAAGTCTTAACAAGCTCATTAAGGTCTGAGACCTCCGATCTCTTGGGGATACCTAAACAGTTTCTTTCCCTTTTTAAAACCCCCCCACCAAAATTAAACAACATAATGCACTAACTGTGATTAAAATGTGGATAATAACGGGTCACCTTTTACTTAATGCAAACTAAAGTTTGGTGCAGTTTAAAATTGCACAGGTTCTCCCACTTTTCCTAGGCATCAATGTCAAACGTAGGTGAAGGATAAAGATGTTTTGAAAGTTCACCGGCACGGACTGTGAAACCTGGGAGGTAAAAGCAGAGATCAAATCGGCACAGCATTATGAAATCAATTATTCATGCATGTTGAAGAGAGACGTCGTCAAAGTTACACCGCCTTGACGGCCCATCACTCCCGGTCAGATGGTCATACAGTGCAACAGATGTGGAAAATCAAGCTGTTCCCGTGCTGGTCTTTGTGAACATGAGCAAGCTTGCCAAGTCTAACCCACACTTGAGTCACTTAATACACTGAAAATGATGGACTGCTGCTGATGATTATGGTCTCGGCCTACACGTAAGATATTGCACTGAGCAGAGTATAATGTTGAGTATTACATGCTATGCAGTTACACTGTTACACACAAATAAATAATGAAAAAACACAATGACTTCAAGCTTACTGTTTCTCAAGGCAGTTTTATTTAATTAAGCAGGTCATGTCAGCTCTGCTCTGCTGACATGAGCTGTTTATCAGAAGTGTTAGCTTCTTTCTTATGATCAATTTATTTATTCACAGATTTGTATTTGAAGTGTTTTTCTTAGCAGAATAAAGTGACTCCACTGGAAATATACTGGAACAACCTTATGCTTTGTAATGATGACTAAATTACTCTTTAATCTTAAACTAGGCAGATGTATACCGGACACAGTAATTACAATTTGGTCTAAGGATCCAAGAAGTAATATGAAAGTAGGGTGAAACAGCAGTCTGGTCAGAACTGAGATACGTTGGCAAAAACTGCACCTGGGACAGAAATATGTTGCTTCTATGTGCAAAAAGAGGAAAAGTGAGCTTTACAAAGCAAGAAATATCTATCAGATTATTGCAGTAAAGATGTGAAATGTATGTTGTTGTTTTTCAAATCGAATTAGGTTAAACTGCCCACTAATTTGATAACTAAAGGGCTGTCACACCTATATTTGCATCTAAATTCAGTGTCACTTGTTGCATGGTGATTTGCACATTTGGAAAAACAAACATGGATTAGAATGTCATCAATGTAATGCAAATCATGTGTTTGGTTTTCTCTTCATCAGGAAGATTTTGTTTATTTATTTTTGTTATAATCGATAAAATGATACGATATGATATTCATATTCATACAGAACTTCTTGTTTGGTGGAAATTTTGACTTAAACTTCCACATGGCATTTAATAACATGTCTATCAGACAGCAAAGCCATGTCTGTAATATTGGCACAATCTTTAGGATCTAAAATGTTGTTGTGAGTACAGCCCCTCAAGAAACAACAACACGATCACGTTTAAACAACATAAAAATGCAGCTGTGTGTGTGGGATGGAGTGAACTTACAGGTAACTGTTTCTCCAGGCAGTTGTTGAAATTCTTGGTTTGATTGGGCTTCAGCTTCTTGAGAGGGATTCGCGTTTCCCCGATGAACTCGTTGTGGCGGAATTTGTCCTCATCACACACTGAAATCCTGAGATGACAAGAACAGAGAAGTGTAGGAGGACATGAGTAGAGCGAGGTTTAGGTTAGGCTTTGTTGCTGAGAGGAGGCTTAAAGCCATAAAACCAGTCATTTTCCACCATCCACCTTCACAGGGCTTCAATTTGTACTTTGTAGTCACAGCTGCTAAATCTGTAGGACCACAGCACTCAGAGCACTGAAGCTACAACCAAGTAGTTCTGCAGGGATCATTGTCAGACTCTATCAGCATGACAGGAAATGATGAGATAATTATACACGAGGACGCGTTCAACCGTGCACGGATCAAAAGATTCAAACATACTAAGATGGAAGGGGAAACTCTACGTGAGAAGACGTTGAGAAAAATTTGACATCATGTCAAAGTCATTTAAGACCCAGTCACGAATTCATCTTGAACACATCTCCATTTGCTCGTCTTATTTACTCAATTAGTGCAGCACGAATCGAACTGTGCTGTGGCGCATTGTCCTTTCCGCCTGTTTACTGATTTCTATTATGTGCCCACTTTGCATTTGTTTCCACTGAACACACAAACAAAACAAATCCTCTTTTCAGTGCAAGACGGCGTCCTTTCTTAACAACAATAAAGACGTGGATTTATAATATAACACAGTAGGCTACAGTCACAAAAGCTAATGATTGATGGGGAACCGAAAGGTCTCTTGCAGTCAAAAGGTGCACGGGGCCACAAAATGAGCTTTGTGTTTTACTGGAGATCTATATTCTTCGCCAGCATTTCATTAAGTTTATAATGAAAGCCAATTATTGGTGCTCCCTGCAGACCTATGCTTTCAATAAATGCAGAGAGCGCCCACCGCCCTAACATGACATGATTCACACTCACGGCTCCAGCATGCCTGTGTTGGGGAATACTGTTTGTTTCAAGTGCTTTTCCGCTGCATAATCAGCTGCAATACTGAGGAAAACATGCAGCCTTTAGGAACCGCACAGCGTTAGGATGTTGTATGTACGTTAATATGCATCACTAATACAGTAGACTGTATGGGACGTGATGCAATCAGACTCTCAGTGAAAATAACTGGACAGGTGCTGAATTCAAATTTCAGTTTCCAAGAAGAAATAGGTTGCGCTGTTTTGGAAGCATGGATGCTTTTCTCACAGTCTATTGTTTCTGGAAAATGGTTAATAAAGGTGTTTTCTGTGTGTGAATAGATCTTTTGGCTTGTGTGCACAGTGTCTGTCACATCTCATCTCTGCTACATTTGCTTCAGGCCTTCATTGTTGTTGTGGCATTCAGTCCAGTAACAATACAGTATTTTTTTTCTGCTCCGCAACACAAAATAATCAGCAAAATACAGTCACATATTTGCAGCGTGTCGATAAGGTTGACAGTCGGTCACTGCAGTCCAGCAATTACTCCAGCTGTCCCAGAAGTACAGCGAGCGCTTTGCAGCTTATATTGTGTAGTAGGAAAGCATGTTTTCACAAAATACATTTAAGCTATTAGAAGTAATGCAATAAAACTTTTGCAAACATTCTGTGATGATTTGGTAGTCACTTGTGTAAACTTATGGAGGTGATAAAAAATGTTTTGTGTCCCTTGTTTCTGTCTTGTTTGCTGGACAAATGGAGGACAAAGTGACAGGCCTAAAAAAACAGTATCTGAAAGTCACGTCCTGAGGAAATGCGAAAAAAATACAGCAAACACCTGACATAGAACCAGCGAGATGCATCGGGCTCTTCAGCTGATCCACCTACTGTTTGTTTATGCCTCATCAGAAATGGCCTCAGTGGAAGGGGAGCAGTGAAGAAGCCATTCTTGAGGAAGGGAAACAGGAAGAAAAGAGGTGAAGTTTGCCAAATTAAACAAGAACCAGACTGATCATCAGGTCTTACAGAGGAGGTCCAGAGAAGGTCAGGAGAGCGATATGACTGTGAGGGTCTAGAGCCACCTGAAAAACATGGCGTCTGTCGTGGTTTGGGGCTGATTTCAGCCATTGGTGCAAAATTCAATAGAATTATAAACGCAAAAAGGAACCATCTGATTTTAATCCATCACACAATACCATCATGAAAGACTAAAAAACTACTTGGATAGAAGAAGACACAGAGGAACACTATCAGTCACAGACTGGTCTCCTCAGAGCCCAGATTTCAACGATACTGAAGCAGTGTGGGATCGTGACAGACAACAGAAGAACAACCAGCTAAAATTCAAAGAAGAGCTTTGAATGTCCTTTAAGAAGGCTGGAGACCCAGTCCTGAAGACTACTTAAAGAAATTGTAAGAAAGTTCGACTGTGTTGAAGAACAAAGGTCATCATACCAAATACTGAAAAGCTCATTAGAACTGTAGCTTATACTGTAGCTTCATGCATGCTTGCATGTTTCAATAAATCATTGCACCCATTTCTAATCTTCCTAGATAAATATGAAGAAGTTTTTGCACAGTACTGTATCTAGATAAACATTGTATTTAATGGCAAAATGTTAGCAGCATAAAACATTCCCATTAGTGTTAACTGATTGTAAGAAGAGAGACTTTCAGAGAAACCTCACTTCTTAGCACGGGCTTGCTTCTTAGTAAGCGCTTGCTTCTCAGAATGGGCTGGAAATCTTTGAAGACATTTTGAACACCGCTTTGTCGTTTGGCATCTGTGCCCTGACATATTGGGTTATGGCATTTGTGAGATCTGTCTGTCACCACCAGTTTCTCATGTTTTAAATAAGATTACAGCTGTGAAGAGGAGTATTTTACCCCAAACAACAGTCAAGGTTTTAGTGAAATTAGAAAAAGCAGGCAAAAAAAAAAAAAGAAGTTACAGTTTAACTAAGTTCAACAACCTCAACAATTACAATATCTCCCTATGAGGAGCACTTGGCAACTGTGGAGAGGGCGAACTCCCTTTTGACAGGAAGAGACCTCCAGCAGAGCCCAAAAGGACATAAATAGGGATCTTTAATAAATTAAGTCCCAAAGGTAACTTGAGGTGTGAATACCAGACCTTCAAAGAGAAAACAGTTAAGTGGAGATTATGTGATTATGTGCAAAATATCCACTTCCACATGGAAACACAAAAGATGATTTCAGCACTGTCAAGGGCAAGAAAACCCTATTACTCTAAAAAAATATAGAAATGATGGCCAATCAGAAGTCTGGAGATAATGGTTATTATTATCAAAGTTGAACAAAGAGCGAGAAGTCTTACGTTTGGAGAAAATCGTCTCATGCAAACAGTAACATGGTGCAAGTCTGTTGTCGAAAAACAAGATAAACATGCACATGCACAGTAAACAGTATTTACATGTGGACAATGCTCTAAAAATTGGGCGCCCTTTCAATGAGTGCATGTCAAATGTCGGCTCAAGGGGTCAGTTTAGATTCGTGGGTGGACCTCGGCATGCTGCTAACGGAAAAACAACTTTTGCAATGCTTTATTTTACAAGGGTGTATTTTAATATAAAACATGTAAAACATCCCTAACCACCCAGACTAGTGGGGACTTTTTCCAGCTTTTTGAAGTAGAAACACACCTGTGTGTTATTTCAGGAACAACACTTTTTTTCAGAGAGGAGGAACAAGCAAACCAAAAGGATCATTAAGCTGAGGACTTGTTCCACCCACATTTATCTTGAGGAAGTGAACTGGAGGACAAATCGATGGAGCCGGTAAATGAAATGCTGTGAAAGTCCCTGAAATGTTTTCACGGCATTCCAGCACATAACATTAACTCTAGAAACACATTTGCGACTGGGGTGCTTGGGGGTAAGTGAAGACAAAAGCAAACTGAAATCCTCCACTGCATACGGCCCACCTGGGATGTACGAAATGATTATGCATATGATTGCATAACCTACCTCCGCCACTTGATTGTACAGTGTTAACACTTTGGTAAAAATACAGGAGCAAAGAATGGTGAAGTAATAAAAACAAAGTGCTTTCATTGCATAAGGGCACCGCATTTATCTCAGGAAGATGGAGTTTTAGTGTGTTCTCAGGTGTTGTAGTGAAACACAAATAACCAAACAAACAGGAAGTCCTCTCACCCAAACAGAAGTGCTATTTGGAAATCTGACAAATAAAGGATTTCCCAACTGTTATTACGATCTGAAGCTATTCCAGACTCGGCATGCAAACTCGCAGTGAAAAGGAAGAAAGAGGAAAAGCAACATCATCATTCACTTCTGCTTGAGAGGCTGTGGTTAAACACAGGCTGTAATGTAGTTAGTCTAAAACAGAAACCAAGAAGAAGAGAAACTGTCAAACATCACTGCTCCCTGAAAATGATCTTCTGAAGCCTTTAAAAACAGATCCACGGCAGCTAAGCACACCAAAACAACAAAAGACAGATTTATTCTATCCCTCTCTGCCTTTCAACTCTCCCTTCTATTTTTCTTCTTGTTCACTACACACACCCTTTCCCCCTTATATCCGTCCTTATAAGATGTGTTTGTTATTTTCTTACTTTGTCTTCTATTTCCCCTTCACTTCCTTTCGTTCTTTGGTTAAGTTTTATTTTCTTCCATTTTCTTCCTCTTGCCTATTATTCCTCTATTTTCATTTTTCTCTTCCTTCCTTGTATCTCTTGCTACTTCCTTTCTTCCTTGTTCCATTCCTTGCTTACTCTGTTCCTTCCTTCCTTTGGCTCCTTCCCTTTAAACCTTCTTCCACCCTTCCCCATTTTTTCCTGCCTCTTCCTTTCTTCCTTTCTTCCTTTATTCCTTCTCTTCTTCCTTGCCTCCTTGGTTCCTTTCTTGCTTTCCCTGCTGCTTCTTTCCTTACATTGCTTTTTCCATCCATCCATCCCTCTATTCATCTTTCCTACCTGTATTCCTTCCTTACTTACCTCACTATGTAATGCTCCCTTATTTTCTTGCTTCCTTACTCGTTTACCCTTCTCCTTCTTTTTTGGGGTTTCTTCCTTACTTCCCTTTAACTTCTTTCATCCCACACCCCCCTTCCTTCCTTCCTTCCTTCCTTCCTTCCTTCCTCCAACGCCCCCTTTCTTCCTTCTTTCCTCCCTCCCACACCCAGTTCCTTCCTCCCTTCCTTCCTTCCTTCCTCCCTTCCTTTCTTCCTCCCAAGCCTCCTTCCTTCTTTCCTTCCTTCCTCCCACACCCCCTTCCTTCCTTCCTTCATTCCTTCCTCCCACGCCCCCTTCCTTCCTCCAACACCCCCTTCCTTCCGTCCTCCCACACGTCCTTCCTTCTTTCTTTCCTTCCTTCCTCCCACACGTCCTTCCTTCCTTCCTACCCCCATGCCTCCTTCCTTCTTTCCTTCCTTCCTCCCACACCTCCTTCCTTCCTTCCTCCCACACCCTCCCTTCCCTCCTCCCACACGTCCTTCCTTCCTTCCTCCCATGCCTCCTTCATTCCTACCCCCATGCCTCCTTCCTTCCTTCCTTCCTCCCACACCCCCTTCCTTCCTTCCTCCCACACCCCCTTCCTTCCTTCCTTCCTTCCTTCCTCCCACACGTCCTTCCTTCCTTCCTTCTTTCCTTCCTTCCTTCCTTCCCTCCTCCTACACGTCCTTCCTTCCTTCTTTCCTTCCTTCCTTCCTCCCATGCCTCCTTCCTTCCTACCCCCACGCCTCCTTCCTTCCTTCCTCCCACACCCCCTTCCTTCCTTCCTTCCCTCCTCCCACACGTCCTTCCTTCCTTCCTTCCCTCCTCCCATACGTCCTTCCTTCCTTCTTTCCTTCCTTCCTCCCTCCCATGCCTCCTTCCTTCGTTATATTTCTTCATTTGTATCCATATGTCCAACCACTCCTTTCTTCTTTTTTCCACATCTTTCATCCCTTTCTTCTCTTTCCATTCATTAAGTGGACACACGTGAGTAGCACTGACAGTACCTGAGTGTTTTGCGGACCATATCCTCATCAGTGATGCCGTAGTAGGTCAGGGTCTCATTCCAGACTGGGTTGAGTGTATTGTGCAGGGTCTTGGTTCTGAGTTTATTGGCCTGAAAGACAAACAAGGAAGACTGTGATTAAAAAGAGCTGAACATCATTCATGAGTGAAAAACACTGAGCTCCTCCTACAGCTCAGGAGAGCTCATTCCTCAGGTGTCATTTTCCTTGAAGAACTGACAGAATTATATAAACATCCTTGAAAACGTACAAAGCCTCTCTGCCAGGGTGAAAATTTGTCAACGCGTTGACGTCTGGTGCCACGCATGCAAACACGAGCTCGGTGCTGCTGCATACTGAACGCTGTCAGGAATGAAATATCAGCAGCAGACTGCATTTACATGAAGTGACAGGCATAATCAAAGCATGGCAGGAAGTGGGTAAAAACACTGAGAACAATGTGATGAATGCTCTGAAGTTAAAAGATAGACACCATGGTTGTTCTGGCTCAGTGTGATTCTGTTTCTGTCAACAGCACATTTTTGAGAAAACAATTTTCCAGTCACTGACCTTTCACTGGGATTAAATCTTTATACTTAAAAAACAGTCTGAAACAAAAACAAATGCACCACCTAACCAGCTAATACCATACACAACTTTAAATTAATATTTTCATAACTGATGCCTGCTGTGAGTGTATGGCACTGAAGTCAGGAGGTGAAGAGCTAAGATTAGGTCAGTACAAAGACACGGTGGTCGAAAACATACACTGTATATAAAAGATGGATCCAGGCACAGTGACAACTCCTACTACTGTTTTGAATCCTGGACTTAAACATATTTGCCATATTTTTTCAAACCAGATATCACAATTGACATGACAGGGCTTGTTAGTCACAAAGAACCCACAATGCAAACAGCACATACTGCTTTCTTGTCCTTTTTGACTGCAATGGTGAGCATAATCTACAAAATATGTTTTAACTGACATCTGAAACCTCAAACACAAGTTCATAATCACATCAAGTGTTTTTGAACTTGTGTTCAATTTACATTTTCAGTTTACAGATTTAAAGTCATGAAAGAGAAGCCCCTTCACATTTATAGCTCAGGTGCTTGGACCGGTTCTTCTATAGCGCCTTTTTTGACATTCAAAGAGCTTTGCACAGCTCGCCTCATTCACACAGGCACTGCTTTCTATCTAACATTAACACTGCATCAGAGAGCAACTTGACGTTAGTATTTTGCCCGAGGATATTTGGCATGCAGACTGGAGCAGACAGGGATCAAACCACCAACCTTCCAATTAGTAGATGACCTGCTCTACCACCTGAGCTACAGCCACCCCATCAAAGATTCTTTGCTGCAAGCTGAAATTGATGAAGCATTAACACATATTATGCTACTCCTGATAGTCTTTTAGTGAGGTGGCCTGAGTGCTTCCTTTGTTGGGAAGCTTTCCACACATGTTTAACCTGTAAGCCTCGCCTGAGTGGGCCAGAGGCAACAAGATTAGCCTTCACCTGCAGAAGGGTTACAGCATATTCATCTTGAATCATACTTGGTATTAATGTCTGTCTCTCTTCCACAGCATGTCTTTTATCCTTCAGTCTTCCTTCTCGCTCCCCAACCGGTCGCAGCAGATGGCCCCGCCCCTCCCTGAGCCTGGTTCTGTCGGAGGTTTCTTCCTGTTAAAAGGGAGTTTTTCCTTCCCACTGTCACCAATGTGCTTGCTCATAAGGGGTCATATGATTGTTGGGTTTTTTCTCTGTATGTGTTATTGTAGGGTCTGCCTTACAATATAAAGCACCTTGAGGCGACTGTTGTTGTAATTTGGCGCTATATAAATAAAACTGAATTGTATTGAGCTGATCTTGGCTGCAGTGTCCCCCAATGGCTCTCTTCAATTCTTTGGGCTCTAAGCTGATCTTGTTTTTTGTACACTTGGATAAAAGAATCGTGTCTGGATAAGTGTAGTTACTAACACCTCTTTTAGGAGAAAGCTCGGTGCAACGGTCAGGTCAGGTTCTTGGCAGTTGTTCTTGCCTTTGGAGCCTCGTCTACTTCCAAATTTCTAAAATCTAAAAACTTTGAGTGGCTGCACCCGGTGTGTATTAGCTTTGACCATCTTAAAAACTGTTTATAGCACCGGCTTTACATACAGGTCTCGACAAGCAAAACTTTCAAAGTTATTTTTAAAGCTTTGAATAAAAGCATTTTCTGCTCTTTCACAGAGTCTGACAAGTAGCTTCAGCTGAAGACATTAAAGCAGAATATATTTTTGAGTTTGATGAATAGATCTGAATGCTTTCTTTAAAACTTTTCATCTGAGTTTGACAAAAGCACATTTTCTGGCACACAACTTGGCCCTTTTAGTTTTCTTTCACTGCTCTCGTAACAATGTTTTTGGCTCCAATTCAGTGAAAAAGCCTTAAAAATATACTGCACTCTACCTGCTTAATGCCAAGCGGCAGACAGACGCGGTCAGACATTTCCCTCAGGAGGTGGTGAGGAACAAAACAGAGCTAAAATAAGTGTGTACAGACATGTGCTGCTAAAGGTGACACATTAAAAGATGTAAATCTGTGATCAAAGTACTTCAAGTACAAATCAGCCGTTGCTCCTTCCACTGGGTGTATGAGACATGAGTCCAAACGTCAGACAGTGGCTTGTTTAGTAAGATCTGCATCGCTGTTTATTGGAGCAGCCATCAGACGTACACTTTGTCACTTCATCGATTGCAAATTAGCAAGGTGATGAAAATCGCTGTGACAAGTGACGCGGCTTTATCGGCGGAATATTGTTTGGGGAAATCCTGGGAGCACGCTGCTGACATGATGAGGATGGAGACCCTGTGCCATGTGTGAGGACATGTGAGTTTGTTGAATTTAATCAATTAGCTGCTGTGATTATTTGCAAGTCTGATGGCAGGGTTCCACATAACAAGGCTCTCGCTGATTGTTTCTCCCTCAATCAGCGGTTGTTTCCCCCGAGGAAGGCTGTTGAATAGGCACACACACACACTATGTGTATATACACACACACACACACACACACACACACACACACACACAGTGACTGTTCAAAATTATTTTTTTAAGGCTGATAGCAACATGTTTTATAAAAAATCATTTTAATAAACTCGTTTAATTTAATTTGAAAGCTTTCATGGTTTTCATTAATTATTCATGTATTTCCTCCCTTCTTTCTGTTGTTCCAGATTTTTGATCTTATTGAATAAAATGTCTCTGAAGCATTAGAGTAGTGCACCGGATGCCGAACAAATGAATGGAATCAGACAGATTGTGGGAACGTGGGTACTGATGGTTAAAAATATACTGCGTAATTCAAAAGTCTTCAAATCAAATTCAGCAAAGGTTATTTGTTCTGTCCTCATAATTTTCCACTACTGTTGCACGGCAACAAAAATGCTAACTGATTACCAGTACAGCACACAGACTGTATACCAAAGATGGCTGTAGTCACTGTGACATCACCTTTCACTATCTTGGTATTTTGGATTTGGACATGATGACAAAATGCTGAATCTGAGTGAGAATAGAGGGACACCACACTCATAGGGTAACACGCTGTCATGGTCCGGGTTAGTGCGGCTCCGCCCCACGTGCTGGTGATTCCACCTCGGGGCGGAGCCGCCGCGCCTCCTTGTCATCACCTCAACTGCGAGTAATCAGGTTGCGGGCTTTTTATGACCAGCGTTCTCATGCACTCCCCGCCAGAACATCTACTAAATCACTATCTCCTGGACGTCAGTGCTTTCTACTGTCACAGCTGCTGTTTATCCGCTGGTCAGCTCGCAGCTTCTCCATAACTCTTTACCTGCCTGCCCCCCCGCTTGGCCTCGGAAATTAACGGAGCTTCTTCCTGGACTCACCTGTTCTCGCACCCGGACCACTACCCCCCCTTCCACGCTTTGTTTTCGCCTGCATCCAATGACTGTAAGATCTCTTTTCCCTGCCTTCATCTCACGGTTCCTGCTCCGGATGTTACCCGGTGTCAGGTTCCCCCCTCCGGTCCACGACAGCCCCAAGACTCCCTCACGGACCCCACTCCCCTGGTAACCCAGTGATAACTCAGCATTCCACTTTTAGTTTGGATAGTTCAGTCCGTCAGTTTGTGGTGTCTCTCTATGTGTGACTTTAAAGCGCCTGAATTCTGCTCGTAGATTAACAGCATATTTCTGTTCTTAGTATCTTCGTGAAAGAAGAAGTAGTATTGCGTTCATAGTATTGCGTTCATAGTATTGCGGCTGAGTGCCCGCTCACAGTATTTATCCCCTCAAGGAGTTAAGTTGTTTTTGTTTCAGCGAGGCAATGCTAATTCTGCCTCCCGTAACGTATTAAATATTCTGTCTTGCCTTTCTTAGATGTGTTTAGATGTGTTCAGCATCCTTGTGCATTTAGTCTTGCTCTTTGAATTCTGTAATAAAGTTAACTTTGCTCACAGTTCCTGCGTAACTGAGTAGTGTCCGCATCCGAGTCCATTTCCTTGTGTTTGGCTGCTTGGCCGTGACACACGCTTGTTAATCACATATTCAGCTTAATTTATTGTTCTGAGTTAAATCCAATGAGGGCTGTCAAATAAATGCTCTTTATGCTGCAAAGAGAACTTATCAGTTGCAGTCTATCATGAATACTAATGAGATGTTAACAGGCCTTGGCCTTGGCAAGTTGAATGGCATTATAGAACCTTCAGCACCACTCATTAAAAGACTGAAGTGAGTATATGTATATATTTGAGGGCATATGTACGTTTTTGACCGAGTGTGGATTAGAGAAACTCCAATCTAATTTTCATGCCCGTGTGTGCAAACTTCTTACCACAACTGTATATAAAGACTCTACATGCCACCGCAACCCAGGGACACACAGAGGTGTTTACCAGCACAGTATTTGCATATAAGGTGTGCAGATACTGTGCATACCTTACAATGGTAAATTTCAAAACTATTTTCCAGTATAGGAGCAGAAAACGTACATGAAATATAAATAAATATGGGAATGAGTGATAACAGCTCCTCCTGCATTATGTGAAAGTCAAGGTGTTGTTGTTTTTGGTGGGGCACCTTGACTTTTCTACAAGCTTCTCATGGGAGTTACTAAGTGGATTGTTGACAGGATGTGAAGAGCAGAGGAAGTGGTCAGCTGAATTTCAATGCAGTCATATACACTGACTTGTGAGCAGGCATGTTGTTAAAACACAGTGAAGCAGCTAGATCTGAGGGTGTGATTTAATTAAAGGTTTGACTGGTTCAGATCCCTGAAATAAAGAAAAAAAAAACTTGGAGTTAGAGTGCTGCTGCTGGCTTTATCCACAGCCATGAAAGAAAGCAGTGAATTAAATAGATAATGAGTCCATTTGCAGAGGAGCTGTAGCTTTCTATTCCACACGTGTGATCAGCGTGCATTAATGGGGAAATAATTCACCGCCACCACCTGCTCATAGATGGAGGGCGGTGCTACAAATCAGCAACTGGTGTCACAAACATTTCCACTGTAGAGGCTAAAAAGGCTTTGCTCCATAGCTGATTATTCCAGCGTTTTTGCATGGATGTATAGATTGATAAGCTATACTTTAACTAGTTTTGTTTAAAAAGCCTGCACACCTGAATGAGGCAGAGAGAGAAGTAACAAGGCAAACGCAGAGGCCTGTCGAGCTGCAGATGTGCGCTGCAGTTTTATCACAGTTCAGTAATCGGCGCCCAAAAATTGCTCGTTTAAAACTCTGACATCTGTTATTTTTCTATAAAACTATTCAAGCTGAGAAAAATCTCACTGACATCGTCTTATTTATACCGCTTTATGCCCAACAGTGAATATGCTAATACTCAGTGGAACCAAACAACTAAACACAATAATGGCATAATGATGCACATTTTCTACACCATTAAACTTAAAGAGGAATTCCACTTATTTAGAAAAGGATGGTCTAAAATCAAAGAAGAAGAGACAGAAGTGGCTTTGCTTTCATTTGTTCCTTTTTGTTCCTTGTCATTCAGGGTGATCGTGGCTCAAGAGTTGGGAGTTCGCCTTGTAGTCGGAAGGTTGCCGGTTCGAGCCCCGGCTTGGACAGTCTCGGTCGTTGTGTCCTTGGGCAAGACATTTCACCCATTGCCTACTGGTGGTGGTCAGAGGGCCCGGTGGCGCCAGTGTCCGGCAGCCTCACCTCTGTCAGTGCGCCCCAGGGTGGCTGTGGCTTCAATGTAGCTGCCATCACCAGTGTGTGAATCTGTGGATGACTAACTGTAAAGCGCTTTGGGGTCCTTAGGGACTAGTAAAGCACTATACAAATACAGGCCATTTGCCATTTTTTGGGACAAGGTCTTATAACATGATGTTACACTTACCTATAGATCTTTTTCTGTTGAAAGTAAAATGTAATTGTTAAAGGGACATAGTTATGCTGGGGGTGTTATGGGAGGACTGATATTTTTGATTTTATTTTTTCTCGCTGTAAAAATAACTAAAGGACTTTGCAGTCCTGTGAAAAACTAAGTGCATCCTTCCTGCTTCTTTAGGAATGAAGACCGTAAGTAGCAGCCATGTGCTTCTAGTCAAGTGCACTTGATTGACTGATTGTCAGCACCTCTTTAAATGCTGCAGTTTGGGTAGTTTGGTGATCTGGTCAACACAATGTTCCCAGGACTGAACATCCCAGCATACTTATCTCAGAGAAGCTGCAAAAAAACCCCAAGAGCTACAGCACATCCCAAACTCTACAGAGCTTAGTTAGCATGATGCTAAACTTCACAACAACTAGAAAAAGACTGAAGAAATACAGTTTATCTGGAAAGGTTTCAAGGAGAAAGCTTCTCTCTAAAAAGAATATGGCAGCAAGATTTATTCAACAATGTCCTTTGGACAGATGAGATCAAAGCGGAGATGCTTGGACATAATGCACCATGACAAAGCTCCATGTTTGGAGAAAACCTAACACAGCATCAACTCAGCTAATTTTAATTGTCAGCACAGAGATGATGATTTAAGCCTGTTTTGCAGTCACATGACCTGTGCACCTTGCAGTCACTGAGTCGAACGGGAACTCCTCTGTATACCAAAGTACTCTAGGGTCAAATGTCAGGCTAGCTATCCTCTAAAACTTACATAAAATCATGGTACAGGGAAATAATCCTAAGCACAGTAGCCGATCTACAACTACATGGCTGAAAAAGAAGAATCAAGATGCTGCGAAAGCCGAGTCAAAGTCAAAAAGTGAATGATCAGGGACTTTAAGAGAGCTGTGAATAAATGATTGCCTGCAAACTTCAAAGAATCGAAGCAATGCCAAGACGAGTGAGCACAGTTTCCCCAAAAAGTAATAAAAATGATTACTCCAATTTACTTCTACTGCTACCTAAAGTGAAATCGACTCATGGGATTTAGTTATTTTTTCACAAGACTGCATATAATTCTAGAAACATTTTTCCACGAGTCTAAACCAAAACTATAATCTTTTCTTAACCCTAACTGAGCACCTTCCCTCATCTAAAACTAAGCAGGTTTTAGAGTGAACAAGTGAATGTGAACCTGTAACGCAAATGAAAATAGAATGAAATGGATAAAGCAAACATTACAGTTATGTGCTGGTCAATATTGCCATGGCTGGTGCATGTAATGTGACATCCATTATAAGAACACATTGGCTCTTTATAGCTAGCTACAACAAATTTGTGCTAGATAAAAAGCTTATTTTTTCCTTTCTTCACTTTCTAAACGAGTGAAGATAATCCGGGGTAAACGGTGAAGGACAGATGGTTCATGCACCTGCACCTGCCAGATATTTATATTTTCATTTTAAATTTCTGTACAACGTTTTAACAGTTTCCAAGGATGGTTTTCTGTAACAAAACCATCTGAGACATCAGGTTGGAATCGGTTCCTACGAGGAAATTAAAATGCCAGGGAGGTTATGTTTTTGGTAGCCTGTGTGTGTGTGTGTGTGTGTGTGTGTGTGTGTGTGTGTGTGTGTGTGTGTGTCATTCTGTCTGTAAACACAATACAGTAGCTCAAAAACGCAGACAATCATTCAAAACACGAAATGTTTTCAATAAATGATGATAAAACTTTGCAGGGGTGTAGAATGGGGTCGTGTAAACAGTCCATTAAAATTTGGCTTATATCCACCAAGGTCTTCAAGGTCAGCAAATCAACAAAAAGCCTTTGTCATCATATAGAAAGTACTGTATAGAGATTTAAAACCTCTGACCAATTACTGAATATCTTTAAAAAACAAAATGAACATATAAGAAATACAAATCTTTCTCTTTAAAAGTTTGCGGTGTGCTTGTTGTTTTTAACCCTAACCCTTCCATCATCATCATCATAATTAAAATAATCCAATCATCAAATTTTATTATTATTATTATTATTATCATCATCATCATCATCATCATCATCATCATCATCATCAGCCACACTACTTCATTTTTAACACTGCGGGCTGTCAAAACGTCACCAACGCCAGTTTACACCATTCAGTC